>NW_016107323.1:9100735-9106216 GCF_001604975.1 Cebus imitator
AAAAAAAATAAAAAAATAAAAAAAACCTGCTTGATATCATAACCATTTATAGGCTTAATAGTGACAGTTTCACTTCTGTGAGATGTCACCTTTACCCACAAACTATCAAATGTGTTCAAATGAGGCTCCTTCAGATGTATGTAAAGAATACCTAAAATATGGTAGCTAGCATAGTAAATAAGCTGTCTCAGCCAAAAAAAATTAATTAATTAATTAAAAATCCCAGACAACAGAGATTTTTCCCCTAGTGGATTTAAAAATCTTAGCAAGCTATCAACAGTTAAAATTTACAAACTAGATGTAAACTTTAAAGTTACTCTTTCCATAGTTGTTTATTTTTTGCTCTGGTATATCTGCCCATTTTCTGAAAATTTCTCAGCAACCTGATGCAGTGGGACAATTTGAAGCTGAATTACCAAAACCAAACAAAACATACCATTAGGCCACAAAAGAGCAATCAACTTATTCCCAAATAAAACATTTAAAGAACTTGAGTAATAGTTCAACTTTAAACACATAAGGAAAACGACTGACCTCCACACAAAAAAATTCATAAATTCAATTCTACACACACACACACACACACACACACACACACAGACAGACAGACATTCAGTGCAGTTAAATCACACAAAAGAGACTTTTATCTCTAATAGTAAATCCCATAGCCCAGTAGGTTTGGGGATCAAATTACCTGTTGCATTTTCTTGTATTCACCCACTCTGGCATAGGCCATGAAGAGGTGAGAGTGATACTCCTCACTATTGGGAACTTTCTTCACAGCTGCCTCATAAAGTTTTGTAACTAACTCCGCTAAGATAAAGAGAAATAAGATTTAAGTTATACTTCAAGAAAATTCTAATAGCATTCTTCCTATTTGGCAGAAATAGATGTCTCCTATTATTATGGAAGAAGTATCTGCTTTGCCTCATCCAATCATCACTCATCTCTTGGTTAGGTGGTGTCTGGATGAAGCATGGAATTAGTCAAGCCTCCTCATAACATTTACAACATGTAAGACCCTCTAGGATCTGGCCTCTGTCTCCTCTTTCCCTCAGCACTTTATCATGTAGCCACAAACTATCTGCAGTTCCACCAGATTCTCTGGGTTGTATCATACATACCTCTAAGCCTCTACATTCATCCCTCTGCCTGAATTCTCCTTTCCTCTCTTTTATACTCAGTGAACATCAGCCAAGACCCAATTAAAATGTAAGCTGAACTGTAAGACTTTGGCTAAATACCATCTCTGCTCCTCCACTGCAATTTGATCACTGCCTCCCTCTTCCATCTTGGAATCTTATATAAGTATATTGTAGCCTTTTTTTCTTTTTTTGGAGACAGGGTCTCACTCTGTTGCCCAGGCTAGAATGCAATGGCACAATCACAGCTCACTGTAGCCTCAATCTTCCAAGCTGAGGTGATTCTCTGACTTCAGCCTCCCAAGTACCTGGGACTACAGGCACGTGCCACCACAACTGCCTTATTTGTTGTAGAGACAGGGTTTTACCACGTTGCCCAGGCTAAATTGCAGCATTTATTAATACATAGCATAGTACACTGTCTATTGATCTATTTCTCCTTATAGACTATGAGTGACATGACAGCGGAAAGTGAAATTTTTTTTTTGAAACGGTGTTTCACTGTGCCATTGCACTCCACACAATCTCGGCTCACCACAACCTCCGCCTCCCAGGTTCAAGCGATTCTCCTGCCTCAGCCTCTCAAGGAGCTGAGATAACCATGTCCAGGTAATTTTGTATTTTTTAGTAGAAATGGGGGGTTTCTCCATGTTGGTCACACTGGTCTTGAACTCCTGACCTCAGGTAATCCACCCACCTCAGCCTCTCAAAATGGTGGGACTACGGGCATGAGCCACTACACCCAGCCCAAAGTGCATCTTTTATCTTTCACTATGACAGAATACCAGTCATAGAGAAACATTCCAACAATATTTGTGGAGTAAATGATTTTTTTTTAAACACTTGAGAAGAATCCATATCCCCAAATCAATATAACCCTTAAATATTCATACATATGTCAGGCGCAGTGGCTCACACCTGTAATCCAAACACTTTGGAGGCCAAGGCGGGCGGATCACCTGAGATCGGGAGTTCAAGGCCTGCCTGACCAACATTGGTGAAACCCCGTCTTTAAAAAAAAAAAAAAAAAAATTCAGATGTAATACCTCAACTCCTAAGTTTTATCTTTCTTAACAATTAAAAACAAAATTGAGGCTGAGTACACTGGCTCATGCCTATAATCCTAGCACTTTGGGAGGCTGAGACAGGTGAGTTGATTGAGCCCAGGAATTCAAAACTAGCCTGGGCAACACAGCAAAACCACGTCTCGGAAAAAAAAAAAAAAGATTGATGAAAATATTTAAGGTTACAAATACCAAGTGTTACAATCTGAGGTATCTGAATGAATGAAGAGAGAAAGAATACCAAGTGTTGACAAGCATGTGAAGCAATCAGAACTAAAAACAACCGCTGTTCTATTTATAAAAGAAGTTGACATTACCTTTCTTTAAGCTAAACATACACTTACCCCATGACTTCACAATTCCAGTCCTAAATATTGTAACGTAGTTACCCAGTGAAACATTTTATGGTAATAAAAATGAATTAACTACAGTCATTTGGCTATTAGATCAAAAATGCAAGTCATAGAATATATATAGTACAGATACACTAACAAATAATACAGATACACTAACATAAAGTTTAAGATTAAGCAAAACTAACAATGTATTACTAAGAGAAACAAATGTAATAAACATTAAAAGAAAAGCAAGAGAATAAAAAGTATTCAGAATAGCAAGTAACTCTTGGTAGGTAAAAGGACAATTAAGATTGATTGAGGAGGCCAGGCGCAGTGGCTCATGCCTGTAATCCCAGCATTTTAGGAGACCAAGGCAGGTGGATCACATGAAGTCAGTGGTTTGAGACCAGCCCGGCCAACATGGTGAAACCCCATCTCTACTAAAAATACAAAAATTGGCCAGGCACAGTAGCTCACTCACACCTCTTATCCCAGTACTTTGGGAGGCCAAGGTGGGCGGATCAAGAGATTGAGACCATCCTGGCCAAGATGGTGAAACCACATCTCTACTAAAAATACAAAAATTAGCTGGGCATGGTGGTGCACACCTGTACTTCCAGCTACTCAGGAGGCTGAGGCAGAACAATCACTTGCACCCGGGAGGCGTTAGGTTGCAATGAGTTAGCCTGGCAACAGAGCGAGACTCCATCTCAAAAAAAATAAAAGCCAAATACAAAAATTAGCTGGGCATGGTGGTACATGCCTATAATCCCAGGTACTTGGGGAACCAAGGGAGGAGAACTGCACAAACCCAGGAGGTGGAGGTTTCAATTCTCCTGCCTCAGCTTTCCAAGTAGCTGAGATTACAGGTGCACACCACCATGCCCAGCTAATTTTTGTATTTTTAGTAAAGACGGGGTTTCACTATGTTGGCCCGGCTGGTCTCAAACTCCTGACCTCAAATGATCCACCTGTCTCGGCCATCCAAGTGCTGGGATTTACAGGCATGAGCCACCACACCGAACAATGCTCCATTTCTTTCTTTTTTTTTCCTCTCTTTTTCTTACATATTGCTACAAAGACGTGTCCAAAATGCTCCATTTCTTAAATTAGGTGGTAGGGGGGCCGGGCACTGTGGCTCACGACTGTAATCCCCAGTACTCTGGGAGGCTGAGGCAGGCGGATAACAAAGTCAGGAGATCCAGACCATGCTGGCTAACATGATGAAAACCCCGTCTTTACTAAAAAAACACACACGAAAGACAAAAAAAAATGAGCTGGGCGTGGTGGCACGTGCCTGTAGTCCCAGCTGCTCAGGAGGCTGAGGCAGAAATCACTTGAACCCAGGAGGCAGAGGTTGTTAGTAAGCTGAGATTGAGCCACTGCACTACAGCCTGAGTGACAGAGCAAGACTCCATCTCAAAAAGAAAAAAAAAATTAGGCCGGGCCCCGTGTCTCACGTCTATAATCACAGCACTTTGGGAGGCTGAGGCGGGTGGATCACAAGGTAAGGAGATCGAGACCATCCTGGCTAACATGGTGAAACCCAGTCTCTACTAAAAATACAAAAAAATTAGCCAGGCGTGGTGATGCGTGCCCATAGTCCCAGCTACTTGGGAGGCTGATGTGGGAGAACCACTTGAACCTGGAAGGCAGAGGTTGCAGTAAGCCAAGATCGCGCCACTACACTTCAGCCTGGGCAACAGAGTAAGACTCTGTCTCAAAAAAAACAAAAATTAGGTGGTAGGTTCATAAGTTTTCACTCTTATACATCAAATTTACTGATATGTGACATAGATTCTTTTTTAATATGTACTATGAAAAATATGTATTATTTCATAATAAAATATTTAAGAAATTAACAATAAAAACTTTTATTTCAGAAGAAATGGTGGACTACTTAGGACATGCTCTGAAATAATCTGGCAGGGGAAAGGGTGTAAACAAAATAAAATGGGCCATGTGTTAATTGCTGAAGGTGGATAATGAGAACAGTAAAGTTTATTATTCTATTCTATTTTTATCTGCTTGACATTTTCCATATTAAAAAGTGAAAATAAGGGTGAGGTCTCCATTCGGCAAATCAAAATATCACAAATGAAGTCACTTTGATCCTCATTCCAATTCAAGGATCCTAATGCTTGTAAACGATCCTTTCTATCTACAGTTCTCGAAAACCCTGGCTAATGCATTATTCTACCTACTGTCATCCGTTCAAATCATGGGTGACAAATCGATAACTCAATCAGAAATATCCAAAAAGAACGAAAAGAAAGAAACATACGTCGGTGCATCTCCCGGTAAAGGATAGTCAGTGCCTGCAGTGAGTTGTCATCTGTGGGTTCAAGGGCTGCCACCTCCTGTGCCAGAGTAAAGGCTTCCTCTTGCTTTCCAGTTCTCTGTAAACCAATTGCCTTTAAAACCTGATAGTAACAAAAGAAAAAATCAGTTTTTAAAAGGACAGAAAAGGAAATATGAACCAAAGAGAGCCGATCTGAAAGCACATGCGTTAAGGTATGCCTAGGTTGCCGATATACTACACCGAGTTTCAGGCCAGGTGTGGTGCTCACGTCTGTAATCGCAGCACTTTGGGAGGCCAAGATGGGCACATCACTTGAGCCCAGGAGTTCGATACCAGTCTGGGCAACATGATGAGACTCTATCTCTACAAAAAAATAAAAAATTAGCTGGGTACACTGGCATGCACCCAGCTACTTGACAGGTTGAGATGGGAGGACCGCTTGAGCCCAGGAGGTTGATCACAACACCGCACTCCAGCGAAGGCGATAGAATGAGATCCTGTCTCAAAAAAAAAAAAGGATTCAGCTGGGCATGTTGGCGTGTGCCTGTAATCCCAGCTACTCAGGAGGCTGAGGCAGGAGAATTGCCTGAACCCAGGAGACGGAGGTTGCGGTGAGCCGAGATCGCGCCATTGCA
>NW_016107323.1:9106711-9108856 GCF_001604975.1 Cebus imitator
TCTTGAGCCCAGGACTTTGAGACTAGCCTAGGCAACAGAGTGAGACCTTTTATCTGTAGGAAAAATTTGAAGCAAAACAACAGGCCAGATGTGGTGGCTCAAGAATGTAACCCCAGCACTTTGGAAGGCTGAGGCGAGAGGATTGCTCGAGCCCATGAGTTCAAGACTAGCCTCGGCAACATAGTGAGACCACATTTTTACAAAAAGTTTAAACATTAGTCAGGTGTGGTGGTGCACATATGTGGTCTCAGCTACCCAAGAGGCTGAGGTAGAAGGATAACTTCAGCCCGGGAGGTCGAAACTGCAGTGAGCTGTGATCATGCCACTGCAGTCCAGCCTAGGCAACCAAGTGAGAGAGAATCTATCTCAAAAAAAAAAAAAAGCCAGGCATGGTGGTATACCTTGTATTCCCAGCTACAGGGGAGGCTGAGATGAGAGGACCATTTAAGCCCAGAAGGCCAAGGCCGCAATGAGCCATAGATATGCTACTCCACTGCAGACTGGTGATAGAGACCTTGTCTCAAAAAAAAAAAGTGCACAACATTGCTTAAAAGGATTCTGTGAAGATAAAATAGTTAAATTAGGTAAGTAATATGCAAATAAATAAACAGCAAGCTTTTATTGAAATATCACAGCCAAACACAGTGGCTCATGCCTGTAATCCCAGCACTTTGGGAGGCCAAGGCAGGCAGATCACGAGGTCAGGAAATAGAGACCATCCTGGCTAACAGTCAAATATCGTCTCTACTAAAATTACAAAAAGTTAGCCAGACGTGGTGGCACGTGCCTGTACTCCCAGCTGCTCAGGAGGCTGAGGCAGGAGAATCGCTTGAATCCAGGAGGCAGAGATTACAGTAAACCAAGATCCCGCCATTGCATTCCAGCTGGGCTACAGAACAAAACTCCAACTCAAAAAAAAAAAAAAAAAAAAAGGAAGTATCACTTGTGGCATATAACTGACCTTTAAAAAAACTGACCTAAAATGTACCGAGAAAAAACACAAATAGCCAGGTGTAGTGGCTCGTGTCTATAATCCCAGCACTCTGGGAGGCTGAGGCAGGCGGATCACCTGAGGTCAGGAGTTTGAGACCAGCCTGCCTAACATGGAGAAACCCCATCTCAAGCCAGGCGCGGTGGCTCACACCTGTAATCCCAGCACTTTGGGAGGCTGAGGCGGGCGGATCACCTGAGGTCAAGAGTTCGATACCAGCCTGGCCAACATGGCGAAACCCCGTCTTAAAAAAAAAAAAAAAAAAAAAGAGAGAGACCCCGTCTCTACTAAAAAACATACAAAATTAGCTGGGCGTGGTGGTAGCATGTGTAATCCCAGCTACTTGTGAGGCAGAGACAGGAAAATCGCTTGAACCCGGGAGGCAGAGGATGCGGTGAGCTAAGATTGTGCCATTGCACTCCAGCCTGGGCAATAAAAGCGAAACTCTGTCTCAAAAAATGAAAAAACACAAATAGTAAAGAGATTTAATATCCTTTCTCTTTAAGGTATGGAATTACAAATATAAGCTGTCAAATATAAGTAAATGAAGGGCAAATGAAGTTACCTTAGCACAATGCAGATCCTTATGTTTCTTCAACAGTTTATCTGCTTGCTGAATTGCCATTTTATTATTACCATTGTCAAGATAATCTATGTAAAAAAAAATTATTTGACAGTTATTATATTCCTTCAACAACAAACATAAAAAATGCACCAACTGGTATGAGATGTTTTGGAAAGTGTCTTAATTTGCTATATAAAACATCATGGAGGTTGGGCATGGTGGCTCATGCCTGTAATCCCAGCATTTTGGGAGGCTAAGGCAGGTGGATCACTTGAGGCCAGGAGTTCAAGACCAGCCTGGTCAACATAGATAAACCCTGTCTCTATTAAAGCTACAAAAATTAGGCTGGGCGCGGTGGCTCATGTCTGTAATCCCAGCACTTAGGGAGGCTGAGGCAGGTGGATCACAAAGTCAAAAGATTGAGACCATCCTGGTCAACATGGTGAAACCCCGTCTCCACTAAAAATATAAAAATTAGCTGGGCATGGTGGTGCCCACCTGTAGTCCTAGCTACTTGGGAGGTTGAGGCAGGAGAATTGCTTAAATCCAGGAGGTGGAGGTTGTGGTGAGTCGAGATCACGCCATTGCA
>NW_016107323.1:9109981-9112018 GCF_001604975.1 Cebus imitator
TTTTTTTAATTAAAAAAAAAAAAATTAATAAATAAAAATATCACTGATCTAATTTTAACTATAAATGGCTACGATGGTCCAGAATACAAACTTACATCCCTATAGTCACCTCTCATCTACAAGCAGTATAATTATGCTATATTAGTCCTTAGTGAAGATTCAATACTATTCATATTTAGATGAGATTACATTCATTTTTTTATCTATGGATAATTAATGAGTTTAGTAACCAAAACCTTAAATTCTTTAAAAATTAAAATAAAAACCAGAAAGTAGCCTTTATAGTATTCAAGCCTCAAATCTACCAAGTAGACTATGTTTCTTCAATAAGATATATTTAATGAGTACTGACTTTGCCACAGAGTTAAGTATAATTTGCTGAGGAAAAATATGAGAAGTTTCACCCATAAGATTGGGAGGTGGTGGGGCCAGGCATGGTGGCTCGCACCTGTAATCCCAGCACTTTGGGAGGCTGAGGTGTGCAGATCACGAGGTCAAGAGATCGAGACCATCCTGGCCAACATGGTGAAACCTCATCTCTACTAAAAATACAAAAATTAGCTGGGCATGGTGGCACGCGCCTGTAGTCCCAGCTACTTGGGAGGCTGAAGCAGGAGAATCACTTGAACTTGGGAGGTAGACGTTTCAGTGAGCCAAGATTGTGCCATTGCACTCCAGCTTGTGTGCCACCGCACTCTAGCTTGGGCAACAGCGAGACTCCATCTGGGGGATCAGGAGGTAAGGAATGAAGTCCAATAATAGCAGGAGTAGGCAAGGATGTAGGGAAAATAGTACTTTTTTTTTTGAGACAGGGTCTTGCTCTGTCACCCAGTCTGGAGTACAATGGCAGGATCTTGGCTCGCTGCAACCTCCACCTCCCAGGTTCAAGCAGTTCTCCTGCCTCAGCCCCCCCAGTAGCTGGGCCTACAGGTGCCTGCCACCACATCCGGCTAATTTTTGTATTTTTAGTAAAGACAGGGTGTCGCCATGTTGGCCAGGCTGGTCTTGAACTCCTGAACTCGTGATCCACCCACCTCAGCCTCCCAAAGTGGTGGGATTTACAGGAGTGAGCCACTGCACCACCGCATCTGGCCCTTTTTTTTTTTTCCTGAGATGAGATCTCACTCTGTCACCCAGGTTGGGGTACAGTAGCGTGATCTCAGCTCACTTCAACCTCTGCCTCCTGGGTTCAAGAAATTATCATGCCTCAGTCTCCCGAGTAGCTGAGATTACAGGGGCACACCACACACCCAGCTAATTTTTGCATTTTTAGTAGAGATGGGTTTTCACCATGTTGGCCAGGCTGGTCTCGAACTTCTGACCTCAGGTGATCCACCCACCTCAGCCTCCCAAAGTGCTGGAATTACAGGTGTGAGCCACCGCACCCAGCCAGAAAATAGTTATTTTAAAACATTCTTGTTAAAATAGTAATTAGCACTTACTTGGAAGAACAATTGACTTTTAGGTTTCTCAAAGCTATGTATCCATTTCCCCAAAAAATTTATTGTATGTGTTCGATGCATACAACATGTTTTTTTGTTGTTGTTTTGGATGAGGTCTCACTGTGTCATCCAGGCTGGAGTACAGTGGCCCAATCATGGCCCAATGCAGCCTTGAACTCCTGGCATAAAGTGAGCCTCCCATCTCAGCCTCCCAAAGTGCTGCGATTACAGGCATGAGTCACCCACAACCAGGAACATGATATTTTAATAAACCTTTACATAGTGAAATAATCAGTACAGTGAAGCAAATTACTATATCCATCACATCACACATTTACTGTGTGATAAGAGCTCTTAAAATAATCTCTTGACAGCCGGGCGCGGTGGCTCAAGCCTGTAATCCCAGCACTTTGGGAGGCCGAGGCCGGTGGATCACGAGGTCAAGAGATCCAGACCATCCTGGTCAACATGGTGAAACCCCGACTCTACTAAAAATACAAAAAATTAGCTGGGCATGGTGGTGCGTGCCTGTAATCCCAGCTACTCAGGAGGCTGAGGCAGGAGAATTGCCTGAACCCAGGAGGCGGAGGTTGCG
>NW_016107323.1:9112379-9115904 GCF_001604975.1 Cebus imitator
AAAAAAAAAAAAAAAAAAAAAAAAAAAAAAAAAAAAATCTCTTGGCAAATTTTCAGTATACAGTATAATGTTATTACTATAGTCCTGCTATACATTAGATCTCTAGACTTACTCATCCTACATACCTGTGAGTTTGTATACTTTGACCTATATCTCTCCTTTTTCTCCCCTCCTCCTTGCCCCTGGTAACCACTGTCCTACTCTCTTACCATGTATTCAACTCTTTTTAGATTCTACCAGCAAGATAACGTAATATTTTTCTTTCTGTGTCTGGCTTACTTCACTTAGCATAATGATCTTCCAGTTCATCCACGTTGTCACAAATGGCAGTATCTCCTTTCTTAAGGCTCAGTAATATCCCATTGTATATATATCCCACCATTTCTTTATCCATTCATCATCAATGAACACTCAGGTTATTTCATGTCTTGGCTACTGTGGCTAATACTGCAATAAACATGTGAGTGCAGATACATCTCTATAAGTTGCTGATGTCATTCATTTTCGGTATATAACCAGCAGAGAGATTGCTGCATCATGTGGTAGTTCTATTTTTAACTTGTTAAGGACCCTCCACACTGTTTTCTATAATAGCTGTACCAATTTACATTCACAACAACAGTATACAAGGGTCCTTTTTCTCCACACCCTTGCCGCACTTATTTCTTGTCCTTTTTGTAACAGCCATCCTAACAGGTGTGAGGTGGTATCTCATTGCATTTTTTATTTGCATTTATCTGACGTTTACAATGTTAAACACCTTTTCATATACTCGTTGGCAATTATTATGCCTTTTCTTTCTTTCAGAAAAATGTCTATTCAGGCCCATTGCCTATTTTTTAATTGGGTTATTTGGATTTTATTTGGTTTGGGAGGGATTTGGAGTGGGGGTTTAACTATTGAAATGCACGATACATTTCAAATTTTTTTTTTTTTTTTTTTGAAACGGAGTCTCAATCTGTTGCCCAGCCTGGAGTACAATGGCACTATCTCAGTTCACTGCAACCTCTGCCTCCTGGGTTCAAGTGATTTTCCTGCCTCAGCCTCCTGAATAGCTGGGATTGCAGGTATGCGCCACCATGCCCAACTAATTTTTGTATTTTTAGTAGAGACGGGGTTTCACCATGTTGGACAGGATAGTCTCGAACTCCCGACCTCAAGTGATACACCCGCCTCAGCCTCCAAAAGTGCTGGGATTACAGGCATGAGCCACCATGCCCAGCTGATACATTGCAAATGTTAAGGAACATGGAGACCCACTGTGAAATCGTGTTAGGCCGGGTGCAGTGGCTCACGTAATCCCAGCACTTAGGAAGGCTGAGGCGAGAGGATCACTTGAGGCCAGAAATATAAGACCAGCCCAGGCAACACAGCAAGACCCCATCTCTACAAAAAATTTAAAAATTTGCCAGGTATGGTGGCACATGCCTATAGTCCCAGCTACTTGGGAGGTTTGCTTGAGCCCAGGAGGTTGAGGCTGCAGTGAGCTATTATTGCACTACTGCACTCCATGCTGGGTGGCAGAGCAAAACCCCTACATCAAAAAAAGAAAAAGAAAAAAAGAAATGAGCTATCAAGTATAAAAAAAACAGAGAGAAGGAAAGAAAAAGACATGGAGAAACCTTAAATTCATATTGCTAAGGGGGAAAAAAGGCCAATCTGAAAAGGCTATATACTATATAATTCCTATAAGGCATTCTGGAAAGGGTGAAACTATAGAGATAGTAAAGCAACAAGTGACTGACAGAGGATGGGGGTTGGGATGGATAGGTGGAACACAGGGGATTTTTAGGGCACTAAAACTATTCTGTATAACACTAAAATGGTGGATATATACATTTATTAAACTCATAGAATACACAACACAAAGAATGAGGCCTAAACTATTACATGGATTTTACTGAACAATTATGTAACATGTTGACTTAGCAATGGTAACAAACATGTATGAATCCAACTTGTTAATAATAAGGGAAACCATGGGGATGGGAAGAGAGAGTATTTGGAAACTCTGTATTTTCTACTCATTTTTCTGTAAACCTAAAATTGCTCTAAAAACAGTCTATTATTTTTTTACAAAAGCAGATTCATTTCTAGAGGAGAAAAATGAGAAGCATTATAAATGGGAAACAGTACAGTAGCTGTCAATTCTAAATATGCAAAGATGACTGAATGCAGGCCAGTTCACAATCCTCTACCACCACCAGGTTCCTTTTTGCTCATCAAGGTCCCAAATCAACAAAGGCACAGACAACATAAAATAATCTGTGACCCTGGTAGCTCAGAGTGTCTCAAATAACAGAAATAAACTGTCATTTTACTATACGGTTTAAATATTTCTGCAATGAACACTTAACTAAAACTTAAGTCACAAGAATGCGTGAGTTCCATTTCTTCAATGCACTTAACATTGATGAGCACCAATAATGCTAGATAAAAAGATAGAAAGCCTTACTCTAGGGAATCACAATTTAAAGAGGAAGGTCAAAGACCTAATATTCCGGAAAGGCATTGGAGAATCACAGAAATCTAAAAGCACATGATCTTGGCCTAAATACCTAAATATCTAATACAAGTTTTCTTAAATTCTTAGCTCAGCTGACAGTCCTGACAAAGACAAACCAGCTGATTAAACGATATCCTCTCTTCCTCATAACTTGATGCCAATCTCATTCAGAATCAGCTCTAAGTTACTACTAACTCAATGATCTTGCAAGGTCCCAGGTTCATAGAACCTATCTTGAAGCCTTCTCAGAGGGTAAACATCTTTGATGAGATCCATCTCTGAAGGTCTGCGCATAAATGGATCAGACCAGAGGTCAGGACTGCAAGGGTATTTTTCCCTTTCCCTCTGTAGTTGACAAGGTTCTGATATAATGTACCTATTTGCCCACGCCTTATTGTCTGGGAATGGTTTCCAGTGCCCCTGCTGAAGGGTTAGGACTAGATGACCATGTTTAGACCATATAACTGCAGCCCACCCCAAGGTGGACATTTGATCCAAGCTGGGTAAATCAGGTTTCTTCCTGGTACTCAGTAACCAGAACACTGAAAGCCAGAGTCAGTAAGTTACAAGGAACTCCACTTGGAAAATAACAAAAATTTTAAGTCTGAGGTTACCAGTGGCAGCTCCAGAATTTCTATTTTGAAGAAACTTTCAGGGATGCAACTTGATTGATGTGGAACAAAGAAAAAGGGTTGTCTCTTGACTCTTTATTCACATAGCATTTATATAAGAATAAAAAATGTCAATTACCTTTATTGGAAAATCTAGAGAGATTAAGCCTACAGGGTTAGGCTTATGAACCCTCCCTTCCCCAGCCACAGCTTGGTGTGGCTACAAAAGCCAACATGTTGGATTCTGGGTAAGTTGATGAGTAAGCAGGAAAAAACAGTCTGAAGAACCAAGCAGGCAGGGCATCGTGGCTCACCCCTATAATCCCAGCACTTTCGGAAGCCAAAGCAGGCGGATCACTTGAGGTCAGGAGTTCAAGACCAGCCTGGCCAACATGGTGAAACCCCGTC
>NW_016107323.1:9116087-9120024 GCF_001604975.1 Cebus imitator
ACTCCATCCAGGGTGACAGAGTGAGACACTATCACAAAAAAAAAAAAACAAAAGAACCAAGCAGAAAAAGAATAGACACACAGTGAAAGGCAGAGATGAGCAACTGAGAAGCTTCAGGTCCTGAGAGCTTTCTTGTTTCCATCAGGGCCGGGGGCACTACCCTCTTGCATTGGCTCCCACAAGGATTTACAGCAACCTTCTTTACTTGCGCTGCTATCAATGTGATTGTTTCTTCACCTGAAAGAGTTTAAAACGCTTCACCATATTCAGCCAGGTATCAGGAGACCTAGGAGACTGAAACACCTAGGACACCTAGGAGACTGAAAATTGGTTGCTAAGTCCCTTGGGAAAGTTTATTTTCATTTTACATTACTAAATCAGTAACATAAGTTAAGCAGTCCTTGGAGAAAACAGGCCAGTAAAAACCATATCTTAAATCTGTCTTCCTTTTTCTTTTTTTTTGAGATGGAGTCTCATTCTGTCACCCAGACTGGAGTGCAATGGCATGATCTTGGCTCATTGCAACATCCACCTCCTGGGTTCAAGCAATTCTCCTGCCTCAGCCTCCCGAGTAGCTGGAACTACAGGTGCCCGCCACCACGCCTGGCTAATTTTTATATTTTTAGTAGAGACGGGGTTTCACCATATTGGCCAGACTGGTCTCAAACACCTGAACTTATGATCCGCCCATCTCAACCTCCCAAAGTGCTGGGATTACAGGCGTGAGGGGGCAGAGTCTGTCTTCTTCGTAAGTTTTTTAAAGTTACTCAAGGGTATTTGTAGTTTGGCCTTGAAGAATGGTGCTGTTCCCTTAATAAAAAGAGTCAGCCAAAAGCAGCCATCCACAAATCAGGCAAGAGAAGCAATAAGATGGACTGGTTAAAGCAATATTTTGCAAAGCATGGGTGAGTACCACTCCAAATGAAATGTTTTTAGTTCTTGCAGACAGCCCTAGATAATACGCACAGTGAAAAAGTTAATCCCTTTTCTAATACTTCCTTTACATTAAGGAGAAAGTGTCAGCTTGGTACTAGCCTACTATTTCTCTAATAATCGCTAGCATCTTTTTTTTTTTTTTGAAATGGAGTCTCGCTCTTGTTGCCCAGGCTGGAGTGCAATGATGTGATCTGGCTCACCACAACCTCCGCCTCCTAGGTTCATGCAATTCTCCTGCCTCAGCCTCCCAAGTAGATGGGGTTATAGGCACCTGCCACCACACCTGGCTAATTTTTGTAATTTTAGCAGAGATGGGATTTTGCCATGTTGGCCAGGCTAGTCTCGAACTCCTGGCCTCAGGCAATCCACCCACCTTGGCGTCCCAAAGTGCTGAGATTACGAGTGTAAGCCACCTCGCCCAGCCAAACCACCATGCCCAGCCTTGTATGCTTGTTGCACTTGGCCATACCTGAACACAAAAATAATCCAGAATGTCACAGGTCCAGGGCAAAAGACCAATAGGAACTCTTTCGGTTATTAACAAGGTGGGTCTCAGAGGTGGTCTCAGCAATCAGATGGTGATGGAAGTTCTAGACAAGTTCTAGTAAATTAGGGCTTTTTAAATGGTCATATTTTCAGAATGGAAAAAAATAGGTTGTGCCAAGTGGCTTTTCTACAGAAAAGCAAGATAGTCTTCACTCACCAAGGTACCCTGTCACTTCTGAGGCAAAATAGGACCAGACTCACAAAGCTACCACACTGTCCAACAGGAGGTCAGAATAAACACCACTTTTGATTGAAGACTTGAGAGTTTTCATTAATGGACTACAGCAGCGTTCCCCAACCTTTTTGGCACCAGGGACGGGTTTCATGAAAGACAATTTTTCCACAGATGGCAGGGAGGGATGGTTTCGGGATAAAACTATTCTACCTCAGACATCAGGCATTAGATTCTCATAAGGAGCACCAAACTGGATCCTTCACGTACACAGTTCACAATAGGGTTCATGCTCCTACTCCTATGAGCTGATCTGACAGGAGGTGGCGCTCAGTCAGTAATGCTCTCCCCAACAACACCCTGCTGCTCACCTCCTGCTGCGCAGCCAGTTCCTAACACGCCACAGACCAGTATTGGTCCACCATCCAGAGGTCAGGAACTCCTAAACTATGAACTATAGTAGAATAATTACTTGAGCCAGGCACCCAAGAGAAACGTCGTTAACTCACCAAAGAAGTGATTGTCACACACTGGAAAATACACTATACCTAATCCAAGCTAGTCCAAGATTGCAGGTCAGTAAAACATATTAAACAAGAGATCTTATTCCTGTATGTATGTATATTCTAAACACTATGCAAACATTTTTTCTACTTTGAACCCTCTTTATTTCTATTATGCAATTTGCTGACCTAGCAATTTCCATATTCTATACAGATTTATTAAGTGCTATACCTGACCATCAGTTCCACTTCCAATTATTTAAAAATATGAGGGTGAAATTAAAAAAAATAAATAAATAAATAAAAATAAATAAAAGTATGGGGGGGAAGCTGCATAACAAAACAGAATCAGATATTTATTATCTCCCTCCATCCCTTCCGTTCCCTAATCCATAACCACTGAAAACATTTTAAAATGAAGAATAATGGGCAGGGTGTGGTGACTCACGCCTATAACTCTAGCACTTTGGGAGGCCAAGGCAGGCAGACTGCTTGAGCTTAGGAGTTCAAGACCAGCCTGAACAACATGGTGAAATCCTGTCTCTACAAAAAATACAAAAATCAGCTGGACATGGTGGTGCCCACCTGCAGTCCTGGTACTCAGGAGGCTGAGGAGGATGGATGACTGGAGCCTGGGAAGTGAAAGTTACAGTAAACCAAGACACTCCAGCCTGGGTGACAGAGCCAGATCCTGTCTCAAAAAAAAGAATAGTGAAAGGCGGCACTGGAGCTTACCAAGTAACACAAGAGTACAAAATCTGCTGGGAGCTACATAGCAAAAGAGAACAATTTTAGCAAAAGGAGACCGAATAACCAAGTCAGGGTTCTAGTAAGGTCATGAGTGGAAGTTTTCAAAAAACTAAAAATGCAATACTCATTAGGATAAAATACCAAAAAAATAAAATAAAAATAAAAATCAGGAGAAAATACAAAAAAAAAAAAATGCAATACTCAAACTTATCAGTAATGCAAGATGCACTGTGAAGATGTTTGAACTAATCAAATCTATGCACACAGAAAAGCTATTCCAACCCTAAACACCACAAGTAAAATTTCAACCTACCACAATTTCACAATGAATCACTTTATAGCCCTTCCACGTGTACCCTCAATGATATCCAGCAAGAGCTCAGGCCCCAAGCAAGGTTTCCAACACAACTGTAAAATCCTGAAACCTTGGCAGTACAAATATTGTTGTACAAAGTTAGTGATGCTGCTGGATCTGAGCTTGGTGAAGGGCTAAGCTCTCAGTGAGAATGCCAGCTCTACAATTAGGTAGCTACAACCCTAAGCAAATTAATCTCTAGGCTTCAGTCTGATCATAATAATCTTACCTACCTAATAGGGCAGTTAGCCCACCAGTAAACACTAATTAATGCTGACAGTTGTTGAATTTTTGGCTGGTGGGCAAGTACCACCATAGATGAAATTTGTTCATTTATCAGAATGTCTGAATTCAAGGAAACATAATTGTTTGGAGGTACTAAAGTATTTAAATAACAAAAGTGTAGAGTTCAAAAGTCAAATGTGTTGAAGTGCTGAATTCACAGTCTGTACCATTCTTTTCCTAGTCCTGCCAGTTTATACTAATCGCCTTAGAATTCCTGAAGAAAGCCTCTTCTAATCCTCTTCCCATGTACATATAACAAGAGCTACATAATTCTGACTGCAGTTTTGAGAATATAACTTGTTAATATATCCTGGTTCATATATCCTGATGTTTAGTGACGTGAAATGGACATGGTGTTTACCACTGGACAGTCAATTAACACTATTAATT
>NW_016107323.1:9120182-9127269 GCF_001604975.1 Cebus imitator
GCACCACCATGCCCAGCTAATTTTTTTGTATTTTTGGTAAAGACGGGGTTTCACCATGTTGACCAGGATGGTCTCGATCTCTTGACCTTGTGATCCACCCGCCTCGGCCTCCCAAAGTGCTGGGATTACAGGCTTGAGCCACCGCACCCGGCCTAACACTATTAATTCTAAATAACTATGGGACCAAAGAAATTCTCTTTGGTCCTCAATAACAATTTTAAAAATCAAAATACTCTTGAAAGTATTGAGTCTTTTTAGTTTAAAAAAAAAAAAAAAAAAAAGTCTGCAAACAGCTGCTGCACAAAAATGTAATAAGTCACAAATTATGAACCCTGGATTCAGTTCTCACCTTCCATCACCCACCTTGCACATATTTTTGCCCTCTGAAAACATACACTGGAGGGCAAGGGCATGAGAATATGCAGCCCCGGGGAAATGGGAAATCAGAATCCTTTCTCTGTGTGACCTCAGGCAAATCAGTGTCTTCAGCTCAAAGTGAGGTGGTTTCTAGCACAGAGGTTAAGAAGGTGAGGAAGGGCCAGGTGCAGTGGCTCACACCTGTAATCCCAGCACTCTGGGAGACCAAGGCAGGAGGACTGGTTGAGCTCAGGAGTTTTAGACAGACTGGGCAACATGCCAAAACCTATTCTCTACAATACATACAAAAATTAGCCAGCATGGTGGCAGGCACCTGTAACCCCAGCTACTCAGGAAGCTGAGGCAGGAGAATCACTTGAAACCAGGAGGCGGAGGTTGCAGTGTGCTGTGATTGTGCAACTGCATTCTAGCCTGGGTGACAGAAAGAGATTGTCTCCCAAACAAACAAAAAAAAGGTAAGCCTGGAGCCAGGCTTGGTGGCTCATGCCTATAATCCCAGCACTTTGGGAGGCTGAGAAAGACAGATTACTTGAGGTCAGGAGTTCAAGACCAGCCTGGCCAACATGGTAAAATCCTGTCTCTGCTAAAAACATAGAAGTTCGCTGGGCCTGGTGGCATGAGCCTGTAATCCCAGCAACTCAGGAGGCTAAGGCAGAAGAATCACTTGAACCTGGGAGATGAAGGGTGCAGTGATCTGAGATTATGCCACTGTACTCCAACCTGAGTGACAGAGACTCCTCTGGCTCCAAGAAATACTAACTGAGGCCGTGCTCAGTGGCTCACACCTGTAATCCCAGCACTTTGGGAGGCCGAGGTGAGCAGATCACTTGAGGTCAGGAGAGTTGCAAAACAGCCTGGCCAACACGGTGAAACCCGGTCTCTACTAAAAATACAAAATTTAGCCAGGCGTGGTGGCACATGCCTGTAATCCCAGCTACTCGGGAGGCTGAGGCAGGAGAATTGCTTAAACCCGGAAGGTGGAGGTTGCACTGAGTGGAGATAGCACCACTGCACTCCAGCCCAGGTGACAGAAGTGAGACTCTGTCTTAAAAAAAAAAAAAGAAAGAAATACTAGCCTAAGTGGCCTTTAGACAAATTACACAATATCAATAAAGCCCTAGTTTCCTCATCTGTTTTGTTGTTGTTGTTAAACAGTTCAGGGGCTGGAAAAAACAGTACCCACCTCTTGAGAATGGGTGAAGATTATATTAGACAACTCATATAAAAGGCCAAGGCCAGTGACTGTTAAAATGAGTGGTCTACCAACTTTAGCTATTATTACTTCCCAACCCACAGGATTGTTGCTAGAATCAAATGAGATGTGAGAGTAAAGAATCATATAAATTATGAAATAAAAGCAGAACTAACTGTGGCCAGAAACAAAGTTAACCACCGCCCCCGCTCCCAAAATGATTCCCGCCATGGGGAGAAGCCTCCAATGTAACATCCACACGAGGTCTATAAACACGAGGTCTACTTTTGTTAAAAACCGCTGACCTTGAAGCTTCCTCACCACTAAGTGAGACAGACCAAAACCATACAACCATCTAAGAGGAAAGGAAATGCAAAAAGGACCAATCTAATCACATAGTATCTCGGTTATTGGAAAAGGGTTTCTCCCAAACTCAAATCTGTGATTTTTCACTACCAAGGTAACTGGATGACATCAAGGTCTTCAAGCCTGCGGGTTGAGGTAAGAGCTGTGAAGAGGGATCTGCATAGCACAGGGAGAAAAACTGCAGAGAAAACCACAGAGAAGCTGCAGAAAGGAGAAGCCCTCCAGTAGTTCTGCATGCCCCTCTGACACGAGCTATCACAATCTCTTCACCGCTATTTTGGGCCCAAGACCCCCTCCCCCCGCCTCCCACGTGTGCCCAGAGCAGCTGCTTCTCCACCAAACAGCTCTGGATTGGGAGCCTGGAATCTCGCGCCCGCTCCTGACTCGATCTGGGTGACCTTGCGTCCGCCCCTTCCCCACTCCGGATCTCGGTTTCTCCTGTATACCGAGGCCCACCTAGTCAGACAACCCACTAGGCCCAATTCCCGTAAATAAAAAAATTTCTGGTAGGGAATCATCCCCCTGGCAGAGCTTCCCACCCTTGTGCCGGAGCCGGCTTCCACCTTCGGGGAAATCTCCGGTCTCGGGAGCGGTGGTAATAATGCAGCCTGCGGGTAGCGCAGGTGTCTTCAGAACCACGCGTCCCAAGGGGCCTGCCAGGCAGGCCAGCTCTGGCGACCAGCAGCTGCCCAGACCGCGCCGCTACCACGTCAGGGCCGAGGAAGGCTGGGCCGGCGCCTACGCGAGGCCCGCGGCTGCGGCCTAGTGGCCCGCGCGGCCCGCCCCCTGCGCCTGCCTCGCCCACGCGCCGGACCTCAGCACCCCTCCTGGGCTTTCGCCCCAGCCTCGGGAGCCCTCAACGCGTAGGGCTGGCGACCCGACTGGCCCGAGGCACTCACCATAAATGGGCCGGAGGCGCCTATCGTTAGGGTCCTGCACATGGCCCCGCGTCGCCATGATGACAAGCGCAGAACTGCAGTGCGCACGCGCGGGGCAGGCCCCCGGGAAGGGGCTGTTAAAGGGCCAGAGTCGCTTTCGCTTGCCTATCGCGATAGTTGTGGAGCTGCGACTGAACGCGCCTGCGCGGAAATGGAAGCATCCACCGTGTTAGATTGCCACTTCTTTAAACGCTGTTCTTTCACTTTGCAGGTGGTATCAAGCTGGCAAGAGGAGGCAGCTGTTGCTGTTAAGATCTCTTCCGAGTCACTCACTGGGAAGTGAGGAGAGGAGAAAGCTCTCGGTCAAAATTAGGGTTCGGCTGCTCTGTCCTGAAGAACCAGTTAGACTTGGCTGTGATTAATTGCAGAGGAACCAAGAACTCCTGGGGGAGAGAGAGACCCAAGGGAAAGTTGGGGAAGGGGGTGCTGATCAACAGCAAAAATCTGCCAAAGAAGTTTGAGAGCCCTCCACCTGTTTTCGGACCAGACTGAGGGTCGGGCTGCTATTTCTTGTGGTCCAATAAGGAGATGCAGATGAACTGAAGTGAAAGAGTTTTTATTTCTGCAACCAGTTACAGGGAGAAGGCCTGGAAATTATCACTAGACCAACTCAAAATTAGAACGCTTTCCAGAGCTTATATACCTTCGAAGCTATATGCCTACGTTTAAGGGTGCATTAATCTATAAGTAATTAACTTATTTTAATCTATAACTAAGGTCTGAGTCCTGAAGACCTTCCTCTGGAGCCTCAGTTAACTCCTGGGGGAGAGAGAGACCCAAGGGAAAGTTGGGGAAGCCAAATAAATTTTTTTTTTTTTTTTTTTTGAGACGGAGTTTCACTCTTGTTGCCCAGGCTGCAGTGCAATGGCGCGATCTCGGCTCACCGCAACCTCCGCCTCCTGGGTTCAGGCAATTCTCCTGCCTCAGCCTCCTGAGTAGCTGGGATTACAGGCACGAGCCACCATGCCCAGCTGATTTTTTGTATTTTTAGTAGAGACGGGGTTTCACCATGTTGACCAGGATGGTCTCGATCTCTTGACCTCGTGATCCACCCGCCTCGGCCTCCCAAAGTGCTGGGATTACAGGCGTGAGCCACTGCGCCCGGCTAAATTTCTTAATTTATATGGGTGTAGGTGCCCTTATCTTGTCTCCTGCTAAATCACAGAGGTTTGGGGAATTACTTCAGACCTCCGATAAAATTTGTTTAATCCGGCTGGGCGCAGTGGCTCACGCCTGTAATCCCAGCACTTTGGAAGGCATAGGCGGGCGGATCAAGACAATCCTGGCCAACATGGTGAAACCCTGCCTCTACTAAAAATACAAAACTTACCTGGGCATTGGCCGGCGCCGTGGCTCGTGCCTGTAATACCAGCATTTTGGGAGGCCGAGGAGGGCGGATCTTGAGGTTAGGAGATGGAGGCCATCCTAGACAACATGGTGAAACTCCATCTCTACTAAAAATACAAAAAATTAGCCGGGCGTGGTTGACCGCGCTTCTAATCGCAGCTACTTAGAAGGCTGAGGCAGGAGAATTGCTTGAACCAGGGAGGCAGAGGTTGCAGTGAGCCAAGATCGCGCCACTGCACTCCAGCCTGGCAACAGAGTGAGACTCCATATTAGAAAAAACTAAACAAAACAAAAACAAAAAAACTTGCTTAGTCCTAAATGGGTCCTGTTAGGAATTCCTTCGTTATTTTGCCATGCCCTAAGGCTAAGGAAAGGCCTTTGGTGGGCTTTAGTTATACCTTCCAGCCTTTGTATAAGAACACTGGCTTTTTTTGAACTTTTAATATTAACCACTCAGTACAGAAAGTTGTTACGCAGGCCTGTGTTAGTGAGACCTGGCCTGCCACACACCCTTCTACCAGGACTCAGCCAACAAAGAAGCATCCTAGGTGAATACTTACTAAGTATATTGCTGGAGTATTTAAATGCAAGGTCTTTAAATTTATCCTCTCATTTAATTTTCATAACTGTCATAGTATTTCCCTGGGAGGTACATTCTGTTACCTCTTTTTACAGATAGATTTATTCATACAACATTAAGTTATTGAATGCCTATTATTTGTCTGTTCTAGGCATGGAGGAGACATCAATAAATAAAGCAGACGGAGACTTAATGGAGCTTTTATTTGTAGTGAAGGAGACAGACAATAAATAAGTAGATAGCCTATTAGATGGTGATAAATGCTACCAAGGAAAAGAAAATAAGGAAGAGGGGCACTGAGAGAGAGGTAATTTTAAATAGTGTGGTAAAGCCGGCTCAGTGGCTTACCCCTGTAATCGCAGCACTTTGGCAGGCCAAAGTGGGTGGATCACATGAGGTAAGGAGTTGAAGACAAGCCTGGCCAACATGGTGAAGCCCCTTCTCTACTAAAAATACAAAAATTAGCTGGGTGTGGTGGTGTGATTCTGTAATCCCATCTACTGGGGAGGCTGAGGCGGGAGAATCCCTTGAACCTGGTAGGCAAAGGTTGCAGTGAGCCAAGATTGCACCATTTCACACCAGCCTGGGCAACAGTGCAAAACTCTTCTATAAATAAATAAATAGGTCGGGCATGGTGGCTCATGCCTGTAATCTCAGCACTTTGGGAGGCAGAGGCTGGTGGATCACCTGAGATCAGGAGTTCCAGACCTGCCTGGGCAATGTGGCGAAACCACATCTCTACCAAAAATACAAACAATTAGCCAGGCATGGTGGCACATGCCTGTAATCCCAACTACTCGGGAGACTGAGGCTCGAACCTGGGAGGTGGAGGTTCCACTGAGCTGAGATTGTGTTATTGCACTCCAGCCTGGGCAACAGAGCAAGACTGTGTCTCTAAATAAATAAATAGTGGTGGTCAAGGAAAGCCTATCTGAATATCTCACTAAATAAATAAATGGTATGGTCAGGAAAAGCCTATCTGAGAAAGTGGCAGTTGTCAAAGACTTACAGGAAATAGAAGAAGCAGCCAGGCAAGTAGGTGTGCAAGACTCAGTGGGGTCATGACCTAAGCCCACATTAGTCAGTGTGATTTAAACCCAGGTTATTCTGAGCATAGTCATCCCCTCCACTACATTGTCTCAGTGTTAACCTTAAGCAGCTGGTTTGATCCGTTTGATTGACATTCCCTTCTCTGTTTCTGGGCCTTTTAGTGTCCAAAAAATGATTCTTCGCCAGGCAAGGTGGCTCATGCCTATAATCCCAGCACTTTGGGAGGCCAAGGTGGGTGGATCACTTGAGGCCAGGAATTGAAGACCAGCTTGGCTAACACGGTGAAACCCCATCTCTACTAAAAATACAAAAAATTAGTTGGGCCTGGTGGTGGGCGCCTGTAATCCCAGCTACTCAGGAGGCTGAAGCAGGAGAATCACTTGAACCTGAGAGGTGGAGGCCTGGGCAACAAGAGCAAAATTGTGTCTCAAAAAAAAAAAAACAAAACAACAGCAAAAATTAGCTGGTGGTGGTACCACGCACCTATAGTCCCAGCTACTTGGAAGGCTAAGGCTTGAGAATTGCTTGAACCCAGGAGGCAGAGGTTGCAGAAAGCCAAGATCACACTATTGTACTCCAGCCTGAGCAACAGAGCAAGACTCCATCTCAAAAAAAAATATCTGATTCTCCAACTCTAGTGGACATCAGAATCTCCTGGGCAACATGATAACCATGAGTTTCCTGGAATTCTACCACCAGAGATTATAATTCAACCCAGGGCATGTTGGGAAGCTGAGGCAGGCAGATCGCTTGAAGTCAGTAGTTTGAGACCAGCCTGGCCAACATGGTGAAACCTCATCTCTACTAAAAATAAAAAATTTAGCCAGGCATGGTGGCACATGCCTGTAGTTCTAGCTACTTGGGAGACTGAGGTTCAATAGTCACTTGAACCCAGGAGGCGGAAGCTGCAGTGAGCCAAGATCATGCCACTGCATTCCAGTCTGCGTGACAGAGTGAGACTCTGCCTCAAGAAGAAAATTAAAAAATAAAATAATTCAATCCAGGGGCACTCTTTAAGAAATACTAGTCAAGGAAACCGGATTAAAAGTCTTCAGAGGGGCCGGGCGCGGTGGCTCACGCCTATAATCCCAGCACTTTGGGAGGCCAAGGCGGGTGGATCACGAGGTCAAGAGATCAAGACCATCCTGGTCAACAAGGTGAAACCCCGTCTCTACTAAAAATACAAAAATTAACTGGGCATGATGGTGCATGCCTGTGGTCCCAGCTACTCAGGAG
>NW_016107323.1:9128253-9131028 GCF_001604975.1 Cebus imitator
CTCGGCCTCCCACAGTGCTGGGATTACAGGCTTGAGCCACCGCGCCCGGCCTAATTTTTTGTATTTTTAGTAGAGACAGAGTTTGGCCATGTTGGGCAGGCTGATCTCGAACTCTTGACCTTAGATGATCTCCCACAACTTGGCCTCCCAAAGTGCTGGGATTACAGACATAAGCCACCTTGCCCAGACTCACATTTTTAATTTTTAAAAAGGTTTTTTTTTTTTGCAAGACAAAATCTTGCTTTGTTACCCAGGCTGGAGTGCAGTGACACTATCATGGCTCACTGTAGCCTTGATTTTCCTGGCTCAAGTGATCCTCCCACCTCAGCCTCCCAAGTAGCTGGGACTACAGGAGTGTGCAATCACACCTGGCTAATTTTTTTAATTTTTAATAGAGCTAGAGTCTCCCCGTGTCACCTAGGCTGGTCTCAAACTCCTGGGCTCAAGCAATTCTCCTGCCTTGGCCTCCCAAAGTACTAGGATGATAGGCATGAACCACCACACACAGGCTTTAAAAAGTTTTAACATGTATGTTTACAAAAAAAGGTAAGGATGTCAAGACATTTGATCCAATAATATATTCCAAAGAGATAATCTGCAGAATACAGAAAAATACAAAATAAAACTTGTTTCCTAATAGTCCTAAAGTCCTAACTGTCCGTAAGTATGCTACACCATGAAATGGAAAAAAAAAAAAAAAAAAGCCATTAAAATAAAAGAGATAGGCCAGGCTCGGTGGTTCACGCCTGTAATCCCAGCACTTTGGGAGACTCAGACGGGCAGATCACAAGGTCAGGAGTTCAGGACCAGCCTAGCCAACATGGTGAAACCCCGTCTCTACTAAAGATACAAAAAATTAGCCGTGCATGGTGGCTAATCCCAGCTACTCTGGATGCTGAAGCAGGAGAATCACTTGAACCCAGGAGGTGGAGTTTGCAATGAGCCAAGATTGCACCATGGCACTCTAGCCTGGGTGACAGGGCGAGACTCCGTCTCAAAAAATAAATAAATAAATCGAAGAGGTAGAGCTTTATTTATATATATGTAAAGATGCCCCTGACATACAGTTTATAAAGCAGTTTATACAAGAATGTATAACATTATGTGGGTGGATAGATGTCTAGCTAGCATAGACAGGTCAAACTGGCCAGGTGCGATGGCACACGCCTATAATCTCAGCACTTTGGGAGGCTGAGGCGGGTGGATCACCTGAGGTCAGGAGTTTGAGACCAGCCTGACCAACATGGAGAAACCCCGTCTCTACTAAAAATACAAAGGCGTGGTAGCATGCGCCTGTAATCCTAGCTGCTGAGGCAAGAGAATCACTTGAACCCAGGAGGCGGAGGTTGCAGTGAGCCAAGATCTTGCCATTGCACTCCAGCCTGGGAGACAGAACACGCGAAGAAAAAAAAAAAAAAAAAAAAAAAAAAGGAATGCATTGAAATACTCCCCGGAGGTTGGGCATGGTGACTCATGCCTGTAATCCTAGCATTTTGGGAAGCCTAGGTGAGTAGATCACTTGAGGACAGGAGTTCAAGATCAGCCTGGGCAACATAGGGAAACCCCATCTCTACTAAAAATAGAAAAATTGGCTGAGCATGGCTGAGCATGGTGGTGTGCACGTGTAACCCTAACTATTCAGTAAGCTGAGGCAGGGGAATAGCTTGAGCCCAGGAAGTGGAAGTTGCACTGAGCCAAGATCACAACACTGCACTCCAGCCTGAGTGACAGAGCAAGACTCTGTCTCAAAAAAAATTAAAGTAAATAAATTGGCCGGGAGTGGTGGCTCACGCCTGTAATCCAAGCGCTTTGGAGGCCAAGGCGGGTGGATCACCTGAGGTTGGGAGTTCAAGACCAGCCTGACCAATATGGTGAAACCCCGTCTTTAAAAAATAAATAAATAAATAAATAAATACTCCCTGGATGAGGCTCGCTTGAGCCCAGGAGCTTAAGGCTGTAGCAAGCTATGATTGCACAATTGCACTCCAACCTAGGTAACAGAGTGAGACCTTGACTCTCTTTTTCTTTTTTTTTTTGAGACGGAGTTTAACTCTTGTTGCTCAGGCTGGAGTGCAATGGCTCGATCTCGGCTCATCGCAACCTCCGCCTCCTGGGTTCAAGCAATTCTGCCTCAGCCTCCCAAGTAGCTGGGACTACAGGCATGTGCCACCATGCCCAGCTAATTTTTGTATTTTTAGCAGAGACGGGGTTTCACCATGTTGACCAGGATGGTCTCGATCTCTTGACCTCGTGATCCACCCGCCTCAGCCTCCCAAAGTGCTGGGATTATAGGCGTGAGCCCCCACGCCCGGCCAAGACCCTGACTCTCTAAAAACAAAGACTCCCAGGATGAAGTTAACAGGCAAAGAACAACAAAATATTTGAGGCATGCATACATACATTCACTGTTTATCTGAAATTCAAATTATTTACCAGGGTGTCCTGTATTTTTATTTGCTAAATTGGGCAACCCTGCCCTAGGGAGAACTCCATGCACCCCCCCCAATCATGCTAACCAGCAAGAATGAAGGGCAGATGCCTCAGGAGAGCTGACCCCAGGATCACTTAGAGATGGTGTATGACCCTGGTGAGGTTGGGCTTGGATGGGGAAAAGGAGGGAGGAGAGGAGAGCTGGGGTTCACCTTTGGTGCAAGTGAAAGGGATGATGAGTCACCTGAGATTTAAGAATTTCCCAGGGGCCGGGCACGGTGGCTCAAGCCTGTAATCCCAGCACTTTGGGAGGCCAAGGCGGGTGGATCACGAGGTCAAGAGATC
>NW_016107323.1:9131394-9132582 GCF_001604975.1 Cebus imitator
TCAGAAAAAAAAAAAAAAAAAAAAAAAAAGAATTTCCCAGGAATGGAAAAATACAGCACTTTTAAAGGGAGCACATATGAGGCTCCTGACCAGGCTGTGGTTACTCAGCCATGTTCTTAGGTTGCCTCTGTTGGCCTGGCTCCAGAGGAATGCTGATAGACTTGGCACTCAGCTCCCTGAACTTGGCAAGTCCAGGGCATCATATGGAACCGCCTAGCAGATGCCTCTAGAGTCTTAGGTCACCATCCTTAGTGGGGTATATCTCCCTTCACTCTGAAAGGCTGTTTAGCATCCAAGTAGGATTAATTGATTGTTCTCTTTTTCCATTCCTACTGCTTGTTCTCAGAACCTAAGAATGAAGCAGTGACTTGCTTGGCTCTAGGCCTGTCCTTACCTGCCGCTGGGAGGAAGCTTCCACACCCTTTGGCAGGCCTGAAACATTTCGGGTAACAAATAAGACAACCACCACGGAATCCAAAAACCCATCCTTGTGTACAATTCAGAACTTGGAGCTCTTCGAGATGACATTATGGGGAAGCGGTTGGCATACAGCAGGTGCTCATTAAATGGTGGTTTCCATTTTCCCAACTTAGAGGAGGGGAGTACACTTTTCTTTTTTTTTGAGATGGAGTTTTGCTCTTGTTGCCCCAGCTGGAGTGGAGTGGTGTGATCTTGGCTCACCACAACCTCTGCCTCCTGGGTTCAAGTGATTCTCCTGCCTCAGCCTCCCAAGTAGCTGGGATTACAGGCGTGCACCACCATGCCCGGCTAATTTTATATTTTTTGTAGAGATGGGTTTTCTCCATGTTGGTCAGGCTGCTCTCAAACTCCCAAACTCAGGTGATCCACCCACCTCAGCCTCCCAAAGTGCTGGGATTACAGGTATGAGCCACCGCGCCTGGTCGGGAGTACGCTCTTCGTTTGGTAACATTTTCTCTGGTGAGAAACATTCTCCCTGGCCAGGCACGGTGGCTCATACCTGTAATCCCAGCACTTTGGGAGGCCAAGGCGGGTGGATCATTTGACATCAGGAGTTTGAGACCAGCCTGGCCAACATGGCGAAACCCTGCCTCTACTAAAAATACAAAAATTAGTCAGGTGTGGTGACCCACCCCTGTAATCCCAGCTATTTGGGAGGCTGAGGTAGGAGAATTGTTTGAACCTAGGAGGCAGAGGTTGCAGTGAGCC
>NW_016107323.1:9135917-9141836 GCF_001604975.1 Cebus imitator
AGAGACGGGGTTTCACCATGTTGACCAGGATGGTCTCGATCTCTTGACCTTGTGATCCACCCGCCTCGGCCTCCCAAAGTGCTGGGATTACAGGCTTGAGCCACCGCGCCCGGCCTGGTTTCATTTTTAACATGTAAATCTTCAATTCATTTGGTATTTATTTCCACGTGAATAATAAGGTAGGTTTTCTGCTGGGTGCGGTAGCTCACACCTGTAATCCCTACATACTTTGGGAGGCCAAGGCAGGTAGATCACTTGAGGTCGGTTCAAGACCAGCTTGGCCAACATGGTGAATCCCCATCTGTACTGAAAACACAAAAATTAGCAGGCATGGTGGCAGGTACCTGTAATCCCAGCTACTCAGGAGGCTGAGGCAGGAGAATCACTTGAACCTTGGAAGTGAAGGTTGAAATGAGCCGAGATTGCACCACCGCACTCCAATCTGGGTGACAGAGTGAGACTCTTTCTCCAAAAATTAAAATAAAAAAGCAAAATATGGCCAGGGGTGGTAGCTCACACCTGTAGTCCCAGCACTTTGGGAGGACAAGGTGGGCAGATCACGAGGTCTAGAGATTGAGATCATCTTGGCCAACATGGTGAAACCCCATCTCTACTAAAAATACAAAAATTAGCAGGGCATGGTGGCATTCACCTGTAGTTCCAGATACTCCGGAGGCCGAGGCAGGAGAATCACTTGAACCTGGGAGGTAGAGATTACAGTGAGTCAAGATCTCACCACTGCACTCCAGCCTGGGACAGAGCAAGACTCTGTCTCAAAAATATATATTTATTTATTTATATTATATATATATATAAATATATCTTATATATAAACAAATACATGTATTTATATATATTTATTATATATTATATATTTATAATTATATATTAAAATATAAATATATAAATATTACATAAAATATATAAATATATAAAAATGTATACACATATGTATTTATTTTATAAATATATATTGTATAAATATATATAAATTTTTTTTTAGAGACAGGGTCTTGAACACCTGCCTCAAGCAATCCTCCCATCTCAGCCTCCTAAAAACAAGGAAGCCACCATGCCTGACCTCAACTCCTGTTTATTGAATAATCCATCTTTTTCATAAACCACTTAATGTCATCCTTATCATATATTAAATTTCCATATACATTTCTGGCTAGTCTTGGAACAGTCTAGTTTCTACTCAAGGGCAGGTCAAAACTGGAGTCTGCAGAGCTGGCTAGATTCTCTGATCTGAGTCTGGGCTTGCTCTGTACAGCCTCTGAACTACTAGACTCTTGGGAGAACCTTGTCAGCTGCATTTCACTACTGGATGCGAAGAATGAGGCCCTTGCTTTGGAAGGAAGCCACCTTGGGGAGATAGTGCTGCTCTGTGGCCAGATCCCTGAGAAAGCATAAGAGATAAGGAACTAAAACCACCCAGGAAATTTTGAAAATGATTCTAAAATTTATATGGAAGTGGAAATGACCTAGAATGGTCCAAATAGCAAGGCCAGTTACGGTGGCTCACATCTGTAGTCCCAGTAATTTAGAGGAGGCCAAAGTAGAACAAATTGCTTGAATTCAAGATTAGCCTGGACAACATAGCAAGACCCCCATCTCTACAAAACTTAAAAAAATTAGCTGGAAGTGGTGGTGCACCCTTGTGGTCCCAGTAACTCTGGAGTGTGAGGCAGGAGGATTACTTGAGTCCAGCCAGGAGTCTGAGGCTGTAGTGGGCTATGATCACACCACTGTACTCCAGCCTGGGCAACAGAGCAAGACCCTTTCTCAAAATAAATAAATAAATAAAGCCACATTTATCAAGACTGTGGGGAAATAGCATGAGGATAAACAGGTAGATATGTAGAACAGAGAGCCCAGTAATAGATTCACTTGATTTATGACAAAGATCCAAGTGAAATTCAATGGAGAAAAGAAATTTTTTCCCAGTAAATGGTACCAGATGTTATGTTTTTATTTATTTATTTCATCTGTTTGTGAGGCAAGTTCTTATTGTGACACCCAGGCTGAAGTGTACTGGCATAATCACAGCTCACTGCAGCCTTGAACTCCTGGGCTCAAGCCATCCTCCTCCCTCAGTCTCCTGAGTAGCTGGGACAAGTGCACACCAGAATGCCCAGCTAATTTTTTTACTTTTTTGTAGAGGCAGGGGTCTTGCTATGAGACCCAGGCTGATCTTAAACTCCTGGGCTAGAGGCCGGGTGCGGTGGCTCACGCCTATAATCCTAGCACTTTGGGAGGCCGAGGTGAGTGGATCACCTGAGGTCAGGAGTTCAAGACCAGCCTGGCCATCATGGAGAAACCCCATCTTTGAAAAAAAAAAACAAAAAACTCCTGGGCTCAAGCAATCCTCCTGCCTTTGCTTTCCAAAGTGCTGGGATTATAGGTGTGAGCCACTGTGCCTGGTCTCACACCTTAGGCTGTGTTGGGGGAGAGAACTGAGTGACGGCATTCCTGGAAAATTGGACTAAAAATGCAAGTGGCCGGGCGCGGTGGCTCACGCCTGTAATCCCAGCACTCTGGGAGGCCGAGGCGGGTGGATTGCTTGAGGTCAGGAGTTCGAGACCAGCCTGGCCAACATGGTGAAACCCCATCTTTAAAAAAAATTAAAAATAAAATAAAACAATGCAAGTGACCATGAGTCTCCTCTAGACACTACAAGGGTTCCTGCAGGTGTCTGAGGGATGAAGCTGCCCAGGGAAGGGAGAGGCAGCCCCTGGGAACTCTGCCTGGCAACCAGGCAGCCTGGAAAATTTCCCAGCATGCTCTGAGGCCTCTGGTCCAATCCCAGTCCTCCTCATAAATATGTATGAGTCCCCAGATGTCTGCTGCGTCTCTGAGCCTCCTCCTCCCTGCTCAACCCCCTACCGCTCCCCTCCCCACACATACATCCCTCACCCTTCCTCTTCTCCTTGATAGCTGGCAACATCTCTTGCTCCCTGCTTTGGAACTGATGAAATAATGTGAACATTTCAGGGTCCGAGGATGTATCTACAGAGTGTTTCAGGGCCTAGCACCTTGATTAGGAAACTGGCTTTTAGCAGTGGTTTCACAAGTATTTCTCCAGTTAGAGATGAATATACTTGTGACTACGTGCCAAAAAAAAAAAAAAAAAAATCAGATGTATGTCTAAACCCCGCCTTGGAAGATCTAAATCCATCTAGAAAATAAAAGTGCATGGTGTGTGTCCTTCTGTGGCAGACACTGTCCTTTGCTTCTACTTCCCTGATAGCTCCCTCCCTGCTTACTCCCTGGTTATTCCCTGGTTATTTCCCCTCCCAGTGTGTCAATTGTCTAAGCCTCTCTGAGTAATCAGGTGGCCCGCTGATGAGTGAGTGCCTGAGTCACCCTGGGGCCACTGAAAAATAAAAAAAGATGACATTCCAAAACTTGTAGGTAGAAATTAAAAGACTGTTTCGTTTTTTAAGCCAGAACCAGCACAGTGACTTATTCCTGTAATCCCAGCACTTTAAGAGAAGAGGCTGAAGTGGGAGGATCCCTTAAGCCCAGGAGTTCCAGAGAAGCCCGGGCAATGCAGTCAGACCCCCTTCCTCAACCCTCATCTCTAAAAAAACCCCACACAATAAAATTAGCTGGGTGTAGTGCTGTGTGCCTGTGGCCTCAGCTACTGAAGAGGCTGAGGTGGGAGGATCATTTGAGACCAGGAGGCCAAGGCTGCCATGAGCTGTAATTGTACCACTGCATTCCAGCCTGGGTGAGACCCTGCCTCAAAAAAATTTTTTTTAATTAAAAAAAATAAGTCAGGGCTAAATAAATAACTCATGAAAGCTAGAGAAATTTATGTACACATGGATGGCTGGAACTTTTAATAACCAAAAGCCAAATAAAGGCAAACTGTATAGCCCATCCCAGTAATTCTACTCCTGGGTATATACCTAATAGCAATGAACATTGTATCTAACCAAGAACAAGAATAGTCATACTTGGCTGAAACTTGAAACAAGCCAAATGTTTTTTAGCTATAGAATGGATTAATAAGTTATGAAGATATTCACTATTAGGAATACTACATGCTAATGAAAAGGAATGAACTAAGGTAATATGCAATGACATGGGTGAATATAACATTCAAGATATTACCTGAAAGAAGTTGGACACAAAGTAGTATTTATTGCATCATTCTATCTGTTCCTAGAGAATAGAACAGGCAAAATATTCTTAATAGTAGAGGTCAGAAAATTGGATACTGTGTGGGGGTGGACAGACAAGGGAAGGAACCAGTAAACTTTCTGGTGCAAGGAATTTTCTTTTCTTTTCTTTTCTTTTTTTTTTTTTTTTTTTGAGACAGAGTCTTTCTCTGTCCCAGGCTGGAGTGCAGTGGCACAATCTTGGCTCACTGCAACCTCTGCCCCCCAGGTTCAAGCGATTCTCCTGCTCAGCCTTCCGAATACCTGGGATTACAGGCACGTGCCACCATGCTCAGCTAATTTTTGTATTTTTAGTAGAGAAAGGGTTTCACTATGTTGGCCAGGCTGGTTTCAAACTCCTGACCTCGTGATCTGCTAGCCTTGGCCTCCCAAAGTGCTGGGATTACAGGTGTGAGTCACTGTGCCCGGCCAAGAATTTTCTATTTCTTTTTTTTTTAATTAATTAATTAAATTTTTTAAAGATGGGGTTTCACCATATTGGTCAGGCTGGTCTCGAACTCCTGACCTCAGGTGATCCGCCCACCTCAGCCCCCCCAAAGTGCTGGAATTACAGGCGTGAGCCACCGCGCCTGGCAGAATTTTCTATTTCTTAAACCGAGTGGTGGTAACAGGGGTGTATATACATACAAAACTCTACTCCTAGGTGAAATTTATCCTAGAGAAATGAAAACATACATCCATGCAAAAACTTGTATATGGTTGTTTAGAACAGCATTCTTGGCTGGACAAGGTGGCTCACACCTGCAATCCCAGCATTTTGGGAGGCCAAGGCAGGCAGATCACTTGAGTCCAGGAGTTCCAGACAAGTCTGGACAGCATGAGGAAACCCATCTCTACAAAAGATACAAAAATTAGGCAGGTGTGCTGGCGTGAACCACCTGTAGTCCCAGTTACTCGGGAGACTGAGGTGGGAGAATTGCTTGAGCCCAGGAAGCAGATGTTGCAGTGAGCTGAAATTGTGCTGACACTGCACTCCAGCCTGGGTGACAGAGGGAGACCCTGTCTCAAAAAAAAAAAGAAAAGAAATGAAGTACTGATTAATGTTGTAATATGGGTGAACCTTGAAAACATCATGCTAAGTGAAAGAAACCATCACAAAATTCTCCATAGTGTATGATTCCATTCCTATTAAATGTCCCAAATAGGCAAATCCATGGAGAAAGAAACTAATGGGTGGTTATCAGTCTGGGCATGGAGATGAGGGGAGTAACTGTTAATGGGCAGTTTCTTTTTTTTTTTTCTTGAGACAGAGTCTCGCTCTGTCGCCAGGCTGGAGTGCAGTGGTGAAATCTTGACTCACTGCAACCTCCCCCTTTTTAATTTTTGTCAAGACAGAGTCTGGCTCTTATTGCCCAGGCTGGAGTGCAATGGTATGATCTCAGCTCACCACAACCTCCTGGGTTCAAGCGATTCTCTTGACGGGCACAGTTTCTTTTGGGGATGATAAAAATGTCCAGGAATGCTGGGCATGGTGGCTCTCTCCTGTAATCCCAGCACTTTGGGAGGCTGAGGTGGGTGGATCACAAGGTCAGTAATTGGAGATCAGCCTGGCCAATATGGTGAAACTCATCTCTACTAAAAAATACAAAAATTAGCCGGGCATGGTGGTGCACACCTGTAGTCCCAGCTACTTGGGAGGCTGAGGCAGAAGAATCACTTAAACCTGGAAGCTGGAGGTTGTAGTGAGCCCAGATCTCACCACTGCACTCCAGCCAGGGTGATGGAGACTCTG
>NW_016107323.1:9142621-9150566 GCF_001604975.1 Cebus imitator
CTCAGCCTCCTGAGTAGCTGGGATTACAGGCACGCACCACCATGCCCAGCTAATTTTTTGTATTTTTAGTAGAGACGGGGTTTCACCATGTTGGCTAGGCTAGTCTCAAACTCCTGATCTCAAGTGATCCACCCACCTCGGCCTCCCAAAGTGCTAGGATTACAGGCATGAGCCACCGCACCTGACCAAAAACATTTTTTTTTTTTAGAGCCAAAAATCTCTCTCTGTTACCCAGGCTGGAGTGCAGTGGTGTGACCATAGCTCACTGCAGCCTTAAACTCCTGGGCTCCATTGATTCTCTCACCCCAGCCTCCTGAGCAGCTGGGGCTGAAGCCGGAGTGGCGAGAAACAAACCTCTCGAACACGGAACTGAGGAAGGAAGTGGCTTTTTATTTGGCCAGGAGCTAAGGGGGCAACAGTGAGAGATAATCAAAGTGGGGGAGGGGGTGAGAGGGGAAAACCCCTAGCCTTCTGTTTCCAGATCTCCATCTCCTCCCTCCCCTACCCCCCAGATGGAAAGGAGGGTGAAAAAGAAAAAAAAAAAAAAAAAAATACCAAAGAGCTGGGGAAATAACTCCTTTTTTCAGTTCCCAGCGTCTTTGCTATCTGTTAACCTTGAAAGAGCTGCAGATGAATGTTATCCCTGCTGGCGGAAGCCCAGCACTGGGTCACGCCCCCACGTCTGCAGGTCCCAGGTTCCCTCCTGGAAACATCTCTGCCAACAAACAGCTTATTGCTTTTGTCTTATCTCTGTAAGCCCCTCCCCTGCTGGTCCCGCTCACGCTCACGCTGCATATGAATTAGCAAATCAATGAGGCCGAAAGATTGTAAAGTCGGATGTCCAGCAATTGACAATGACATAGTTTTGCCTCAGTTTCCCCTTTAGTGTTGTAAGCCTATAAAAGGGGAGAGAAACTGCAGCTCGGGGAGCTCAGTGAAGGAGGCTGTTGCCCCCATAGCTCCCGACCAAATAAAAAGCCACTTCCTTCCTCAGTTCAGTGTTAGAGAGGTTTGTTCGCTGCTCCTGCTTCAGGGCTACAGGTACACACACTAACACCTGGCTATTTTTTTTATTACTTTTAGTAGAGACAGGGTCTCCCTAAGTTGCCCGGGCTGGTCTTGAACTCCTGGGCTCAAGGGATCCTTCTGCTTCAGCCTCCCAAAGTGCTGGGCTTGCAGGTATGAGCTACCATGCCAGGTCCACTTTAAATGGTTGAATTGTCTGATACACGAATTATATCTTTGATAAAACTGTTACTGTTATTTTAAAAAGTCCTGACACAATATACTTAAGGTTTATGCACTTTATGGTGTGTACTTCTATCCCAGTAAAATTTAAAACAAAATAAAGTAATAGTAGTTTCCTACCAAAGGTGTCTGAGAACATGGGCAGACAGGGAGAAGATATTTGGGATGGGTTACTTGCTGGGACACCAGGGAGCAAGGGACTCACTGCCAAAGTCTTCTCTTGAAGCACCCAAAAATGTGCAAGGAAGATCAAGTAGGAAGGGTCCCCAAAAGACAAAGGGAACAGGGGAAGGACTGAGCGAAGTGCAAAGGATGGAATGCCGGAGAGTAGAAAGAAACCCAGTTTGATGAAAACAGATTTGGTTTTGGTGAAAAAGAAAAACAAAACAACAAAACAACACAAAACACCTTTAAATGTTTATTGTAGGCTGGGCACGGTGGCTCACACCTGTAATCCCAGCATGTTCGGAGGCTGAGGCGGACGGATCACCTGAGGTCTGGAGTTAGAGACCAACCTGACCAACATGGTGAAACCCTATCTCTACTAAAAATACAAAAATTAGCCAAGTGTAGTGTTGCACCCCTGTAATCCCAGCTACTTGGGAGGCTGAGGTGGGAAAATTGCTTGAACCCAGGAGGTGGAGGTTGTAGTGAGACAAGATCGGATTGTGCCACTGTACTCCGGGTTGGGCGACAGAGTGAGATTTCGTTTTTTGTTTTGTTTGAGAAGGAGTTTCACTCTTGTTGCCCAGGCTGGAGTGCAATGGCGTGATCTTGGCTCACCACAACCTCTGCCTCCCGGGTTCAAGTGATTCTCCTGCTTCAGCCTCCCCAGTAGCTGGGATTACAGGCATGAGCCACCAACCTGACTAATTTTTTGTATTTTTAGTAGAGATGGGGTTTTCCATCTTGGTTAGGCTGTTCTTGAACTCCAGACCTCAGGTTATCTGCCTGCCTCGGCATCCCAAAGTGCTGGGATTATAGGCATGAGCATGAGCCACTGTGCTCCGCTGAGATTTTTTTTTTTTTTTTAAGTTTATTGTAAAGCAGCACCTTGATGTAATTCTGCAAGTATGAATTGAGTGCCTTCCATGTGTCTGGGCTAGGCATGGGGCCAGGAATCTGTGACTCTAAGCAGCTGCTTGCTGGGAAATAAAAGTGGGAGGAAGGGAATAGGTTGGCAGCTAGAATCACAAGGAAAAGCTGTATTCTGTCGGGGAAGATCCCTAGCCCTTGAGCAGGGTCTGAGGCTGCAGGAGGCAGAGGACAGTTCAGAACAGGGATTGGGGAGTGTTGGGGAACAGGGGAGTCAGATTGGCTTCTCAGACTAGGTAGTCACAGCTCTGGCTAGAGGAGAGGATTTCCCTCCCCCAGTAAGGCAGGGCTCTGAGTAGGGCTAAGCTGGGAAGGGTAGGGCAACACCTCTCCCCTTGAACTTTATCAAAATTCTACTGTAGTGAATGCTAAATCTGCCAGAGCCCAGAAGGGCCATTTAGGCCATGACACCAGAAATCCAGATTCAGTTAATTTGGTGCATTTTCAGGGATAAGGTTGGGATACCAGGGAATTGGAATAGTGAGGAGGTTGACCTTGAGCAGACATTTAAATTTCTAATAAGCTGGCTGGGCGAGATGGCTCATGACTGTAATCCTAGCACTTTTGGAAGGCCAAGGTGGGAGGATCCCTTGAGGTCAGGAATTCAAGACCAGCCTGAGCAACATGTCGAAACCCCATCTCTACTAAAAATACCAAAAATTAGCCAGGTGTGGTGGTGGGCGCCTACAGTCTCAGCTACTCAGGAAGCTGAGGCAGGAGAATTGCTTGAACCTGGGCGGCAGTGGTTGCAGTGAGCCAAGATCGTGCCACTGCACTCCAGCCTGGGTGAGAGAGTGAGACTCTGTCTCAAAAAAATAAAAAAATAATAAATAAAAATACATTTTTTTTTGAGACGGAGTTTCGCTCTCATTCCCCAGGCTGGAGTGCAATGGCGCGATCTCGGCTTACCGCAATCTCCGCCTCCTGGGTTCAAGCAATTCTCCTGCCTCAGCCTCCCGAGTAGCTGGGACTACAGGCATGTGCCACCATGCCCAGCTAATTTTTGTATTTTTTTAGTAGAGATAGGGTTTCACCATGTTGACCAGGATGGTCTTGATCTCTTGACCTCGTGATCCACCTGCCTCGGCTTCCCAAAGTGCTGGGATTACAGGCGTGAGCCACCGCACCCGGCCTTAAAAATACATTTCTAACAAGCCCTTTAAAGATTCTGGTGCAAGGGGGTTAGGGGGAACTCCATCTAATCCTCTCATACAGGTGACTCCTGGAAAACCAAGAAGCAGCTCCTCCTCTAACCTAATCTAAATCCTTTCTGCTGCCACTGTAATCTCACCCTGCCTTGCCTGACTTTTTTGGTCAGGAATAAAATGCTCCTAAACTTTTTTGATTTCTCCTGTTGGATTTAGGCCAGTGGAAATAAGGCACCCCAGAGGTTAAGTGAAATTCGAGCTTATCAGTATTTCCAGTTCATTCCTTGCTATCCTTGACCTTGTTGTTTCCTCTCACTGTGAACTATGAATTCAGAGGAACTTCTGGGTCACTCCGGCAAGGGAAGACAGCTGATCCCAGGGGAGAGGACTGCCATTCTCTTGTTTATTTATTCAAAATGTGTTTAGGCCAAGTTGATGGCTATATGGAGCAACTGAAACTCTCCTACACTGCTGCTGGGAATGTTCAGTGATGCAGTCACTTTGGAAAATTGTTTGCCAGTTTCTTGTAAAATTAAAACATAGAATTACTATATGATCCAGCAATTCCATTTTCAAGTATTTATCTGAGAGAAATAAAAACATATATCCCCAAAGACTTGCATGAGAGTGTTTATTACTGCTTAAACTAGAATCAATTTTTTTTTTTTTTTTTTTTTTTAGGCAGGGTCTCACTCTGTCACCCAGGCTGGAGTGCAGAGGCTCCATCTCGGCTCACCGCAACCTCTGCCTCCCAGGCTCAAGCAAGCAAATGTCTCACCTTAGCCTCCTAAGTAGCTGGGACTACAAGTGTGAACCACCATGTCTGGCTAAATTTTTATAGTTTTTGTAGAGACTGGGTTTTGCACCCGCCTCGACCTGCCAAAGTGCTGGGATTATAGGGGTGAGCCACCGTGCCTGGTCAAATCTAGAATCAGTTCGAATGTTTGTCAGTATAAATTGTAATATATCCATGTGCTGTGCTACTTGGCACTGAAAAGAAATGGACTTGATATGATCAACAGCATAGATGAACCTCAAAAACACTATGCTGAGTTAAAACACATTATTCATAAAAGGACACACTGTATGGTTCTCTTTTTAGTATATGTACTTAATACATTAATATACTTAATTCATATTAATACACATTTTTTCTGATTGTTTTTAATCTTTAATGATTGTGCTTTCTTTTGAACTCCAGTAAATTTTGTTATTAAAAGGTAACAAACAATGTAAAGTGCTTAACACATGTGTATAGGTTAATAACTATTTACTAATGAATACATCTGTGTAACTTTGTAGATCAAGATATAAACATTTCTAGAAAATCTTTCTCATATCTCCTTGCAGTCTATACCCTCTGAATGGAACTAGTTACTTACTTCTCTCACTTTAGGTTAGTTTCCCTGTTTTTGAACTTCATATGTTGGAATCATAAATATTGTACTGCATATTTAAACTCAGTATCTTATTTTGTTATAAATATTGCTTTGTTAGATGCTTTTTTTTTTTTTTTTAGTTTTTTTTTTTTTTGATCTTTTTTTTTTTTTTTTTTTTTTTTTTTAGTTGTTTTTATTTTGAGATGGAGTTTTGATCTTTTGACCCAGGCTGGAGTGCAGTGGCTTGATTTCGGCTCACTGAAACCTCCACCTCCTGTGTTCAAGAGATTCTCCTGCTTCAGCCTCCCAAGTAGCTGGGATTATAGGTGCCCACCACCACTCCCAGCCAATTTTTGTATTTTTAGTAGAGATGGGGTTTTACCATGTTGGCCAGGCTGGTCTCAAACTCCTGACCTCAGGTGATCTACCCACCTTGGCCTCCCAAAGTGTTGGGATTACAGGCCTGAGCCACTGTACCTGGCCTGTTAGATGCTTTTCTTGCTTAGTACTGTCTCATGAACATTTTGTCATGATATGATATGATATGATATGATATTAATTTATTTTTGAGACAGGGTCTTGCTCTGTCCCCCAGGCTGGAGTGCAGTGGCATGATCAGGGCTCTCTGAAGCCTCTGCTTCCTGGGCTCAAGGGATCTTTCCACCTCAGCCTCCCAAGTAGGTGGAACTACAGGTGTGCACCACCACGCCTGACTAATTTTTGTATTTTTTGTGGCTATGAGGCTTCACCGTATTGCCCAGGCTGGTCTCTAATTCCTTAGCTCAAGAGAGTCACCCGCCTTGGCCTCCACATTTTGCAATTATAATCAGCAATGGAATCAAAATTTTTTTTATTAATTTTTTCTTTTTTTTAAAGATGGGGTTTCACCATGTTGGTCAAGCTGGTCTTGAACTCCCGACCTCTGGTGATCTGCCCGCCCTGGCCTCCAAAGTGCTTGGATTACAGGCGTGAGCCACCACACCCGGCAGAATCATAATTTTAAATTGCTGTATTGTTTATAATACGTGCTTGGTTATACTTATATAACTATTTTCTCCTTTATTGTACCTGAGGTAAGAGAAGCTCAGGGAATTCATTCAGGCAGCAAGTGGAGAAACTAGCTTTCAAACCTGCATTTCAGACTCTCATTCTTCCACTGCAAAAAAGCAAAGTGCTCATATATGGTCACCAGCCCTGGAGAAGTCTTACACAAGGGCATTATGATAGCAACAAGAATGACTAATAAGTTTTTTTTTTTTTTTGAGACGGAGTTTCACTCATGTTACCCAGGCTGGAGTGCAATGGCGCGATCTCCGCTCACCGCAACCTCTGCCTCCTGGGTTCAGGCAATTCTCTTGCCTCAGCCTCCTGAGTAGCTGGGATTACAGGCACGCACCACCATGCCCAGCTAATTTTTTGTATTTTTAGTAGAGACGGGGTTTCACCATGTTGACCAGGATGGTCTCGATCTCTTGACCTCGTGATCCACCCGCCTCGGCCTCCCAAAGTGCTGGGATTACAGGCTTGAGCCACAGCGCCCGGCGACTAATAAGTATTAATAGCTCATCACAAGAGAACAAATGCCATTAATTATCTCAATATATTAGGCTTATTAGTAGTGTTTGCACAGAATTATTCATACAAATATTATTAGCCTGTGTCGGGGACAGTTGTTAAGCTCAGCAACAGGCTCACAGCTCAGCTCCCAGCCTCAAGGTTCCAGATGTGCAGGGGCCAGGGCTTTCAGGGACACGCCCCCTGGGCCTCTGGGGGGCCAATTGACGCGCAGAAGGCGGGGCCCTGGGAGCGACAATGGTGTTATCCAATGGAACGACAGCCGGAGCCGCCCCTGGCCAATGGGCGCGCTCCTCCGCGATGGGCGGAAGTGGTGAGGCAGCTCTGGGGGCCGTTGTTCGGTGCGGGGGCTGACAGAGGAGGCTTGGTGTCCGCAGCTAGCGAGTCAGCGTTTCTCCTCTTGTCCCTGGTGAGGTGTAGCGGCGGCATACGGCTGGAGAGCCCCTGTGGCCTCCAGTTCAGGAAGGGTCCGGCATCCCAAGGGAGGGTGTGTGGGCGAGGGGTCTCCGGGCCCGGGGTTGTGGCTGTGAGGAGAAGATGCCGGCGCCGCGGCGTCTCAGGCACCTGGAGAAGGCCGCGCTTTCTCCTCAGGAAACCCGGGCCTCGACGGCCCCCAGTGACGCCGCCCCCTTCGCGGCCTAGGCTAGCCCGGGAACTGGGAAACGGGCGTCGTCCGCAGCGCCGCTGTGGCCACCGCGCCCCGGGTGGAGCTGGACTCGGGGCCGGCCTGGGCCTAGAGCCCGAGCCTCGAGCTGCTGGCGTGGGGGGTCGGGAGTGGCCTAGTGCGGCCTCGAGGCCGAAGGATCCGAGTCCGAGCTCCCACTCCGACCCGCTGGTGCTGCGGGAAACTCAGGTGGCCTTCCGCTTTCGTAGCCTCTGAAGTGGGGATCAAGACTTTCATTTCATAGGATTGTGGTCGGGATTAAAAGATTGTCCCGGTAAGCGTTTGGCAATTGCTATTATTTGAGAAGCCGCTTACGTCTTCACTCCCCATCACCGACGTTGCTGGGGAAGGGGGCGATTGGAAACCGCCTTGGGCGGGTCTAGACCCAGCAGTGGAAGCTCCGCCGCCTCTGGCAGAGGGACGGTCCCCTCTGCAGACCGGAGACATCTATCCGACCCTCAGCGGTCTCCTTATCAGCTTGAAGACTTTTCTGTGCCTCAACTCTTTCATGCATTCGCCCATTTTCTTGAGTCCTTGATGTATTGTCAGTCCTCTGCCTGAAGAATCTGAGGCCCAGGGAGGTTAACTCTGGCAGAACCAGCCAGAACTTGACCCCCAGAGGGGGACCCTACAGGCCACCCCCAGTCTCCTTGCAGCTGGAAAAGAGAGCACCTGCCACGTCTGAGCTCTGGCCTTAGAGTTGGCCACTTAGTGGGCTGGAATAGAACACACCTGAAATCAGTCGGACAGCCCTGGAAAAGGTATCTAGGCCAGCCATCCCTAGTTGCAATTTCATATCAGAGTGAATATCTTTTTTTTTTTTTTTTTTTTTTTTT
>NW_016107323.1:9151541-9155795 GCF_001604975.1 Cebus imitator
GGGATTACAGGCACGTGCCACCATGCCCAGCTAATGTTTTGTATTTTTAGTAGAGACGGGGTTTCACCATGTTGACCAGGATGGTCTGGATCTCTTGACCTCGTGATCCACCCGCCTCGGCCTCCCAAAGTGCTGGGATTACAGGCTTGAGCCACCGCACCCGGCCGTTTATAAAGTATTCTTAGTGTCAGGGCATAATGGCACACAATATGGTCTGGGACTGCCTTGACCTCCTACCTCCCACTTCAGCCTCCCAAGTAGCTGAGATTACAGGCATGTGCCACCACACCCACCTACTTTTTTGCTTACTTTTTGTAGAGATAGGGCCTTACTATGTTTCCTGGCTGGCCTTGAATTCCTGAGCTCAAGTGATCCACCCAACCCAGCCTTCCAGAGTGCTGGGATTATAGGTGTGAGACACTGCACGTGGTCCACAGTATTGTCCTTTTTTTTATTTTTTATTTTTTGAGACAGAGTCTCACTGTGTTGCTCAGGCTGGAGTGCAGTGGCCCAATCCCAGCTCACTGCAACCTCCACCTCCTGGATTCAAGCAGTTCTCCTGCCTCAGCCTCCTGAGTAGCTAGATTTACAGGTGCCTGCCACCACACCCCGCTAATGTTTGTATTTTTAGTAGAGACTGGGTTTCACCTTGTTGCCTAGGCTGGTCTTGAACTCCTGACCTCAAGTGGTCCACCTGCCTTGACCTCCCAAAGTGCTGGGATTACAGACACAGTATTGTCTTAAACATGTTGAACAAATGACTACATGTTTTGAAAAGTAGTAGTTGGCTTAATGCCAAAACCATTAAAGAACCCTATTTGGGGCAGGATTTAAGACCATTTTTGTATCATGAAAAGGAATAATCTAAACAATGGTAGTAAAGTTGCCAGTGCTTTGCTTTTGCATTGACATCTTGTTTAAAAAAGAGGAGAAACTTCATAGTGAAGAAACTTGGCAGACACCATATCAACTATGTGATCAGAGTTTACATCAATAGTAAAATAAGACTGTTGACATCATGCATCTTCTGATACAAAGCACTGAGATGAGCACAACATGATTTCTTTTTTGAGATGGAGTCTTGCTCTGTCACCAGGCTGGAGTGCAGTGACACGATCTTGGCTCACTGCAACCTTCGCTTCCCAGGTGTTTGTTTGTTTTTTGTTTTTTTTTTTTCCAGACAATCTTGCCCTTTCTCCAGGCGCCAGGCTGGAGTGCAGTGGCGTGATCTTGGCTCACTGCAACCTCCGCCTCCCAGGTTCAAGCAATTCTCCTGCCTCAGCCTCCCGAATAGCTGGGACTATAGGCGCACACCACCATGCCCAGCTAATTTTTGTATTTTAGTAGAGACATGGTTTCACTATGTTGGCCAGGATAGTTGCAATCTCTTGACCTCGTGATCTTCCTGCCTTGGCCTCCCAAAGCGCTGGGGTTACAGGCGTGAGCCATTGCGCTGGGCCTCAGCCTCCCAGGTTGAAGTGATTTTCCTGCCTCAGCCTCCCAAGTAGCTGGGATTATAGGCGTGCACCACCAAGCACAGCTAATTTTTGTATTTTTAGTACAGATGGCGTTTCACCAGCACAACATGATTTCTATGGTGGTCTTGCTAAAATTGTATAACTTGAATTTAATCATGATATCAGACAAACCCAAATTGAAGGACATTATATAAAATAACTAGTTGGCTGGGCATGGTGACTCACGCCTGTAATCCTAGCACTTTGGGAGTACGAGGCGGGTAGATCATCTGAGGTCAGGAGTTTGAGACCAGCCTGGCCAATATAGTGAAACCCCGTCTCTACTAAAATAAAGAAATTAGCTGGGCATGGTGGTGTACACTTGTGGTCCCAGCTACTTGGGAGGCTGAGGTGGATGTTGCAGTGAGCCTAGGTTGCACCACTGCACTCCAGCCTGGGCAACAGAGCAAGACTCCGTCTCAAAAAAAAAAAAAAAAAAAAAAAAAAAAAAAAAAGAAAAAAAAAAAAAAAAAAAAAAAAAAAAAAAAAAAAAAAAAAAAAAAAAAAAAAAAAAAAAAAAAAAAAAAAAAAAGTAGTATGCTTAACAAGGTCATGAAAGAGAAGAAAATATTGAAGAACTCTCCCAGATCAAAGGAGATTAAGTACAAGTAAGAGCTAAATGCAATGTGTTATCCTAGATTGAATACAGAACCAGAAAAAGGGTGGGATGGTGATTTTTTCTTTTTTTTTTTTTTAAGACAGGGTCTTACTCTGTCAACCAGGCTAGAGTGCAGTGATACAATCACTGCTCACTGCAGCCATGACCTCCTAGGCTCAAGTGATCTTCCCATTTTAGCCTTCTGAGTAGCTAGGACCACAAATATGTGCCACCACGTCTGGCTAATTTTTAAATTGTTTGTAGAGAAGGGGTTTTACCATGTTGCCCAGGCTGATCTTAAACTCCTGGGTTCAAGCGATCCTCACAGCTCACCTCCCAAAGCTCTGGGATTACAGGCATGAGCCACTGTGCCCGGTTCGTTGGTGAAATTTGAATCAATTTTATAAATTAGTTACTAGTATTAGTGTTATTTCCTGTATCTGAGAATTTTACTATTGTTACTTATGATGGTTTTAGGGTTATTGGATGAAGTCTGTAAGGGATGTTATTTTATTTATTTTTATTTATTTTTGAGATGGAGTCTCACTTTGTCTCAAGGCTGGAGTGTAGTGGTACGATCTCGGCTCACTGCAACTTCCAGTTCTCTAGTTCAAGCGATTCTCCTCCCTCAGCCTCCTGAGTAGCTGTGATTACAGGCACATGCCACCATGCCCAGCTAATTTTTGTATTTTTAATAGGGACGGGGTTTCACCATGTTGGACAGGATAGTCTTGATCTTCTGACCTCGTGATCCGCCCACCTCGGCCTCCCAAAGTGTTGGGATTACAGGTGTGAGCCACTGTGCCCGACTGGGATGTTATTATTATTATTATTATTGCGTCTGCCCATTATTATTGTTATTTTTGAGATAGGGTTTCACTCCGTTGCCCAGGCTGGAGTGCAGTGGCATGATCATGGCTCACTGCAGCCTTGAACTCCCGGGCTCAAGCATTCTTCCTGAGCATTCCTCCTGCCTCAGCCTCCCCAGTAGCTGGGAATACAGGCACCACCATCCCTGGATAATTTTTTTTGTATAGATGGAGTTTCCCCATATTGTGGCCAGGTTGGTCTTAAACTCCTGGGCTCAAGTGATCTGCCTGCCTCGGCCTCTCAAAATACTGAGATTGCAGGCATGAGTCACAGTATCCAGCCTAGTAAAAGTATTTTATTATTTTTATTTTTTAAAAGTCTCTCATCTAATAAAATTATTTTAAATTGAAAATTTTAAAATAAGAAAATCCCAAGGGTGGATTTCTTGAATAAAATAACACACAGGTTTGGGTGACATTTTCTTTATACTAGTTTTTTGTTTTTTGCATGTCATCTTTAAAGCAGAAATGAAAGAGAAAGTTCATGTCTTCCTTTGTGGTTTTCAGGAAGAGCTAAAGATGGCTGAATTTCTAGATGACCAGGATACTCGACTTTGTGACAACTGGTAAGACATTAAATCTATGAAATGTTAGTGGAATGAGGACAAACTAGTTTCTATAAAGGGTTGGTTTATTTAATGGTAGGTTAAAATTGGAGCCATAAAATATTCAGTACAAATAAATGGCACTAGAGCTTTTTAACAATTTTGGTTAAACTGCCTGTTTTAGTAATTTGATAAGATGGTTGGTTTACGCAGAATAAAGTAGTGCTAGAGCAATAGGACGAGTCTGGACTGTAGTTTCTGTCCTTAATTAATGACCTTTGGCAAGTCACCTTACTGCTTTGGAGTCTCACTTTTCTTTGTTTTTGTTTTTTTTGAGAGGGAGTCTCACTCTGTTACCCAGGCTGGAATGCAATGGTGTGATCTTGGCTTACTGTAACCTATGCCTTCTGGGTTCAAGCAATTCTCCTAATTCTCCTGTCTCAGCCTCCTAAGTAGCTGGGATTATAGGTGCCTACCACCATGCTGGGCAATTTTTGTAGTTTGTAGTAGAGACAGTGTTTCACCATATTGGCCAGGCTGGTCCTGAACTCCTGACCTCAGGTAATGCAACCGACTCTGCCTCCCAAAGTGCTGGGATTACAGGTGTTAGCCACCGCTCGCAGTCTTTACTTTTTCTACCTATAAATAAATAAATTTATTTTTCGTACGTCTGAAAATGTTGTATGTTTTTTTTTCTTTTTTTTATTGTTGTATGTTTTTTAAAA
>NW_016107323.1:9157197-9159563 GCF_001604975.1 Cebus imitator
GAGTAGCTGGGACTACAAACATGCAACACCATGCCTGGCTAATTTTTAATTTTTTTTTTTTAATATGGATGGGGGTTTTACTATGTTGCCCAGGCTAGCCTAGTCAAATTCTTATGGCAGTCAAGCTTAATCACTATCATTTTGTCGTAATTGATTGAGTTAGAAGGAATGTGTCATGTTTTGAGTTTTAAATTAAGAGTTTTTTAACTAGTGACTGAGAGATGGCTAATGTTTAAAGTTTTTTTGACCTCTAGGAAGGGGCCTGATTATTTTTTATGTCTTGATTTAGGTAGGGTAGGGGAGTATCTAGCTGAAGCGGAATTTTATAGAAGTAAAAAAGCAGGTTAGAGGAAGGGGCTGTGGGCACAGGTGGTTTTTATATAATTATTAAGGGGCAATTAGGCTTTTTTAATATAATGATTAAAGGGGAAATTTTTTTTTTTTAATAATAGTGGGGAGGTATGCTAATCAGGATGCGGTTACAATGGTTGCAAGTGTTAAGAACAGTACGTTTTAATGCTTCTAAGTGCAGCATGACCCAGCTATGTACTCAAAGGGGCTGTGGTAAGGAGAGGGAAGCCATGTTGGCGTTTACAGTTAAAATGGAGTCAGTTATGCTAGCCCAGGGTAGGTTATTACAATTTCCTGATTCAAAAACTCTTAGTGAAGACTGGCACTGTCTTGAATGTTAAGCTTTCTATTTTGGTGTTTATAACCCACATGAATTACAAGAAAGAACATCTCTTTCCTGATAAAATGAAACCAGTTGTAAAGTTAATCAGCTGGTTCCTGTTGGGGATTTCCTAAGAACTTATCTTGGTATATTGGTGCTATACAAGTGCTCTTACTGTAAGCTGATGAAGAAAGCAAAGCAGAACTGTCTGCTATGTTTATTACTTTGTTTTATTTTCCTTCACTGGGTACTTCTTTCACAATGTGCTGTGTTTAACTTACAAATTGTGATGGAAAGAGATGTTTAATAAGGAAAATAGTTTGACTAATTGGTGGACTATTTGAGTCAAATAACGTTGTCGTCTTTTTTTCTCAGCCTAACTTTGGCAGAATTAGGATGTAATTAGAGCAATGGCTGTTTACAATATTCTTTATCTGCTTGGAATTAAGATTTTATCTTGTTGAAGGTGTCTTGCCATATTATAGGGTATTTCTGCTATGCCATTATCACTTTCTGCCATTTCGTAAACTATTTTAGTTTTGTTTGGGTTTTATATGTATAGCTACTGATACAGAGTAATCAGTGAAACAATCACAAGAAAACATGATTTTATAAGACAACAGACACATTGGTTTTAGCATTAGTTGAGATACACCTGTTTTATTACTCCACTCCAATTAGGAGGAATCTCAAGCCTAGGATGTTATATAAATAACTATGCTAGGAGAGTTAAAGGGCGAGTTAATGGAAAGCTAGTGAAAAACAAGGTTATTCAAAGCCAAAGAAATTAAAGAAAAAGCAGATTAGCATAGAAGGCTGACTAAACCTGTAAAGAATTGATTTCTGGCTGTTTGTGTTTAGTGTTTGGAAGCCTCTTGGGAATTTTTCTAGAAGCTTTGGTTTGCCTTTCAGTCATTTCTATCTAAATGAAATTTCACCCCTAGCCCTTAATTGAGACTTTTAGAAGTTTTATCTAGATATGGAATTTTGTACTCGTTTATCTCACTTAAAACATCTTCATTTTATCTGAAGGTAGGAAGTAAGTATATTAGTATTTTGTCTGGTTGGAATGTTTCGTAGGAATATGTTGGCAGTTAAATTTTAAAAGAAAAAGCCCAACAGGCAACTGTTTTATACAATTGTTGCAAATATCTTTTTTTTTTTTTTTTTTTTTTTTTTTTTTTTTTTTTTTTTTTTTTTTTTTTTTTTTTTTGAGACAGAGTCTTGTTCTGTCGCCCAGGCTGGAGTGCAGTGGCACGATCTCAGCTCACTACAACCTCTGCCACCTGGGTTCAAGTGATTTTCCTGCCTCAGCCCCCCAAGTAGCTGGGACTACAGGCGCGTGTCACCACCACACCCCGCTAATTTTTTGTATTTTTAGTAGAGACGGGGTTTCACTGTGTTACCCAGGATGGTCTTGATCTCCTGACCTCATGATCCACTCTTCTTGGCCTCTTAAAGTGCTGAGATTACAGGCATGAGCCACCACGCCCGGCCTATCTCCTTATTTTGTGTAGCTTAGATATGCTTTTTGATTGGACTGCTAAACTAAGAATGGCAAAAATGAGGTGGGGAGACCAGACTGGTGGAGGAAAGGGTCCAGGATTTCCTTTTTGTACAGTTTTGCAGTGAAGTTTCCACCAACCCAGTAAGAGAGCATGTTCCTGTAATCAAGAAGCATCCAGCCTTCTTT
>NW_016107323.1:9160277-9162431 GCF_001604975.1 Cebus imitator
GGTTTCACCATGTTGACCAGGATGGTCTCGATCTCTTGACCTCGTGATCCACCCGCCTCCGCCTCCCACAGTGCTGGGATTACAGGCTTGAGCCACCGCGCCCGGCCCAGCCTTCTTTCAAAGGCACGTGAGACATAAAGGAGATTATTTCCTTTTCCCCTTTGACTGTCCCAAAGCTGGCGTCTTCTCTTTTTGGTTTGACTTTTCGTGGAATAAAATCCAATGAAATTAAACTACTTAAGACTGAGGGAAAATAAGTGGTAGGATGGTTTTTCACTTGTTTTTGTTGTTGTTTTAGTTTGTTGTCTGTTCTAAAATAATCCTGGAGTATATCACTCTGCTTTGGGACATGGATGGTTTTGGAATAGCCCAGCTCCACTCTTTTTAGCATCTGACTTCATGTTGTGATCAGCTCTGACTTTGAGAAAGTAAAGCTGAGCTTTTAGACGTAGTAGTGCATAGCATTGGTAACTCAGAATATTGCATAGAAGAGTCAACCTTGAGGATTTAGTTCTTTTTTTCTTTTCCTTTTTGACATGGAATCTCGCTCCGTCACCGAGGCTGGAGTGCAGTGGCATGATATCGGCTCTCTGCAACCTCTCCCTCCTGGGTTCAAGCGATTCTCCTTTCTCAGCCTCCTGAGTAGTTGGGATTACAGGCACCCGCTACCACACCCGGCTAATTTTTTATATTTTTGGTAGAGGTGGGGTTTTACCATGTTGGCCAGGCTCGTCTTGAACTCCTGATCCCAAGTGATCCACCTGCCTCAGCCTGCTAATGTGCTGGGATTACAAGCATGAGCCACCGCACCTGGCCAGGATTTAGTTCTAAACCTCCCAAGTAGCTGGGATTACAGGTGCCCACCATCACTCCCAGCTAATTTTTGTATTTTTAGTAGAGACAGGGTTTCACCATGTTGGCCAGGTTGTTCTTGAACTGACCTCAAGTGATCCACCTGCCTAGGCTTCCCAAAGTGCTGGGATTACAGGCGTGAGCCACTGTGGCCGGCCAGGATTGAGTTATTGAAAAGCAGAAATGGTAATAGTCATGAGTTCGTAGGCTAGGTATTCACTAAAAAGAAATAATGGAGACTAAAGATTGGACAGGACAGATTTCCATGTGATACCACTGTGGAAGAAAAGGCATAGATCAGTCAGTAATGCTTGCCTTTTTCTTTGGTCTATTTCTGTAGCAAAAAAGAAATTCCTGTGTTTAACTTTACCATCCATGAGATCCACTGTCAAAGGAACATTGGTATGTGTCCTATCTGCAAGGAACCATTTCCCAAATCTGACATGGAGACTCATATGGCTGCAGAACACTGTCAGGTGAGCCACCAAGTACCCAAATGTTTATGCATGTGTTATATTTGCTGTTGTTCATAAATGTATTCCATTTGCTATTGTGCAATAACATGAGCATATTGTCACAAAGCCAATTTATTGATTCTCATTTCTTACTCTAGGTGACCTGCAAATGTAACAAGGAGTTGGAGAAGAGGCTGTTAAAGAAGCATGAGGTTAGTCCTCTTGCACTATGGAGTGAGTTACTATGGGACCAGTCCTACTGAGATTACAGAGCCACATGCAAAGCAGAAAGCCAGTCTGGTTGAGTCTTAGTTCTCCAGGAGCTCACATGCATACTGTCTCTCAAAGCCTGTTTGAAGCCTTGACTATGTGACTGCTGCCAGTTTCGGCTACCTGGCTGTTGGAACTCCCTTGTGTATATTGAGACTCCCAAAGTGTCTCCCTTTGGAACTGAGCCTATCATTGCTGATGGCGTTTGTTTATTGGCAGCCTCACTGAATATGAAGCCAGCCCTAGGGTTGCCAGTATGGGATAACCTCTTTAGCACACAGCCTGCCTTAAATGTTGTCATTGCATTTTAAATTCTTGAGCACATGGATAACATGCTATTTAATCTGAAGAACTTCCTTAGCATTTGGTGAGAGAGAATAGAGTATTATTTGCTCGCTTATTGAGATAAATAAAACTGGCCAAAGGATTTTTTTTTTTTTAAATAGAGACAGGGTCTTGCTGTGTTGCCCAGTTGGTCTTGAACTCCTAGGTTCAAGTGGTCCTCCTGCCTCGGCCTGCCAAAGTGCTAGGATTACAGGCATGAGCCACTGTGCTCAGCCCAAAGTTGTTTTTTTTT
>NW_016107323.1:9162851-9164746 GCF_001604975.1 Cebus imitator
GCTGTACTCCAGCCTGGGTGACAGAGTGGAAAAAAATAAGCTTTTGAAAAAAAACCTTTCTCAATCAGCATTGTATCTACATGATATAGAATTTTATTTTTTAATTTTAATTTTTCTTTTTTTTTTTTTTTTTTTTTTTTTTTTTTAAATTAAAAACTTTGAGACAGGGTCTCACTTTGTCACCCAGGCTAGCATGCAGTGGCATGATCATAACTCACTGCAGCCTCAAATTCCTGGGTTCAAATGATCCACTCACATAGGTGAGACTAAGGTGTCAGCCACTATGCCTGACTAACTTTATTATTTTTGTTTTTCATAGTGTTGAGGTCTCTCTATGTCGCCCAGGCTAGTTTTGAACTCCTGGCCTCAAGTGATCCTCCCTCCTTGGCTTTCAAAGTGCTAATATTACAGGCATGAGCTATGGCACCTGGCCAGAACTGGTCAACATTGAATGAGTATGTTAATTCTCTAATTTAAAAATTGGAGAAAATTCACCAATTTAAAAATCCAAACAGCTGTTTATGTGGTAGTTATACAAGAGTGGATATACATATATAAAAATTCACCAAGGTATGTACTTAAAGATTTATGCATTTCATTCTATGTGCCTCAAACTGTAACAACTTTATTTTATAAATTTATAATTAAATTACCCTTAATTTAAAAGATACTTCATGGCAGGCTACAGTGACTCATGCCTGTAATCCAAGCACTTTGGGAGGCCAAGGTGAGAGGACTGCTTAAACCAAGGAGCTCAAGGCCAGTCTAGGCAGTATCATGAGACCCCCATCTCTACAAAAAATTTAAAAATTAGCTGGGCATGGTGGTCCATTCCTATAGTCCCAGCTGCTTGAGGAGCTGAGGTAGGATATTGTTTGAGCCCAGAGATTGAGGCTGCAGTGAGCTCTGTTTGTGCCGCTACATTCCAGCCTGGGGGACAAAGTGAGACCCTGTCTCAAAAAAAAAAAAAAAAAAAATAATAATAATAATTAAAAGGCCAGGCTCAGTGGCCCATGCTTGTAATCCCGGCACTTTGGATCACCTGAGGTGAGGAGTTCGAGATCAGCCTGGTCAACATGGTGAAACCCCGTCTCTAACAGACATTGGCTGCCAAAAAGAAGAAAAAAAACAACCCTGTCTCTACTAAAAATACAAAATTAGCTGGGTATGGTGGTGTATGCCTGTGATCCCAGCTACTTGGGAGGCTGAGGCAGGAGAATTGCTTGAACCAGGGAGGCAGAGGTTGCAATTGCATTGCAATCCATCCTGGGCAACAAGTTCAAAACTTCATCTCAAAAAATAAATAAATAAAAAGGTAATTCATATTTGTTGTAGAAAATTTGGAAAATAGCATAAAAAGAGAATAAGAACCATTCATAACTCTAGAGCTTAGAGAAAAACATCTCTTAAATACCTTGGCACTCTGACTTTCATTATTTTTTTTCTAAGCATTTGATGTATGTTTTACTAGGCATCATCAGCCTGGGGGGTTATGATTGAGGTCACATTAACAATAATAGTGTTTCTCTGCCTCTAGTATCTGCCTGCTGTGTAAAACAACCTTTAATAAACTTTCCTTCTCCTAGGTTCTCTCTCAGCTATTTCTAGGAGTCCCACAGTGATATACCAATTATTACACATGTACCAGGTACAAAGTGTTCCCTAACAGTCCTGCTAGTCAGTATGACAATTTTAGACCAGAGATTGCCTATCTATAATTTTTACTTTATTTGCTGTTTTGGTAAGTTACTAGCACTTTTTTCTTTTTCTAGCAATCCATTCCTTCAACACAGCACTTTTTAGGGTTGTTAAGAAGGTGCTATATTACATGGTATGAATGAGCAATTATTTGTTTCTTTCCTATTGAGTAATTTAAATCAGTGATTTTTTTTTTT
>NW_016107323.1:9164921-9166991 GCF_001604975.1 Cebus imitator
TTTTTTTTTTTTTCTTTTTTTTTTTTAAGACTGAGTCTCACTCTGTCACCCAGGCTGAAGTGCTCACTGCAATGTCCACATCCCAGGTTCAAGTGATTTTATCTATCCTGCCTCAGCCTCTTGAGTAGCTGGGATTACAGGTGTGTGCTACCATGCCCAACTAATTTTTTGTTTATTGAGATAGAGTTTCACTTTTGTTGCCCAGGCTGCAGTGCGATGGAGCAATCTCAACTCACTGCAACCTCTGCTTCCAGAGCTCAAGTGATTCTCCTATCTCAGCCTCTTGAGTAGCTAGGATTACAGGTGCCTGCCACCACACCTGGCTAATTTTTGTATTTTTGGTAGGCATGGGTTTCACCATGTTGGCCAGACTGGTCTCGAATTGCTAACCCCAAGTGATCTGCCTGTCTTGGCCTCCCAAAGTGCTGGGATTATAGGCGTGAGCCACCATGCCCAGCCCGAAAAGCTCTTTTATTTAAAAAAAATCACTGATTTACCAGGAGCAGTGGCTTACACCATAATCCCAGCACTTTGGGAGGCCAAGGCAGGTGGATCACTTGAGGCCGGGAGTTCAAGACCAGCCTGGCCAACGTGGTGAAACCCTACTCTACCAAAAATATAAAAATTAGCAGGGAGTGGTGGCATTCACTTGTAGTCCCACCTACTCGGGAGGCTGAGGCAGGAGAATTGCTTGAACTTCGGAAGTGGAGGTTGCATTGAGCTGAGATCACGCTGCTGTACTCCAGCCTGGGTGACAGAGTGGAAAAAAATAAGCTTTTGAAAAAAAACCTTTCTCAATCAGCATTGTATCTACATGATATAGAATTTTATTTTTTAATTTTAATTTTTCTTTTATTATTTTTTCAGACAGGATCTCAAGGCTGTAGTGCAGTGGTGTCATCATGGTTCACTACAGCCTGGGCTGTAGTGATCTTCCCACCTCAGCCTCCCAGGTATCTGGGACCACAGGCATGTGCCATCACGCCAAGCTAGGTTTTTTGTTTTATTTTTTATTTTGTAGAGACAGGGTCTCCTTATGTTGCCCAACTTGATCTCGAACTCCTAGGCCCAAGCAGACCTCCTTCCTTGGCCTTCCAAAGTGCTAGGATTATAGGTGTGAGCCATTGTGCCCAGCTGATATACAACTTTAAAGCCAAAAAAGGATATATGTAAAAATCATGTCTCTTTACCCCTGTTCCTCAGCTACCTAAGTCCTTTTTCTGTTCTTTTCTTTATTTTTTGAGTCGGAGTCTTGCTCTGTCGCAATCTCAACAGAGCTCCTGCTCTGTCGCAGTCTCAACAGAGCAAGAGTGCACTGGCACAATCTCAGCTCACTGCAATGTCCGCCTCCTGGGTTCAAGTGATTCTCCTGCCTCAGCCTCCCGAGTAGCTGGGACTACAGGTGAATGCCACCACGCCCTGCTAATTTTTGTATTTTTCGTAGAATGGGGTTTCACCATGTTGGCTAGGATGGTCTTGATCTCTTGACCTCGTAATCTGCCTGCCTCAGCCTCCCAAAGTGATGGGATTATAGGTGTGTGCCACTGTGCCTGGGCTACCTAAGCCCTTTTGATCAATTTATTGTGTTTTCTGTAAGAGGTAATTCATGCATATACAAACAGTGCTGAAAATGTTGGAGTAGCATTTGGAATAGAACTGTAGTTTTTTTTTTTTTGAGACAGAGTTTCACTCCTATTGTCCAGGATGGAGTACAATGGCATGATCTTGGCTCACTGCAACCTCTGCCTCCTGGGTTCAAGTGATTCTCCTGCCTCAGCTTGCCAAAGAGCTGGGATTACAGGTGCCCGCCACCACATACAGCTGGTTTTTTGTTGTCGTCGTCGTTTTGAGACAGAGTTTTACTCCTGTTGCCTGGGCTGGAGTGCAGTGGTACGATCTTGGCTTATCACAACCTCCACCTTCAAGCAATTCTCCTGCCTCAGCCTCCTGAGTAGTTGGGATTACAGGCAGACACCACCATGTCCAGCTAATTTTGTATGTTTAGTAGAGCTGGGGTTTCTCCATGTTGGTCAGGCTGGTCTCAAACTCCCCACCTCAGGTGATCTGTCC
>NW_016107323.1:9168362-9172508 GCF_001604975.1 Cebus imitator
ATCTATGATGTTTCTTTCTCTTTTTTTTTGAGACGCAGTTTCACTCTCACCCAGGCTGAAGGGCACTGAAGTGATCTCAGGTCACTGCAACCTCTGCCTTCTGGGTTCAAGTGAACCTGCTTCAGCTTCTTGAGTAGCAGGGATTACAGGTGTGCACCATCACGTCCAGCTAATTTTTTCATATTTTTAGTAGAGATAGGGTTTTGCTATGTTGGCCAGGCTGGTCTCGAACTCCTCCCCTCAAGTGATCTACCCACCTCAGCCTGCCAGAGTGCTGGGATTACAGATGTGAGCCACTGTGCCTGGCCCAAATTTAATTTGTAGGAAAAGAAGTTTGTGCTCTTTGGCAGGTGGTTATAAAGTATCTAAAGTTTTGAAATGTTACATTAAAGTTCTAGGTTTAAGCTTTCTTTTTTTTGGAATGAGCATGTCATAGTAACATATTTTATATCTTTCTAATGTTTTTAGTGCTTTAGTGACAGTTTCCAATTAAGTATAAAGGTTTTGTCCTTCATTTACTGAGTCTGTTTACACCTTTTGGGTCATTGTCATTGGTGATTCTTGGTTTATTTGGTCCATTTAAAGCCGGTGCTAATGGCCAGACGTGGTAGCTTATGCCTGTAATCCCAACTCTTTGAGAAGCCGAGGTGGGCATATCACTTGAGGCTGGGAGTTTGAGACCAACCTGGCTAATGTGGCGAAACCTTTTCTCTGCTAAAAATACAAAAAAAATTAGCCAGGTGTGGTAGCATGCACCTGTGGTCCCAAGCTACTTAGGAAGAAGAGGCAGAAGAATTGCTTGAACCTGGGATGTGGAGGTTATAGTGAGCCAAGATTACACCATGCACTCCACGCTGGGCAACAGAACAATATTCTGTGTCAAATAATAATAATAATAAAGCCTGTGCTAAATACAAATATGAAGGTTAGAGAAACCTGTGTCTTTCTAAAGTGCATTTTTTTTCCCTCATTGTTAGGTACTTAAGACTGAATTGAAGTAGTAGTTAAGGGACATTGGTGGAGCTTTGACAAACATCTGAATTGCTATGATTCTTGTTATTTGCTCCTGGACTTCTCTAGCTGGTTTTAGATAACTTAGTAATGGGTGTACAAAACCATATGATAGTTGGGATGGCTGAATAGGCTCCCTCTAAGATTTTATTTTCCTTTGTAGAGGAAAATAACACACAATAGAACTATCAACCAAAGGAACGTTACAGCCCAGGTTTCAAATTTTTTTTTCATTTGTTCTTGTGGCAAGAACAAAAGCAGAAGCTATGACTCTTAAATGTTAAACACATAAAAAAAATGGCACTTTGAGAAGCCAAGGTGGACAGATCATGAGGTCAGGAGATTGAGACCATCCTGGCCAGCATGATGAAACCCCGTCTCTGCTAAAAATACAAAAATTATCTGGGTGTGGTGGCGCGCGCCTGTAGTCCCAGCTATTTGAGATGCTGAGGCAGGAGAATCCCTTGAACCTGCGAGGCAGAGGTTGCAGTGAGTTGAGATCATGCCACTGCACTCCAGCCTGGCAGCAGAACAAAACTCTGTCTCAGAAACAAACAAAAAAAACATGGCATGAGAATCTAGGGTTGGAAGAGATGATTGAAGTAGATGCTTTTTGCTTTTCCTACCCTATACTAAAACATGCCTCTCCTAGATATGCATATTAACTGCCTCATTCCTCTCTTTTGTAGGAGACTGAGTGCCCTTTGCGGCTTGCTGTCTGCCAGCACTGTGATTTAGAACTTTCCATTCTCAAGCTGAAGGAACATGAAGATTATTGTGGTGCCCGGACAGAACTATGTGGCAACTGTGGTCGCAATGTCCTTGTGAAAGATCTGAAGACTCACCCTGAAGTTTGTGGGAGAGAGGGGGAGGAAAAGAGAAATGAGGTTGCCATACCTCCTAATGTGTATGATGAATCTTGGGGTCAGGATGGAATCTGGATTGCATCCCAACTCCTCAGACAAATTGAGGCTTTGGACCCACCCATGAGGCTGCCGGGAAGGCCCCTGAGAGCCTTTGAATCAGATGTTTTCCACAATAGAACTACCAACCAAAGGAACATTACAGCCCAGGTTTCAATTCAGAATAATCTGTGTGAGTTGTGATTGGGATTAGGGAACTGGAATGATCCCAAGGCAAATGGGAACAGGGCTTTGGGGCCAGATAGGTTTTGATTATAGAAACCCACCCATAGCTGGGTAACACTGGAAGAATACCTAACTTTACTATAAAATGGAAATAACCTCTCTTGGATTATAGTTCGGGCTCAAAATGGTGAGAATGATGACAGTGTTGTAAATAGCCAACACATATACAGATTGAGTATCCCTTATCCAAAATACTTGGGGCCAGAAGTGTTTTAGCTTTTGAAGTATTTGCATTGTACATACTGGTTGAGCATCTCAGATCTGAGAATCTGAAATCCAAAATGTTCCAGTAAACATTTTCTTGTTGTTGTTGTTGTTTTTGTTGTTTTGAGACAGAGTCTCAGTGTTGTTGCCCAGGCTGGAGTGCAGTGGTGTGATCTCGGCTCACTGCAACCTCCTCAGTGAGCATTTTCTTTGAGAGTCATATTGATGCCCAGAAAGTTTTGAATTTTGGATTTTTGGATTGGTATATTCAACCTGTATCCTATTTCCCTCAGGCATATACAAAGTGCCTTACATGTATTAACTCATTTAATTTCTCTCGTCATTTGAAGGTAGGTAAATTTGAAGGTAGAACTGAGATTTAAATTCAGGTAAAATGACCTTGTGCTTTAAACCATTCCATAATGCAGAAAATAAGTATAAAATGTTTAGCACAGTGCCTGTCTCATAATTATGGCTCAGTAATATTGCTTAACAATACAATTAGAACTTAGCAGCTAGTAGAAACCCCACATAGATAGAAAAAAGAAAAGAAAACAAAATAACAATACAATTAGAATAATAATGGAGCCTTTTCACATGGCAGACTTTAATGTTCAGAGCTAGGAGAGCCAGAGAGTGAAGAGAGCTAGTTGAGCTTGGTCATTTTTGTTCTGTCCAGACGTCTGTAAACCTTGACTATTTGCTAGACATGGACTTGACTTGAGGGTGGTAACATTTTTAATGTATCTTGAATGCTGGTTTTTTTTTTGTTTTTGTTTTTCAGTTGAAGAACAAGAGAGGCAGGAAAGGAATAGAGGCCGACAGCCCCCCAAAGAGGGTGGTGAAGACAGTGCAAACTTGGACTTCATGTTGGCTCTAAGTCTGCAAAATGAAGGCCAAGCCTCCAGTGTGGCAGAGCAGGACTTCTGGAGGGCTGTATGTGAGGCAGACCAGTCTCATGGCGGTCCCAGTTCTCTGAATGACATAAAGGGTAGGCTTGCTTTTTCTGTACTAGCTTCTTTCTCTACAGTTTTTGTAAGTTTTAGGTTATACAATTAATATACAATTGAAAGATTTTAATGAGATAGAATTTGCCTTATTCTTTTTCTTTTCTTTTTTTTTTTTTGGCAGGGGGATAGTTTTGCTCTGTCGCCCAGGCTGGAGTGCAATGGCATCTTGCCTCATTGCAACCTCTGCCTCCCAGGCTCAAGTGATTCTGGTGCCTTAGCCTCCTGATTACCTGGGATTACAGGCGAACACTTGAACTGAGGAGGTGGAGGTTGCAGTGAGCTGAGATTGGGCCACTGCATTCCAGCCTGGGTGACAGAGAGAGACCTTGTCTACAAAAAAAAAAAAAGGCTATAAAGGACATTATTGTGTAAGTAGTGAACTTACATTAAATTTCCTGAGAATGACATTTGTATTGTTTACATAGGAGAAAGTAATGCCCTTGTTCTTCAGAGACACATGATGAAGTACTTAGGAGTAAAATGTTATGTATTCAGACTTATTCTTAATTAGTTCAGGGGGAAAAAAATACATAAAAGTAACGTGAGGAAATATTAAACTTTGTGACTATAGATGAGGAGTATATGGGTATTTGCTATACTAGTTTGAAAATTTTTTTTTTCTTTTGGGAGAGTTTCACTCATGTTGCCCAGCCTGGAGTGCAATGGTGTGATCTCAGCTCACTGCCACCTCCACCTCCTGGGTTCAAACAATTCTCCTGCCTCAGCCTCGAGAGTAGCTGGGATTACAGGCATGCGCCACCACGCCCAGCTAA
>NW_016107323.1:9173961-9179133 GCF_001604975.1 Cebus imitator
TTTTTGAGATGGAGTCTCACTCTGTCACCCAGGCTGGAGTGCAGTGGGGCGATCTTGGCTCACTGCAGCCTCTCTGCCTCTGGGATTCAAGTGATTCTCCTGCCTCAGCCTCCAGAGTAGCTGGGACTACAGGCATGTACCACCACGCCTGGCTAATTTTTGTAATTTTAGTGGAGACGGGGTTTCACCATGTCACTTAGGTTAGTCTCGAACTCTTGACTTTAGGTAATCTACCCACCTTGGCTTCCCAAAGTGCTGGGATTACAGGCGTGACCACCACGTCGGGCTGGCTTGGACTTTTAAAAAGCATAAATGTAGCTGAGCATTGTGTCTCATGCCTGTAATCCCAATGCTTTGGGAGGCTGAGGTGGGAGGATCATTTGAGCCCAGAAGTTCAAGACCATCCTGGGCAACAGAGTCAGACTTCATCTGTACACAAAATAAACGAAAACTAGCTGGGCATGGTGGCACACGCCTGTAGTCCCAGCTACTTGGGAGGCTGAGGTGGGAGGATCTCTTGAGCGTGGGAGATTGAGGCTGCAGTGAGCCAACGTCATGTCACTGCACTCCAGTAAAAAAAAAAAAATCAGAAATGTGAATTTATGTAAAAATAGGGACGTAAAAAATGTAAGCATGGATTGTGACCTCAAACCTAGGTAAGGGCCAAGCTCTAGTTACTCTACTTGGTAGAGACTTTTCTGTCTTCTACCTAGAACTAAAATCTAGGTGGGCAGAAGGGTAAATTTCCCTATATCCCCCCATTGTTCACTCTCCCATTTGTTTAGCAGTCTTACTGAGGATGTTGTATCTGGGAATCTCAGATTAAAAATGTATCAGTTTGTTCACTTCAGTTACTTTTAGTGAGAATTTTTTGGGTATTTTGGTACTGGGAGGAGAATTCAGGATATTGTTTGCCAGTTTGCTCAATTTCTTTATTTGTAAAATGAGGATATTATAGGATCTACTTCATATAGGTTTTTTCTGAGGATTGAAATCATGAATGGAAAACACTTAAGATTATTGTCTACGATTGTTATTACACACTTAAATAGCTTACTTAATTAGAGTATCGAGTAGCAGGTAAACTGTTACTTTACCGCTACTCAGGAAATTGGGGTCAAGCACATTTCTTATTTCATAATGGAAGTTTTTGCCTAGAGTTTGTCTCTTGGATGGGTTCCCTCTGAGAATATACAGCCCCACAAATTGCTATCTATAAGAAACATTAAAGAAAGCCAGACTTCTATATAAGACCCCATAAAGGGGATAAAAGGTTGAATTCAAGTTTGTTTTTGTTCATCTCGAGTCTCATTGTGTGGCCTAATACCTAGGTGCAGCTGACGAGACCATGTTGCCTTGTGAATTTTGTGAGGAGCTCTACCCAGAGGAACTGCTGATTGACCATCAGGTCTGTCATGGATTACTTGAGGACTTTTAGTAGGAATGTGTACAGACCATAATTGGTGTTATAGGCCATGTGAGGCCTTGAACAAATCATTTTAATACAGTGCCTGTGGTAGGAATAGCAAATGTTCTTTACTGTGTGGTGACTGGCATACAGGTATGAAAACTTGGCCTTGGCCAGGCACGGTGGCTCATGCCTGAGCACTTTGGGAGGCTGAGGTGGGTGGATCACATGGTCAAGAGATGGAGACCATTTTGGCCAACATGGTGAAACCCCATCTCTACGAAAAATACTAAAATTAGCTGGGCATGGTGGCACTCACCTGTAATCTAAGCTACTCGGGAGGCTGAGGCAGGAGAATTGCTCAAACCCGGGATGTGGACATTGCAGTGAGCCGAGATTGTGTCACTGCACTGCAGCCTGGCGACAGAGCAAGACTCTGTTTCAAAAAAAAACAAAAACAAAACTGGCTGGGCGTGGTGGCTCACGCCTGTAATCCCAGCACTTGGCAAGGCCAAGGCTGGTGGATCACGAGGTCAGAAGTTCAAGACCAGCCTGGCTAAGATGGTGAAACCCTGTCTCTACTAAAAATGCAAAAATTAGCCTGGTGCCACTAATCCCAGCTACTGTAATCCCAGCTACTCGTGAGGCTGAAGCAGGAGAATCACTTGAACCCAGGAGGCAGAGGTTGCAGTGAGCCAAGATTGCGCCACTGCACTCCAGCGTGGGTGACAGAGTGAGACTCCATCTTACTGCCACCTCCGCCTCTCAAATGTTCAAGCGATTCTCCTGTCTCAGCTTCCTGAGTAGCTGGGGACAGGTGCCTGCTACTACACCCGGCCAATTTTTTGTATTATGTCTGGCATTTCCACAACTACTGAGTAGTCCCTGTGCTCTGGATGGTGGAACATACTTTCCTCCATAAATGGAATAATATACTATTTGAATACATGGAGTTTTTGTCTTATGAGTACCATAGAAAATCCACTAACAAAGAGAATAAAGAATATTTGTGCTTCTCTTGTACTGTATGGGTGTGGTAGGAAGAACCTTGAATCTTTTCAAATTAATTTTAAAAATGATCACGTGAACACACTAAAAACGACAAAAATATTTAAAAATAAAGCCAACTGTTCTATGTGTATTCTCCTTTTTAGTTCCTCTTCCCAGTGTTAAGCATTGTTAAAATTTCATGACTTTTTCTAGAAAACATTTTAGGAATGTAGTTTTTTTTTTTTCTTAGCCTCTGATGTTTGTTTTTAACCTGTGTTTTTTGAATGACAGACAAGCTGTAACCCTTCACGTGCCTTACCCTCATTCACTACTGGCAGCTCTTCCCCCAGAGGGGTGGAGGAACCTGATGTCATTTTCCAGAACTTCTTGCAACAGGCTGCAAGTAACCAGTTAGACTCTTTGATGGGCCTGAGCAATTCACGCCCTGTGGAGGACAGCATCATCATCCCATGTGAATTCTGTGGAGTACAGCTGGAAGAGGAGGTGCTGTTCCATCACCAGGTAAGGGTCTCTGGAGTCCCTGTTCATGTGGCTCTGTGTGTGAACCTGAGGCTTCCAGAGCCCAGAACACTTCCTTAGCCCTTAAGTTGCATTCCATCCTGATAAGTAATGCACACACTTGGCCTCTGGCCATGCTGTCTTTGTGAGCTGTCTGTAGTAACCAATACCGCAGGCTTTCCAACTTTCCCTCCCTTTGGGCCACTGAAACTATCTTGTTACTAGTTGAGGACCAAAGAGCCAGGACTCTATTTGAGCAGTTGTGGAAGGAAGCCTCATCAGAGGGTTTAGATGAGAGTCTCCCTGCTTTTCACCAGGTGGGTTTTTCCCATTGTGGTGGCATTTGAGACTTGCGTTCTAAGAGACCTGAGCATCTACTTCTGGTTTTGTCCCGTGGATGACTCTCACTGGGGCCATCTGTAAGAGAGGGAGTTGGACTAGACAATCTGAAGTCATTTTTCAGCATACAGTATAGGATTCCAATCTGTTAGTGGAAGTTATGTTTTCTGCCCAATGTATATGTTAAGGGGAGTGGCAGTCAACACTGCAGGTACCATTTCTGTAGGTGATGCCATGCTATTACTAGAACACTGTACATTTTATTTCTGTAATAAAGACTCCTGCTTTTCAGAGGCTGGGTGCTGTGGCTTACACCTACAATCCCAGCACTTTGGGAGGCCGAAGTGGGCGGATCACTTGAGGTCAAAAGTTTGAAGCCAGGCGTGGTGGCTCACACCTATAATCCCAGCCCTTTGGGGGGCCGAGGTGGGCAGATCACCTGAGGTCAGGAGTTCGAGACCAGCCCGATCAATGTGGAGAAACCCCGTCTCTATTAAAAGTACAAAAAATTAGCTGGGCATGGTGGTGCATACCTGTAATCCCAGCTATTCAGGACACTGAGGCAGGAGAATTGCTTGAACCTGGGAGGCGGAGGTTGCAGTGAACCGAGATCATGCCACTGCATTCTAGCCTGGGCGACAGTCAGACTCTTGTCTTAAAAAAAAACAAAAAGTTTGAGACCAGCCTAGCCAACATGGTGAAACCCCATCTCTACTAAAAATACAAAAAATAGCCAGATGTGGTGGCACGTCCTATAATTCCAACTACTCAGGAGGCTGAGGCATGAGAATCGCTTTAACCTGGGAGGCAGAGGTTGCAGTGAACCCAGAACATGCCACTTTACTCCAGCCTGGGCGACAGAGCAAGATTCCATTCCCCTCCCCCGCCCCCCAAAAAAAGACTCCTGTTTTGGGATCAAACAGTAATAAGTGACTGTTTACTCTCTAGGGCAGACTGAAATAAGCAACCACACAAATAAATACTCTGATCAGAGTATAGATATGCTTGCTTTTTGGCTGCTCTGAATATAATGAGTTATCTCGATTGTTCGCAGTTACAGATTGAACTCCTTGTTCTCTTTCCCACCTTCTCACTATTGAACTTGACTAGTCAAAAAAAAAAAAAATCTGTGCACTCAAAATTTGTCAAAGGCTTCAGATATTTTATTTCTGGAATGTTCACTAAAAAAAAAAAAAAAACAGAGAAAAAAAGAAAGAAATGTTTTTCTGAGCTCCAAGACCAGCCCTTCCTGCATCGCTGCATAAATGAGAAAGTGCTTCTGTCAGTGCCTCAGGTGCTGACGGGATTGAATGCTCCATTCCAGATGTGTGCTTTCTGAAAGTTCCCAGAACTTTTAGAGGTTGTCAAAGTCCCCCTCCAGATGAGGAACACCCTGCGTTCTCTTTTCTGGGAATGACTCTATTCAGAGGTACTAATTCTGGGTTTTCTTGTTTAGGACCAGTGTGACCAGCGCCCAACCACAGCAACCAACCACGTGACAGAGGGGATTCCTAGACTGGATTCCCAGCCTCAAGAGACCTCACCAGAGCTGCCCAGGAGGCGTGTCAGACACCAGGGTATTTATTAGCCAGGACTGAGCCAAGGTTGCAGGTCCACTGCTGGCTCTGGCTTGCTTACCACTTCTCACCCGCTGCTCTAACGTGGGGATTACCTGCATCTTGAGTTTCCAAGCACACTAGGGTCTCATGGGGGACTCCTCTGCAGGTAGTTGTGGTCCCACATTAGACTGAGCTCTCTCAAGTGTGTGGTTTTTAGGGTAATGGCTTTGTGGACATCCATGAGATACACGTAGTAGTTCGTGCTTGCAATAAGCTTCTGGTTTCCTGTCTGTGTACTTAGTGGATTATTTGAAGATTATTTGCAGACCTTATGGTAGCTACCCTGGGTCCCATTTC
>NW_016107323.1:9181155-9182802 GCF_001604975.1 Cebus imitator
AAAAAAAAAAAAAAAAAAAAGATTTTTCAAGGTTTGCTTGTACGCTATTGTTGAATAGTTAGGAGGCTGTCTTTGAGGACTCAGATAATATGTGCAGAGTAGATAAAATATCCCCAACTCTGCCCTGGAGAAGATGTGGTTTCCAGTAGCCTTTTGGGTGAGCAGTTGCCTTCTTTTTTTTTTGGTCTTGCCCAGGCTGGAGTGCAGTGGCGTATCTTGGCTCACTGCAGCTTTTGCCTCCCTGGTTTAAGTGATTCTCCGGGTCTCAGCCTCCTGATTACCTGAGACTACAGGCATGTGCCACCACACCTGGCTAATTTTATATATTTTTTTAATAGTAGAGATGGGGTTTCACCATGTTGGCCAGGCTGGTCTCAAACTCCTGACCTCAGGTGATCCACACGCCTCGGCCTTCCAAAGTACAGGTATGAGCCACCACGCCCAGCTGTGCAGTCTTCTATCCAGAATCTTTTTGTTCCTGCCCTAAACCTGGCACTATAGCCAGAGCAGGCTTTTCCCTAAAGCTGTTGCCATTTTCTCTTCTCAGGAGACCTGTCTTCTGGTTACCTGGATGATATTAAGCAGGAAACAGCTAATGGGCCCACCTCTTGTCTGCCTCCCAGCCGACCCATTAACAATATGACAGCTACCTATAACCGGCTGTCGAGATCAACATCAGGCCCCAGACTTGGGTGCCAGCCCAGCCCTCCTCGTGTGCTGAAGCTCAACAACTCAGACAGCCAGGACATCCGGGGACGGAATAGAAACAGCCAGAATGGGGCTATAGCCCCTGGGCACGTTTCAGTGATTCGCCCTCCTCAAAATCTCTACCCAGAAAACGTTGTTCCCTCTTTCCCTTGTGTGCCTGCAGGGAGATACGGAGCTAGGTAAGAATCAGTAGCCCAGGAATGGGGCTTGGGAGTAGCTGAAGTGAATATGGGCAAAGGTCTGGTTACCCTGGCTGGGCCTGGGGTAAGACTGAGGTCATTGCATGGTAGGGGGAGGATGTGGATTTTTTCTGTGTTGTCACCTGACTCCAAAATTTATTTTGTGGTCCATGGGGTCTTGAGGGTTTGTTTTGTCTGCTGGTATAGGGCTGCTTCCTGTTACTTCTGAATTTTCTGACCTTTGCACAGTGGCACCTCAGGAGCAAGTTTTCAATTGTTTTCTTTCAGTGGTAGGAGTGAAGGTGGCAGGAATTCCCGGGTCACCCCTGTAGCTGCCAACTACCGCAGCAGAACTACAAAGGTAACATGGGCTCCGGGCCATGATGCTCAGAGGGTACTCAGACATGGTGGGGCTGGTGTGGCTCCTGAAGTTGTAGAAGTTGCTGGGACCAGGCTGGTTGTGGCTGAAGGACTGTTCCTTTGGCATTTGAGGAGGAGGTTTCTAAGGAAGCGGGACGTTTTCAGGGATCCAGGGGAGGAGTACTGCTCTTTTCACTTTTTTTTTTTTTTTTTTTTTTTTTTTTTTTTTGTTAGAGTTTTGCCCTTGTCCTCCAGGCTGGAGTGCAATGGCATGATCTTGGCTCACTGCATCCTCCACCTCCAGGTTCAAGCAATTCTCCTGCCTCAGCCTCCGGAGTAGCTGGGATTACAGGCACCCACCACCACGCCTGGCTAATTTTTATATTTTTAGTAGAGACGA
>NW_016107323.1:9182840-9186655 GCF_001604975.1 Cebus imitator
TTTGTAATAGAGACAGCGTTTCACCATGTTTGCCAGGATGGTCTTGAACTCCTGACCTTAGGTGATTCACCTGCCTCAGCCTCCCAAACGTGCTAAGATTATAGGCATGAGCCACCATGCCCAGCATGTTCTTTTACTTTTTACATAAAACTTTGTGTTGTGTTGTTCACCAGGCAAAGCCTTCCAAGCAACAGGGAGCTGGGGATGCGGAGGAGGAAGAAGAGGAGTAATGGTGTCTCCAGAGACTTTACATCGGTTCCTGTCTTCTGTGCATAGCAGCACTTGCCGCCGTGCAGACCCACCTCTCTGGCTGTTTGGGTGGGAGAGATTTTCCAGATTTTAGTTTGTTCTAGTTTATGGCCATTTTGTGTCTTTTGAGGTTGTGTATGGGTTTGAGGGAAGGGAGCAGGGTGGCGTTTGAGGAACACTTCAGCCTTAGCTGCCACCTTTCGGCAGTAGTGAAATACAAATTGCAGCCTCTTGGCTGCCAGGGCCCCCTTTTGACTTACTGTCGCCACTGCCCCTTGGTGCTGTGCGGTCCCAGTAGAAGGAGGGGAAGATTTTGGAAAACTGGTACTCACCAGTGAAGTGATTATCTGCCCTGTTGGGGCCTAAATTTGGGGGCTTTTGGGCAACCTCTCCCTGTACTGCCTCTGTCCACACTCGATTGGGCCCCAAGTGTGTGTGAGGCGCTCTGGTAAGGTGCTCAGGCCACTTGCAATGTCTGTCAGTAACAAGGCTTTTGAAGATGGATTGAGCTGAAGGTGAGTGGACTGGGGGCTGTGTTTTAAGCTGCTTCCTTGGCATTTGGCAACACTGCCTTCTGTTCCTGGTGGGGGCGGGGATGGATCTTTTGTCCTCACTGTTCTCTAATGGGGAGGTCTGAGGGCTCCCTGTCCCCACAGGGGCTATGCTGGGCTCTGTCGCAGCCCCATGCTTGCTCTGAAAACCAAGTGTCAGAGCCCCTTCTCCTTGTTTTTATTTTACTATTATAATAATTATTAACTTCCTTGTAATAGAAATAAAGTTTGTACTTGGAGTTGAGCTCAGTCTTGTTCTCCTGTATGCTTTAGAGACTGCAGGGAGGCCAGGGGACTGCAAGGAGGCCAGGGTGGGCTGGAGTCAGCCCTGGGGTGAGCAGGGCTGGGCTTTCTCCGAGACTCTAGTAACCCTCGCAGCTCCACCGTGAGCCCCTTCTTGGAGTACATAGGCATTAAAGGTACAGTGTTTTAAATTGGACTTCTGAGGAAACTGACAGGCTTGCTGCAGCTCCAGTGATGATTGGGGGCTAGAGTGGGTGCCTCTGAATAGAGAAAGGCAGATTCTTTAAAAGCCTCCATCCTGAGAGGAGTTGAGCCCTAGCAGGATTAGCTGTTACCCCTCAGCGTCTCAGTCTGCATAAGACCATGGAGCACCATAGGTTATTTTGAGCTCCTCTATAGTTCTTCCGGCAACCTGTTAGGGAGGGAAAGGTAGGAAGAACTGCTCCACTTCATAGATGGAACACTATACAGGAACCATGCGGCCAGTTCTTTGCAGAGGCAGGACTCTGAAAAGAATTATCCTGAGAGAAAACTGCGTGTATGCATGCACACCCACACCCACACACACACACACACACACACACACACACACACACGATACACAGTAGGGTTAGATCTTTTAGTGTATGTCAGTTACACCTCAGTAAAACAAAATCACATTAGTTAGACTTTCATGTGTCAGGGGAAAGAAACTGGAGGCATTCAGACTTGCATGGCTTCTGGTGTCATTGAAATCCCTCTGGGACTTCAAAAAGTTGGGAGGAAGGACCCAGGACAGCAAGCACTAAGTCCTCTTCCTAGCTGGGCCAACAGTCATGTTGCCATTAACTGTCTTTCGGGGTATGGGGATAGACCTGCCAGAAAGTAAAACTCTCCCCACCTGCCTTTGATTGGATTAGACATTGGTGAAATAGCAGTGGGTTGGTTGGTTTCACACCTTTTTTTGAGACACAGTCTCATTCTGTCGCCCAGGCTGGAGTACAGTGGTGTGACCTCAGCTCACTGCGACCTCCACCTCGGGTTCAAGCGATTCTCCTGCCTCAGTCTCCTGAGTAGCTGGGATTACAGGTACACACCACCACAGTGGGCTAATTTTTGTATTTTACTAGAGATGGTTTCATAATGTTGGTCAGGCTGGTCTCAAACTCGTGACCTCAAGTGATCCTCCTACTTTGGCCTCCCAAAGTGCTGGGATTACACGCATGAGCTACTGCACCTGGCCTGTTTGACACTTTTTATTTAATATTCTCTTTTAAAAAAAAGCTGTCTGATTTCTGCTAATCTATCTTAGCTAAAATTAGAAGTCTCCTGAAAGCCTCACTTTTACTTTCTAGTTTTTATAGTCCAGTGAATGCCATTCCTTCTGACTTGGCATATAATTGGTCTCTCTTGAAGCTTTTTAGGATCTCTTCTATCCCTAGTATTTTGAAATTTCTCCATATTGTATGTTAGTGTGGATTATTTTTCCATTCAGGGTGACACTTAGCACTTTCATTCTGGGAACTTAAGTCGTCTTTATGTTTTTCAGAATTTTCTCCTGTTATAATGTTGGCAATTTCTTTGCTGTTTATTCTCTTCTTTGCAGATTTCCAATTACAGTTGGATGTTGGCCCTCTTAGACTGATCATTTTTCTCTTTGTCTTTTACTTTATGGGAGATTTCCTTAGCTTTATCCTTTCATCCTTATATTAAGTTTATTTCTGATAATAAATTTTCTTTTTTTTTTTTTCTGAGACAGAGTCTCGCTTATTTGCCCAGGCTGAAGTGCAGCGGCATGATCACAGCTCACTGCAATCTCTGCCTCCCAGATTCAAGCAGTTCTCCTACCTCAGCCTCCCAATTAGCTGGGATTACGGGCACCTGCCACCATGCCTGGCTAATTTTTGTATTTTTAATAGAGATAGGATTTCACCATGTTGGCCAGGCTGGCTCAAACTCCTGACCTCAGGTGATCCACCCACCTCAGCCTCCCAAAGTGCTGGGATTACAGGTGTTAGCCACTATGCCTGGCCTCTGGTAGTAATTTTCAAAACTTCTTTTATCCTCTCACAGTCTTTTTTTCCCCCCTATTTAATGGATACTTTTTCTTGTACTTTTGCAGCATAATTGTTTTTTTGTATATTCTGTGCTTTGTGTTGTCCATTTCCTAGGAGTTATTTTCACTTCAGTATTTTATGTTGTAGAATTTTCCTTCTGATACTTCTTGGCTGGCTATGTATGTACGAGTAGGGCACTAAGAGCAACTCTCCTCAATTGCTGGCTTTCACTGTAGGGCAGTCAATTATGTGGCATTTTCACTGGCGATCCCTAGATGTCAATCTCTGTAGGTCTTTTCTGAGTTAGTTCAGAGAGAGGTCTTAGGGTCTACAGTCTAAAGCTGGAGTGGCACTAGGAAAGGGGTTGGGATGTTCAATAGACAGATTTTATTTTGCTCCCATGTTTGGTCTGGTCATCCCCTCTCCAAGTGCCAGGGGGCTGGAGTTGTTTCTGAGGTTGCTTCTCCAGATACATAACTACTGGTCTTGTTAATTCTAACTGCTTTTTACATGAACTTCCAATCCCTGTTTTTCCCTGGCACGTGAGGCCTCCAATTCTTCTCCATTACATTTTTTTTTTTTTTTAAATTTAAAGAGAGTGCAGATAATCTTGCTTCCTATGATGATATGCTTTCGCTATTTATTATTTTTCCATCAGCTGTCTTTTTTTTTTTTTTTTATATGCTTTCGCTATTTATTATTTTTCCATCAGCTGTCTTTTTTTTTTTTTTTTTTT
>NW_016107323.1:9186695-9189416 GCF_001604975.1 Cebus imitator
TTTCTTTTTTTTGAGACAAAGTCTTGTTCTGTTACCAGGCTGGAGTGCAGTGGCACAATCTTGGCTCACTGCAACTTCCAACTCCCTGGTTCAAGTAATTTTCCTGCCTCAGCCTCCCAAGTAGCTGGGATTACGGGCATGTGCCACCCTGCCTAGCTAATTTTTGTATTTTTAGTAGAGGTGGGGTTTCACCATGTGGGCCAGAATGGTCTCGATATCCTGACCTTGTGACCTGATCACCTCAGCCTCCCAAAATGCTGGGATTACAGGTGTGAGCCACGACATCCGGCCAGCTGTCCTTTTTCATAGTCATTGAAATTACAGATGTCTCTTGGTTTCCTGAAGACAGAATGTGTGCTTTTCTTTCTTGATTTCCCTGTTTTGGCATACTTGTAAGAAACCGTCTAAATAATACAACATTCCTATAGAAAAGTGCATGGACATCTATAGCTAAGTGTGAACACATATTTGTCACCACCACCCAAATAAGCAGAATGTTACTAAGATACCACAATACTCCTCACACTCCCAGGTCACTCTCCTCATCCTGGGACAAACATAACTTATGCCTTGACAGTCTATCACTATCAGTTATTACTGTCCATGTTCAACATCATCCATGGAATCCTACCATTTAGTACCCTCTTAGGTCTAGTTTCTTTTGCTGATCATTATGTTAATAGCTCACCCATGTTGTTGCTTGTAGCAGTGGTTTGTTCATTTTCTTCCTGTACGGTATTTCATTATATGCCAATAATTTATTCTGGCTGGCACGGTGCTTCACGCCTATAATCGCAGCCCTTTGGGAGGCCAAGGCAAACAGACTGCTTGAGGTTAGGAGTTTGAGACAAGCCTGGTCAACATGGTGAAACCCTGTCTCTACTAAAAGTACAAAAATTAGCTGGGTGTGGTGGCAGGCACCTGTAATCCCAGCTACTGAAAAGGCTGAGGCATGAGAATTGCTTGAATCCAGGAGGCTGAGGTTGCACTGAGCCTAGATTGCACCACTGCACTCCAGCCTGGGAGACAGAGTAAGACTGTGTCTCAAAAAAAAGAAAACAAAAGAAAAAATATTCTGTTGATGGACCTTCAACTTGCTTCCAGTTTTGGCTGTCACTATTAGTGCTGCTGTGAACCTTCTCATACATGCCCTTTGGTAAATGTGGGAAATTCTGTCGGGTTTATACCTATGAGTGGTATTGCTGGGTTATAGGTATGTAGAGCTAGTATCACACAGTTTTCCAAAACAGGAGTAATGTCTAAGAGTTCTGTTGTTTCACATCTTCCCCAACCATGGTATTGTCTTCCTAACCCTTTTGATGGTGTAGTATATCACACTGTCATTTTATTTTATTTATTTTTTATTTTTTAAGACAGAGTCTTGCTCTGTTGCCCAGGCAGGAGTGTAGTGGCACAATCTCATGTCTCTGTAATCTGCCTCCCAGATTCAAGCAATTCTCCTGCCTCAGCCTCCAGAGTAGCTGGGACTACAGTTGCACGCCACCACACCCTGCTAATTTTTGTATTTTTAGTAGAGGCAAGGTTTCACCTTTTTGGCCAAGGCTGGTCTTGGACTCTCGATCTTGACCTTAAGTGATACTCCTACCTCAGCCTCCCAGAGTGGTGGGATTAGCGGCGTGAGCCACCACACCCGGCTCATTGCCATTTTAATCCTTATTTCCCTGCTGACAAATGAGGATGAGTATCTTCTCTTTAGTAGATGGTACGCTTTTTGATCAGTACTTATTTCTCAAGAGGCAGCCCAAGGTGATGGCCTTAGAGAGAGGGGAGCAGGGGACTCCTGTCTCTGCTCAGCAGGGCAGACAGCGTAGGCATCTTGTTCCTCGCCTTGTCTAAACATAAATCTCTTTGCTGTGAGTGGTTGTGTTTGCTCCCTGTTCCTAGCGCCCTTAAGCACCAGATGGGAAGGAAGGAAAGCTACCTGTTATTTGTCCAGGAGGATCCTTGCTCTGCCTATAAAAAAGACACATCTGGGACACTTCCACCAAAGTTAGCATTGTTTTTTTAAAATTATAGTTTGGGTTCTGGGATATAGGTGCAGAATGTGTAGGTTTGTTACATAGGTATATATGTGCATGGTGGTTTACTGCACCCATCAACCTGTCATCTACATTAGGTATTTCTCCTAATGCTATCCCTCCCCTAGCCCCCAATACCCTGACAGGCCCTGGTGTGTGATGTTCCCCTCCCTGTGTCCATGTGTTCTCATTGTTCAACTCCCACTTAAGTGAGAACATGCAGTGTTTGGTTTTCTGTTCCTGTGTTAGTTTGCTTCATCCGTGTCCCTTGCAAAGGACATGAACTCATCCTTTTCTATGGCTGCATAGTATTCCATGGTGTATATGTGCCACATTTTCTTTATCCAGTATATCATTGATGGGCATTTGGGTTGGTTCCAAGTCTTTGCTATTGTGAACAGTGCTGTAATAAACATACTTGCACATGTGTCTTTATAGTAGAATGATTTATAACCCTTTGGGTATATACCCAGTAATGGGATTGCTGGGTCAAATGGTATTTCTGGTTCTAGATCCTTGAGGAATCGCCACACTGTTTTCCACAATGGTTGAACTAATTTACACTCCCACCAACAGTGTAAAAGTGTTCCTATTTCTCCACATCCTCTCCAGCATCTTTTGTTTCCTTCTTAATTTTCCTTCTTAATAATGGCCATTCTAACTAGCGTGAGATGGTATCTCA
>NW_016107323.1:9189771-9191262 GCF_001604975.1 Cebus imitator
CTCAGCCTCCCAAGTAGCTGGGATTACAGGCGCCTGCCACTATGCCTGGCTAATTTTTGTATTTTTAGTAGAGATGGGGTTTCACCATGTTGGCCAGGCTGGTCTTGAACTCCTGATATTGTGATCCACTGGCCTCAGCCTCCCAAAGTGCTGGAATTACAGGCATGAGCCACCATGCCCGGCTCTTGTAAATTTTTTTAAGTTCTTTGTAGATAGATTGCAAAAATTTTCTCCCATTCTGTAGGTTGCCTGTTCACTCTGATGATAGTTGGTTTTGCTGTGCAGAAGCTCTTTAGTTTAATTAGATCCCATTTGTCAATTTTGGCTTTTGTTGCCATCGCTTTTGGTGTTTTAGTCATGAAGTCTTTGCCCATGCCTATGTCCTGAATGGTATTGCCTAGGTTTTCTTCTTGGGTTTATATGGTTTTAGGACTTACATTTAGGTCTTTGATCCATCTTGAGTTAATTTTTGTATAAGGTGTAAGGAAGGGGTCCAGTTTCAGTTTTCCGCGTATGGCTAGCTGGTTTTCCCAACATCATTTATTAAATAGGGAATCCTTTCCGCATTGCTTTTGTCAGGTTTGTCAAAGATCAGATGGTTGTAGATGTGTGGTGTTAATTCTGAGACCTTTGTTCTGGTCCATTGGTCTGTATATCTGTTTTGATACCAGTACTGTAATACTGGGGTTTAGGGGTTCAGGGTGCCCTTAGCTCCCCTGAGTGAACGCTTCTCCAGGTTCTTTGTCTCCTGCCCTCTCAAGAATGAGAGAAGGGACCAGGGTGCAGTGTGCAGTACATGCCAGACTCAAAAGTGTTTGTAGAAGTGATTTATTTAGAGAAAGAGAGAAACAGCAGAGAGAGAGAGAAACAGGAGAAGGAGAGAGAAATAAACAGCTAACTCTTCACACTGAGTGAGAGAATCCAGAAAGATGGAAGTCCAGGAAAGGAAAGCAGCTTCCACACTGAGTGGAAGGGAATATAGAGAGATGGAGTTTAGGGGGGGAAGACAGGCTTCCACGAAGGGAAGGAGACTCCAGAGGAAAAATCCAGGATAGAGAAAAACAGCTTCCACGAGCATGAGAGTGGAAGAAGGGGACTTTTAAGCTGGTAGGAACCCCCACCTTCTTTAAGACCCCAGGCCAATGAAAGGAATTCCTTAGAACTACCGCTGGAGTGATTGACTCCTAGTTTCTTCCTGTGCCTGTGAAATTTAAACATAAACTGTTAAATCTCCCGGATGGAGAGATATAGGAGGGGGGCATGGTGCTAGGAAGTTTTTGCCCTTAAAACTATGCCCCCTTGTGGACCCAGAAAGGGAACACATTCCCTCAGTACCATGCTATTTTGGTTACTGTAGCCTTGTAGTATAGTTCAAAATCAGGTAGCGTGATGCCTCCAGCTTTGTTCTTTTTGCTTAGGATTGTCTTGGCTATTTGTGCTCTTTTTTGGTTCCTTATGAAATTTAAAGCTGCTTTTTCTTTTTTTTTTTTT
>NW_016107323.1:9192672-9194140 GCF_001604975.1 Cebus imitator
GAGACGGGGTTTCACCATGTTGACCAGGATGGTCTCAATCTCTTGACCTCGTGATCCACCCGCCTCAGCCTCCCAAAGTGCTGGGATTACAGGCGTGAGCCACCGCGCCCGGCCCTAAAGCTGCTTTTTCTAATTCTATGAAGAAAGTCAATGGTAGCTTGATGGGGATGGCATTGAATCTATAAATTACTTTGGGCAGTATGGCCATTTTCACGATATTGATTCTTCCTATCCATGAGCATGGAAAGTTTTTCCATTTGTGTCCTCTCTTACTTTCTTGAGCAGTGGTTTGTAGTTCTCCTTGAAGAGGTCTTTCACATCCCTTGTAAGCTGTATTCCTAGGTAATTTATTCTCTTTGTAGCAGTTGTGAATGGGAGTTCACTCATGATTTGGTTTTCTGTTTATCATTGGTGTACAGCAATGCTTGTGATTTTTGCACATTGATTTTGTATCCTGAGACTTTGCTGATGTTGCTTATCAGCTTAAGGAGATTTTGGGCTGAGATAATGTGGTTTTCTAAATATACAGTTATATCATCTGCAAACAGTCGATTTGACTTCCTCTCTTCCTATTTGAATAACCTTTATTTCTTTCTCTTGCCTGATTGCCCTGGCTAGAACTTCCAACGAGTGGTGAAAGAGGGTATCCTTGTGCCGGTTTTCAAAGGGAATGCTTCTAGCTTTTGCCCATTCAGTATGATATTGGCTGTGGGTTTGTCATAAATAGCTCTTATTATTTTGAGATACATTCCATCAATACCTGGTTTATTGAGAATTTTTAGCATTAAGGGGTGTTGAATTTTATCGAAAGCCTTTTCTACATCTATTGAGATAATCATGTGGTTTTTGTCATTGGTTCTGTTTATGTGATGGATTACGTTTATTGATTTGTGTATGTTGAACCAGCCTTGGATCCTAGGGATGAAGCTGACTTGATTGTGGTGGATAAGCTTTTTGATGTGTTGCTGGATTCGGTTTGCCATTATTTTATAGAGGATTTTCGCATTGATGTTCATCAGGGATATTGGCCTGAAATTTTCTTTTTTTGTTGTGTCTCTGCAAGGTCTTGGTATGAGGATGATGCTAGCCTCATAAAATGAGTTTGGGAGGAGTCCCTCTTTTTCTATTGTTTGGAATAGTTTCAGAAGGAATGGTACTATTCAGAAGGAATGGTACTATTCAGAGAGAATGGTACCAGCTCCTCTTTGTACCTCTGGTAGAATTCAGCTGTGAATCCGTCTGGTCCTGGGCTTTTTTCGGTTGGTAGGCTATTAATTACTGCCTCAATTTCAGAACTTGTTATTGGTCTATTCAGGGTTTAGTCTTGGGAGGGTGTATGTGTCCAGGAATTTGTCCATTTCTTCTAGATTTTTTAGCTTATTTGCATAGAGGTGTTTATAGTATTCTCTGATGGTAGTTTGTATTTCTGTGGGATCAGTGATGATATCCCCTTTATCTTTTTTTTTTT
>NW_016107323.1:9194150-9213130 GCF_001604975.1 Cebus imitator
TTTTGAGATGGAGTCTTGCTCTGTAGCCCAGGCTGGAGTGCAGTGGTGCCATCTTGCCTCACTGCACCCTCCACCTCTTGGGTACCAGTTCAAGCAGTTCTCCTGCCTCAGCCTCCCAAGTAGCTGGGATTACAGCCATGTGTCACCATGCCCAGCTAATTTTTGTATTTTTAGTAGAGACAGGGTTTCACCATGTTGGCCAGGCTGGTCTTGAACTCCTGACCTCGTGATCCACCTGCTTCAGCCTCCCAAAGTGTTGGGATTACAGGCGCAAGCCACTGCGCCTAGCCCCCTTTATCATTTTTTATTGTGTCTATTTGATTCTTCTCTCTCTTCTTTTTTATTAGTCTGGCTAGCAGTCTATTTTGTTAATCTTTTCAAAAAAAACAGGCTCCTGGATTCACTGATTTTTTTGAAGAGTTTTTCATGTCTCCTTCAGTTCTGCTCTGATCTTTGTAGCAATTGTGGAAGTTGTTTCTTGTTTTCTGCTAGCTTTTGAATTTGTTTGCTCTTGCTTCTCTAGTTCTTTTCATAGTGATGTTATTAGGTGTTGATTTTAGATCTTTCGGCTTTCTCCTGTGGGCATTTAGTACTATAAATTTCTCTCTAAACGCTGCTTTAGGTGTGTCCCAGAGATTCTGGTATGTTGTATCTTAATTCTTACTTGTTTCAGATAACTTATTTGTGCCTTAATTATTTATCCAGTAGTCATTCAGGAGCAGGATTTTCAGTTTCCATGTAGTTGTAAGGTTTTCAGTGAGTTTCTTAATCCTGAGTTCTAATTTGATTGCACTGTGGTCTGAGAGACTGTTATGATTTCTGTTCTTTTGCATTTGCTGAAGAGTGTTTTACTTCCAATTATGTGGTCAGTTTTAGAATAAGTGTGATGTGGTGCCGAGAAGAATGTATAGTCTGTTGATCTGGGGTAGAGAGTTTTATAGATGTCAATTAGGTCTACTTGGTCCAGAGCTGAGTTCAAGTCCTGAATATCCTTGTTAATTTTCTGTCAAAGTCTCTTTGTAGTTCTCTGAGAACTTGCTTTATGAATCTGGGTGCTCCTGTATTGGGTGCATATATATTTAGGAGAGTTAGTTAGCTCTTCTCGTTGCATTGATCCCTTTACCATTATGTAATGCCCGTCTTTGTCTTTTTTGATCTTTGTTGGTTTAAAGTCTGTTCTATCAGAGACTAGGATTGCAACTCCTGCTTTTTTTTTTTTTTTTGCTTTACATTTGCTTGGTAAATATTCCTCTAACCCTTTGAGTTTATGAATGTCTTTGCACGTGAGATGGGTCTTCTGAATACAGCACACCAATAGGTCTTGACTCTATCCAATTTGCCAGTCTGTGTCTTTTAATTGAGGCATTTAGCCTGTTTACATTTAAGGTTAATATTGTTATGTGTGAATTTGATCCTGTCCTTATAATGGTAGCTGGTTAATTTGCCCATTAGTTGATGCAGTTTCTTTATAGTGTCACTGGTCTTTACAATTTGGTTATGTTTTTGCAGTGGCTGGTACTGGTTGTTCCTTTCCATATTTAGTGCTTCCTTTAGGAGCTCTTGTAAGGTAGACCTGGTGGTGACAGAATCTCTCAGCATTTGCTTGTCTGTAAAGGATTTTATTTCTCCTTTGCTTATGAAGCTTAGTTTGGCTGGATATGGAATTCTGGGTTGAAAATTCTTTTAAGAATATCGAATATTGGCTGCCACTGTCTTCTGGCTTGTAGGGTTTTCTGCAGAGATATCTGCTGTTAGTCTGATGGGCTTCCCTTTGTGGGTAACCTGACCTCTCCTACTGCCCTTAACATTTTTTTCCTTCATTTCAACTTTGGTGAATCTGCTCATTGTGTCTTAGGGTTGCTCTTCTCGAGAAGTATCCTTGTGGTGCTCTCTAGATTTTCTGAATTTGAATGTTGGCCTGTCTTGCTAGGTTGGGGAAGTTCTCCTGGGTAATATACTGAAGAGTGTTTTCCAACTTGCTTCTGTTCTCCCCGTCACTTTCAGGTACACCAATCAAATATAGGTTTGGTCTTTTCACATAGTTCCATATTTCTTGGAGGCTTTGTTTGTTCCTTTTCATTCTTTTTTTCTCTAATCTTGTCTTCACACTTTATTAAGTTGATCTTCAATCTCTGATATCTTTTATTCTGCTTGATCAATTCGGCTATTGATACTTTTGTATGCTTCATGAAGTTCTTGTGCTGTGTTTTTCAGCTCCATCAGGTCATTTATGTTCTTCTCTAAACTGGTTATTCTAGATAGCAATTCCTCTAACGTTTTTTCAAGGTTTTTAGCTTCCTTGCATTGGTTTAGAACATGCTCCTTTAGCTTGGTGGAGTCCGTTATTACCCACCTTCTGAAGCCTACTTCTGTCGAGTAATCAAACTTATTCTCCATCCAGTTTTGTTCCCTTGCTGGCGAGGCGTTGTGATCCTTTGGAGGAGAAGAGGTGTTCCGGTCTTTAGAATTTTCAGCCTTTTTATGCTGGTTTTTCCTCATCTTCGTGGATTTATCTGCCTTTGGTCTTTGATGTTGGTGACCTTTGGATGGGGTTTCTGTGTGGATGTGCTTTTTGTTGATGTTGATGGTATTCCTTTCTGTTAGTTTTCCTTCTAACAGGCCCCTCTGCTGGAGTTTGCTGGAGCTCCACTCCAGACCCTGTTTGTCTAGGTATCACTAGTGGAGTCTGCAGAACAGCAAAGATTGCTGCCTGTTCCTTCCTCTGGAAGCTTCGTCTCAGAAGAGCATCCACCAGATCCCAGCTGGAACTCTTCTGTATTAGGTGTTTGTTGACCTGGCATGGGGTCAGGGACCTGCTTGAGGAGGCAGTCTGTCCCTTAGCAGAGCTCAAGCGTTGTGCTGGGAGATTTGCTGCTCTCTTCAGAGCCAGCAGGCAGGAATATTTTAAGTCTGCTGAAGCTGTGCCCACAGCTGCCCCTTCCCCCAGGTGCTCTGTCCCAGGAAGATGAGAGTTTTATCTGTAAGCCCCCGACTGGGGCTGCTGCCTTTCTTTCAGAGATGTCCTCTCCGGACAGGAGGAATCTAGCTACAGCAGCTTTACTGAGCTGCAGTGGCTTTCGCCCAGTTCAGACTTCCCTGTAGCTTTGTTTACACCGTGAGGGGAAAATTGCCTACTCAAGCCTCAGTAATGGCAGACACTCCTCCCCTCACCAAGCTCAAGCATCCCCCGGTCAATTTCAGACTGCTGTGCTGGCAGTGAGAATTTCAAGCCAGTGGATCCTAGCTTGCTGGGCTCCATGGGGGTGGGATTTGCTGAGCTAGACCACTTGGTTCCCTGGCTTCAACACCCTTTCCAGGGGAGTGAACAGTTCTGTCTCACTGGTGTTCCAGGCACCACTGGGGTATGAAAAAAAACTCCTGCAGCTAGCTCGATAGTCTGCCCAAATGGTCACCCAGTTTATTGCTGGAAACCCAGGGCCCTGGTAGCGTAGGCACCCAAGGGAGTCTCCTGGTGTGCATGTTGCGAAGACCAAGGGAAAAGCATAGTATCTGGGCTGGAGTGCACCATTCCTCCCAGCATACTCCCTTGTGGCTTCCCTTGGCTAGGGGAAGGAGTTCCCCATCCCCTTGCGCTTCCCGGGTAAGGTGACGCCCCACCCTGCTTCAGCTCACCTTCCGTGGGCTGCACCCATTGTCTAACCAGTCCCAGTGATAAGCCAGGTACCTCAGTTGGAAATGCAGAAATCACCCACCTTCTGCATTGATCTCGCTGGGAGCTGCAGATTGGAGGTATTCCTATCCCACCATCTTGCCAGCCACTCTTCCAAAGTTAGCGTTTATGAAGTACAAGAAAGGTGGAGCTGAGAGAATGAGAATAAAGTGGCTCTGGGTGAGAACTACCATGGAACAGGAAGGGACAAGCAGGTCACAGAGAACTGAGATTATCCAGAGTATAGCCAACCTGAGCTCCCTGGTGGGGGAGGCAGCTGTGCAAAGAGCTGAGTGTTGATCATGGACAGCAGGACTAAGCAAGTCCTCACCTCTTTACTGTATTTCCCATCTGCACAAGGTGGGTCTACATCCCCTGCCTGCTCCCAAAGGAGATGTGTCTAATAGGGGCCCAGACTGCCAGGGTAACGATCTACTTGAGGAAAATGGCCACACCAGGCCCAAGCGCATAGACCAGCTGCCAGGACAAAAAGTGGGCAGGGCATGTGGGGTTAGGTTTAGCTTTGACCTTGGCGTCTCCTGTCTTCGTAATTTCTACGTGGAATGCACAGACTCAGGAGTCAGGTTGGGGGGGAAGGGTAGTTTAAAAGCCTTACATAGTAAGAATCACGTCAAATGCCAAGAGACCATAATAATTAGAAACACTTTAATGCCTAGCCACTTGGCAGCACTTAAATATCAGAGCCATCCAAGCATGCCAGCCTTTAAACTTGCTCAGCAAGAGTAGATGATCACACAACTCTTAAGGTAAATCAAAATTAGATGAAGGTTATTTATTGGTGTGACTTTTTCCTTTAGTGAGCTTCTTTTACACAGCATGGTGTAAATAGCATCAGATTGAATGAAAAGTTTGTTAAATGCAACCATAAATAATTATAATAAATATACATCAAGTAACTTTACAGCACACATATTTTAGGGCCAAGGTTTGGATCTGTCTGGACCTCAATGTGCTCTCGGAGAAGCAGCCATGTTAGCAGCAGATACCTCACAGCTGTCATCTACTCAAGTGATGGCCAACAGAAGCTTCTGAACCCCTCCTGGGGAGGTAGCTGACAAGTCCATTCAAGGGATGAGGACTGGAGGGAACCAAGAATTTAAAGGTACAGGGAGGAAAAAACCACTTCTAATAAATCCAAAGGCTCTTTCATGTAAGCAGAAATGAAAGTAAGAGGATCCTTGTTGTCAGGAATACATCCTGGATGTGACCTCCACACTCAAGGGAGCTGTGGCCGCTGGGGGGAGCAGCGGGCTGACCATCTTCTTTCAAAGCAGGGGGACTGCTTGCGGGTGCTCACCTCCAGAGGTGACTTACATCAAATATAACTGATGCAGCTGTCACGATTAACCCTAGGTCTATCTCGTCCTTAGGTCAGGGGATCCTTTCTATAATGGTCCTTGATGCATTTCCTAAGAGTTAGTTACAAGGAGGAAATGGATGCTAACGGCTCTATCTCTAGAACTCACAATCTTTCCAGCAGGCCAGGGCACATCTTTCTTGGACCAGCATCCACACTCCAAAACCTTCTAGACAGCACTCATTCAGAACTTCCAATATTCACAATATTATACAATAAATACAACGATGCGATTCTGTGAGAGCTGGCAAGGTCCAAAGTGACAGTGTCCAACAAGATGGCCTGTGCTGCTCATGAACAGAGTACCATTGGACAAAGACCTATTGGGGGCACAGATGCACTGGGGCAGTGGGTGAGCCTGGGGGCAGCTCAGCCCTGGCACACACATACACATGGGGTGATGGGGGTGCTGGCCAGGGCTGGCCAGAGGGACGGAAGGACCCCACTGGAGTCTCCATCTGGACTTGAGTGTCTGGGTCACTAAAGCAGACCCCGAATTGAGCAGAGCACCTCAGGCCACACTTTTGAAAACGGAGATGCGGCCCTTTCCCTTGTTCCCGAGTCACTGCAGGAAGGAAGGGCCATTTCTGAGTGGTTTGTGCTCCTTTTTTGTGGGGTAGGCTTGAATCATGTGTTTTCCTCTTCAACCAGAGTCTTGGAGGAGGCCCCCACCTGAGCACTGTCCCCCACCTCTGGGTGTCTTCTCACCCCCTGCAGCTGGAATGCACCCAGCCAGGTTCTGTGAACTAAGGTTGGGATGAACCCTTGCGTCTCCTGTTCCCGAGGAGGCCTCAGATGAAAACTATCAGACCAGGCAGGGCCCGGAAGAGACAGACGGCAGATAGGGGGCGTGTGTGGGAGGGGCATGGGAGAACCACTGTGGGCTTTTCCTCAGAAAAACCAAGATCGGGAGCAAGTTCTAAAGCAGTAAGATGAACACATAAAGCTCCCTGTGTGTCTGACGTGTTTGGGCAACTGGCCCAGCCACCTCTAGGTGGATGGAGGCCTGCCGGGGCTGCCTCGGGAGTAACTCCAGCTCGAGGCCGGGGGGCAGGGCTGGCCACAGGCTTATCTGTGGAGATGTTCTGCTAAAAGCACGGATGCTCTGTGTGGCTGAGGCCATTGCACCCCTGGCTTCCTGCCGGGTGGTTCTGTGATGAGGAACCAGCTGGGGCCTTATGGCATCAGAATCTGGTGGCCACGCGGGACAATGTCCAGGAAGATCAAATTAGACACAAACTGTCAGGGAACTAAACTATCCTACAAATAGACCACAAACAGGCAGCAAAAGAACCAACCCATCACAAAACGTACAAAGACAAAAGGTTAAGTCTTCCAGGAGGCCCTGGAATGTGGACGAAAGTTCGGAAAAGCAAAATGTTGCCACCTCCTCACGCAGGGCCCTGGAGGGACGGGCTGCAGTGGCGGGCTTCCCAAGCCAGCAGAGCGGGTGTCTCAGTGACAGCCTAACTCTGGAGCTCCCTCCCGTCAGCCACTGAGGGGGTCTTCGCGGTAGTGAATGGCACAACGAAGTTTCTCCAGCATGATTTCCAGAGAGGAGTACTGGGGAAGCTTGATCATGAACATGCAGGTCTCCACACGGATGTAGCGAGAGTCTGGGGAACCTACAAGAAACCAAGCCAAGGTCAGAGGGCTGGGCCCACGGCTGGGAGGCTCCCAGGGAGGCTGGGCTGGCCCCACTTACAGGTTTGCCTCCTTGGGTAGCTTCAAGCCAATCCTGGGGCCCAGCAGGAGGGGGATGAGGGCCTGGGAACCTGGGAGAAGTTCTTGGAGGGGAAAAGGGGAGACAGCTGCTGGACGGCGCATGTGCCAAACTGCTGATGGGTATGTCTGCCCAGCAAATTATTGGCGTTGTTTTTTTTTCACCATCTTTCTGCATTTAAAAGTTGAAAGATTTGAAGCATATGAGAAGGTACCTAACTGCAGGCCTGGATGGCTGGGTCCTGCCCGACCCAAATCCTCGCTGAGGGCTGGGTTTTGGCACGTGGGGCTCCTGTTCACTGTTCTCCCTTCACGTGGGGCCTGGCAGCCCCAGTTCCAAACAGAGTAGGGCCAGTGTGTCCCCACTTGGGATATAGCCAGGGGAGGGCAGTACCTGCTGTGCCATCTGGGGGGGCGATCTTCATGGGGTATGGAGGCACGTGGGCGGTGTCGGGGCCCCCATCTTTGCAGGGGCAGGTGAACGGGATGCGCTCCTGGTTGCAGGCGAACTTGATGAACTTGCACAGCTCCTCCTGAGTGAACATCTCCAGGGCCCCCCAGAAGAACTCGATGTGTTGGTCTGTCTCCATCAGCCCCACCTGGTACATGGTGTGGGCCTGGGGAGGAGAGGTCCAGGTGTCAGGAGCCCCAGAGCCCCACCTACCCAGTGCCTCCCCAGCCCTGGGGTCTGTAGGCTGGGGCCAATCCTGGGGCAGAGTGCAGCGTGTGAGCTGTGAGCACAGGGAGATGATGATACAGGTCTGTGGCAAGGACAGAGCTGAGACCAGCCACTGCTGATGTCTGCTGCAGGAGCTGAGGGTACCAGGGAGGCAGGCCTGGGGCACCTACCTTGAGGAACTCCAGGTTGATGTAGGGGAGGCCGCAGGTGCGCAGCTCCATCTCCAGCGGGCTGAGCGTGGTTAGCAGCTGCAGGGGGATGATGGAGCCCAGGCCAGCCCGCACAGCTGTCACGCACTCTGCGTTCTGCAGCTCCCGAAGCCGCAGGCTCCGGATGGCTGACGCGTAGATGTCCTTATTCTCCCACCTGCCCGGGTGAGGGGCACAGGTGAGGGAGAATGCTGCCAAAGAGGCTGGGTCTGGGGGACCACACCCACTCAGCCAGAGGTCCCGGATTCCCTCAGGAGAGGCCTAGGCCCAGCTCCCCTGGTCGTCCCAGTCCTCTCCTGCCTCTGGTGTCGCCACCTCAGAGTTGCTGTTTTCTTAGTAAGCTCCTTTTGCTGAGGACCCTCTTCCTTGGCACCCACCATCCTGCCTCATCTCCCTCCTCTGGTGAAATCCACCTGTCACCTGACCTAGGTCCTTGTGCCATTGCCCAGGAACAGATGCTGCTGTCACACCCTGGCTGGCTGGCTGGGCCAGCTCCCGCCATGCGCACACACTCACGCCACAAGGATGTGCCGGCCCCGGCTGCACAGCTCCACCTCCTCGCCCGTCATGGTCAGGTAGGTGAACCTGCAGCAGGGCTTGTTGGGACTGTCAGGGCTCTCGGTGGCCAGGTGCTGGGAGGCAATCTCGGCGCACAGGGCCTCCAGCTCAGTCTCGTCATTGATCTGGAGGGTGGAGGCAGAGAGAGGCTCATTATGAGATGCTGGGAGGTGGAACCCTGATCTCCAGAGGTGGCTGGGCAAACCCGAGGCGCAGCTGGTGGGGTCTACCCTTGGTTGTGTGGATGGGCACGTGACACAGGTTTGGCCAATCAGAACCTGCCATTAGTTCAGGGCCGGGGTGTGTGACCTAGACCGTGCTAATGAGACCCAAATTCCAGGCCTTTTCCCATGACTGTTTGGAGGCAGTGGTCCTCTTTCACTGGCATGGACCGACTGTATGATGGGAAACCCTTTACTGCAGGAGGCCACCTCTGCCCACGTGCTTGGAAGGACTGCCTGAGACTAATTATGCTTTGTTTTTTTTTTTTTTGGATGGAGTTTCACTCTTGTTGCCCAGACTAGAGTGCAGTGGCATGATCTTTGCTCACTCCACCTCTTGGGTTCAAGCGATTCTCCTGCCTCAGCCTCCCGAGCAGCTGGGACTACAAGTGTGTACCACACCAGCTACATTTTATATTTTGTAGTAGGGATGGGGTTTCACCATGCTGGCCAGGCTGGTCTTGAACTCCTGACCTCAGATTATCTGCCCATCTCGGCCTCCCAAAGCGTTGGAGTTACAGGTGTGAGCCTTCATGCCTGGACTTTTTCTTTTTTTTTCTTTTTTTCTTTTTTTTTTTTTTTAAGCAATCTGGATCAGAGGCCTGAGACCAATAACAGATGATATACTGTTTGGACACCAATATTGGTTTGAAGACCAATACCAGATGACACCTGGATTTGGCCCTGCCCGAAGTCAAACCCATCATGGTTTTTAAGAGCAAATAATTTTAAATAATTTTTTCTAAAGCTGATTGGAGTTGGGATTTTTGTCCTTTGCCACCAGACAGCCCTCTTTGTCCTGTCTGTGGAGATGTACAGGGTACTCCCTCTCCTCATCTGGCAACCGGGATCAGGGTCTAGGGGAAACTGATTCGCACTGTGCTTGTGGGGCTACCGGGGAGATGACAGGGTTGGACCCAAAGGAGTCTGCAGCTCGGGGACAGTGACAGGTGGGCATTTGGGTCTAAGCCTGGAATCTCCTTTGTAGCAACTTCCCTACCTCTCCGCCGCAGACACTCCACCGACAGAAGTCGAGAGCATTTTCTTCCTGGTACACAACCCCTATACCATGTGGTTCTGCACCCCACACCCTCTGGGGCCCCGGCCATTCCTGTAGCCAGAAACCTCAGCTGGCCTGTCCACTGGGACCCTGCCTCACATCCCCTGCTGCCCCAGCCTGCACTGTCCCCCAGAGCCCCAGGAGGACTCCTTGGAGGAGTGCAGGAGACGCATAAACCCCTAGTCCACTGTGGGTGTTCTTCCACCCTTTAGATAATGCATCATCATCCCTGTTTCTATTGAGAAGCCACTGGCATCCAGGACTCTGGCTCTGCTATTGTCTTGCATTGGCTGCCCTGAGTGATGCAAGGGACAATGGCAGAGACCTGAACAGGCAGTACCTCAGTCGGCAATGGAGTATTCTGCCGGCAAAGGCAGAAGCAGCTGGCACCTCCTTCACCAGAGGCCCAGGAGAGAGCTGCCTTTGCCAGGCCTCAAGCACGATGTCCACTCTTGTGGCCTTGAGGGGCACTGGGTGGGAGGTCGCTCTCCATACTCAGCCAGAATGGAGTGCATGGTGCGTGGTGCTGGAGAGCCTGGGAGTCAGAGCAGGCAGCCCTGGGCTCCCGGTGGCTCTGCTCCCTGCTAGCTCTGAGGGCCGGGGCAAGTCACTTCCCTTATTAGCCTCATTTTCCTCCTGGCCTTGTGATGATGGAATAAAGCCCTCTGCCCTCCATCACACAGGAGACAAGCCTGGACACTCCCTGAGGACAGGACAAGAGTCCAGAGCCTGGCTGGCCCATGACAGGGCCTCAGTGATGGCTGCTGAGTGAACAGAGGGACTGTGGACCCTATCCCCCTCTAGGGGGGTGATGGGCAGACAGCACCACGCTCTCAACATCTGTGCATGGCCTAAGCGTGCCCTGGACAGGCAGGAAGGGCTCCACCCTGATGCCTCCCACTTGGTTGAACCCAGATGGTCCTAGGGCTGACTCCTGCACTCTGAGGCTCTGAAAGAACTCTTAACCTGCACACTACTGCCATTCCCCCAGGGCCTGTTCACTCAGATCCAGGAGCCCCTGCCCATGGCCAGGCGACGGGCACCAATGTGGGAGGGCCAGCAGGGCTGGTCATGTCACCTCCAGTCTCTGCTGCCAGCAGGGAGAGAGGCCAGAGGCCTCTGTCCTTCATGAGACACATCTTCCCGGCAGATGGCTCACACCGCTAAGGTCCTCTGGGGGAATCCCAACCCAGCCTTAGCAGGGAGCTCAGGTCTGCATGGAGGCCTAAGCGAGGTGATGGGGAGGCCCCCCAGGAGAATTGTGCCTTGCACTCACACTCTCAAACTTCTTGACGTAATTGTAGGTGAGGATGTCTGCTTCCTGCAGGTCTTGTTCAGGGTCCAGAGGCTCACCCACCAGCGTCTTCCAGAAGGAAGGCAGGAGGTCCAGGGGCAGCGGGACGTCTGCCCGAATCGCAATCCCCAGCAGCTGCCCCAGGAAGTGCAGCAGCTGCTCCTCCCCATAGGTGATGGGGCTTGGGGTCAGGATATACTTGCCCTGGAAGTAGAGGTGAACATGAGGTGACCTGGGCGTGGGCCTCTGTGCCCACCGGGAAACATGCGTTTCAGGCCAACACACCCTGTGGCAGGCAGGAGAGAAGTCATTGCAAGCTCCCAGAGCTTGCCCAGCCAGTGTGGCATGAACCTGTCCCCACAGACTGGGAGGGTTTCTGAAAATGTTTAGCTGTGATGAGACACACACCACCCTGCCACCCTCAGCCACTGTGCTGGGACCTGAGCTCAGGGGCATGGGGCCTCCGCCCGGGCTTCGCCTACCTTGTTCTTATTGACAGCTGAGCTGGGGCATAGCAGCAGCAGCGACAGTGAGGAGCTCTGCAGCTCCTTACACACCTGCCACAGGAAGTGCCGGAAAGAGCCGCCTGCAGGACAGACGAGACACATGGGCACCACGGGTGTCTCAGGGGGAGGCGGCACCATTCCCTCCCTCTCACCTGCTGGCCGGAGCAGCCAGCCACTCCTTCCACAGCCTGTGTGCTGCTGTGGTGGGTGGGAAGAAGCTGTCCCAGGCCTGGGAGGCCTCAGTCCAATCCTGCTCTTCACTCACTAGCAGGGCCACCCAGGGATACCATGGAGGGAAAGATGTCCCAGAGGCTCAGTCTCCCATTTGTCAAATGGGAGAGTGACTGTACCTATCCCACAGGCCATTTGAGGATTCAGTGAGGTCACTGCAGGTCCTCACGCAGGCTACCTCTCACAGCTGCAAGCCTGCCTGAGTTGTGGCCTTGTTTGGTCCATGTCTGTCCCCCTAGGCCAGGGTGAGGGCAGGGCCACCTGTTTCACTCAGCACTGCCTCCCCCACTGCCCAGGCTCATGTTTGTCCAACGAATGCATAAGGAATGGACAAATGTGTGAACATGCAAAGGGCAGTGGTAACTGCTCAATTCCTCTCCTGCCGCCATTCAAGACGAGCCTTCGGTTTCCTTGCAAATCTTCTCCCCTGCCCTTCCCTGTGTGTTCTATCGGTACACTAAGGTCAGGGAGCTCTGAGCACAGCTGTGCCCATACCCTGTGCCCATACCCTGCTTGGTCAGAACCATGTGAAAACCCAGTGTGGGGGCCCAGTGCAGGGGCAGATGGCAGGCCTGGCCCTCACCTCTGCTTCAAGGAGAAGCAGGCGAGTCCTGACCACCGACTCCTGGAAGGCCAGGGGGCTGGCTGGACTCTGGAACCCCAGTTGGCCGCCTGACCTTGGGAAGTGACTTGGCTTTATGGAGTCCCAGTCTCCCTATGTGTAGGATGGGTCAGGGCTGGTGCTGTGGGCAGGTTTGCTGCTGTGGGGAGGATGAGGTGTTGAGCGTGAGCCTGGGCTTTCAGTGAACCAGAGCTGTTCTAAGAGAGGCCTGGGAGGCCTGCCCATAGGATGCCAGGTCCCCCGTGTGGGAGGCAGCTGCGTTCCCGTGGGGTAGATCAGAGGAAAGAGGAGAAGGAGCTGGGTGGGAGCTCCCTCCTGCCCAGATAGCCTTTCCTGCAGTGTACCAGCTGCGGAGAAACAGGGTTTCTGCTCCATCCGCAGTGGAAACATGTCCTGAATGTCTGGGGTGAAGCCGGAGAGGGTCATGAGGGAGCACACGCTCAGCTGCCAGTCCTCATCCCTGCAGATTGCGATGACACCAGGTGCCATCTTAACCAAGGGCTCCCCAACACCCTGCCAATCAGCACGGAGGGTGCCCCGAGCAGAAGCGCCATCCCCAAGCCCAGGAGGGACTGGCTGAGGCTCCCACACGGGGCTGGTCTGGAGGACGCGGGCATGAGGCCACTCTGGGTTTAGACCTGGCTTCTGCAGAGCAGGTGCTGAGGACATGGCTTTTACTCTTGGAAACTGGGGTCTTGGGCAGCGGGGAGTAAGGATGGACACTAAACACACCTCCTCCAGCGGGGAGCCCAGCAGGCCGCCACTTACTGGTGCCGTGGACCTCCTCCCCAGTGAAGCGGATGTTAAAGGCATATGTGGGGTCACCGCCGCTGGCCAGTTTGACGCAGAGCTGAGACGATGGCACCGAGGCCAGCTGCCGGGCAGCCTGGCAGAAGTAGGAGTTTTCAGAAGCTCTGATTTCCCCTGAAAAGTGAGATGAGTTGATCAAAGCACCCCTCCGTGGCTGCCCTCTGCCCTTCCCCTGTGCTAGGCTCCTTCCGGGCCTAGCAGCACTGTGCCTGTCCTGGGAGCTCCACTCCCTCGCTCAGTCTCCGGTACCTTCTCTGTCCTTAGAACACCTTAGAGCCTTTTGTGTCTTAGCACTCGTGGCTCCCTCTGCTGGACCCACTCCCCTGGGCTCCCAGTGCTTGGCCCCTTCTGATCTTCTAGAGGCTTCCATCTGCCTCTCAGGGAGGTCCTCGCTGCCCCCCACCTGCCGCCCAACTCCTCTCTCATTTCTTCTGCATGTTTCCCTTCTGTCTGTCTATATGCTGTGACAGAGATACTAGGGAGCCTCCCCACAATGCCCTTTTCCTCATTTTTGGCAGGCACATGGCTGATCAGAGCAAAGCTTGCCCTACCTGACCCTGTGCAGCTGGTGGGCCCCAGGAAGCCAAGCTCCTTCTGCTATGCCCCTTCCCCTGCTGCCTGGAATGAGCTCCTGAGGGGACCTTCCAGCAGGAAGCCACACACCGGGATGCTCCAGCAGAACAACAGGAAGAACCACAGCACCAGCCCTGAACCCCCTTCTTCTAGAAGCTTCTTTTGGGTTCCAGAAATCTGCTAGTGTGTTTAGGCACTGCTATTTTGCATTTTTTTGGTCTCTGCAGCCAACCCCACCTCCCACAATTTCCAGCGGGTCCAAGGTGATCTCAGGCGCTGCATGGTCCGCTGTCCGCTGCACAGTGGCGTTCAGCACTCGATTCATCACTGTCACCTTTGTGTCGTAGAAGATCAGCCCTAAGGAGAGGAACGTGGGAGAGAACTGGGTGGGGCTGCGTCCCTTCCCTCCCAGTCCCCCTAGAACTCTCTTCAGTCCCTAGCTGTAGCACTCTCAGGGTCCCTGGTGGCAGCGCAGCAGGGTCCTGATGGTGGAGGGCGGTGTGTCAGCCTCCACCCAGCGGCTAGGTGCATTTATCCTTTGTCATTCCCAGGAGACACCCGATTTCTAGAAACAATACGACAAGCTAGAGTTGCTAAACAGAATGTGGAAAATGATACCTACTTTTAATTTTAAAAAAAGACAACAAGCTGTGTGTGTGCACATGCATCTATTTGTACGTGAAGAGAAAAGTCTGGAAGGATAGATACTCATCTGTTAACAATGTCACCTCTGGCATGTAGGGATTTGGAGGCCAGATAGTGAACAGACCTTCATATATTTTGAATTAATTTAAAAACCTTAAAATAATGTGATTTTTCAGAGCATATGCTACTTTTATAATTGAAGTAACTTCCCTTGGGTGGACCTATTGCTCGAGAGGAGCCCTGCCTGCTAGATGAAAGACTGGAGGGAAGCGTCTCCTGGGGAGCTGCCCAAGGATCCTGCCCATGGATTCTGGCCCTGGCATGTTGCAGGTCACCTCTCTCTTCCTGCAGGGCCAGGGCAGGCGTAGGCACTGACCTTTGGCCTCCTTCAGGAGGGCGGCGATGCTGTGGGTGTACATGGGTGTCTGGCGCAGCTCCACCAGGGGCAGGAAGAAGGTCTCCAGCGTGGTGTTGAGGGACTGCAGCAGGGCAAAGCGCAGGCGCAGGCTCTCAATGGGCACATCTGCAGGGCATGGCAGCAGTCAGGCTGAGATCTCGGCCCAGATCGGCTGAGATGCCTGACTCATAGGCAACACAGGGGGTCCCGATCACTGGGACGGGGATTGGTGGATTTTTTACTTGGGACCCTGGGGATGCTGTCAGTGAGTGAGCAGCCCCTGAGGTGCCTGTGCCTATGCCAAGCAGACACAAAGGGCGAGGCCCTGGCTGGCCAGTTGGAGGTGCTGGCTCTTAAGGAGTCCAGGGCTCCCTCGTCTACCTTCAGGGCCATGCCAGGGCTGTGCATGGTATCGTTCTTTATGTCATTTTTGCAAATGCCTGTGTCATTATTTTTTGAAATAATGATATAGGCGGTTGCAAAAATGGCACAAAGAGTCCTGTGTACATTTCACCCAGTGTCCCCAATGACGACATCACCTCAAAACCAGGAAAACTGCCACTGGCATGCTGCCCTTCAACCCTTCACTCTTCACTCTCTCTCACCCACCTTTACCTCCTTGGCACCCAGGAGAGAGCAAGGGCCTGGTACGAGTGTACTGAGCTGCCTGCCAACACGTTGTCAGTGGGGGACATCTGGGAACTAACAGTTTATTTTTTGTGTGCAATCCTAGTTTTTTTTTTTTTTTTGAGACGGAGTTTCGCTATTGTTACCCAGGCTGGAGTGCAATGGCGCGATCTCGGCTCACCGCAACCTCCGCCTCCTGGGTTCAGGCAATTCTCCTGCCTCAGCCTCCTGAGTAGCTGGGATTACAGGCATGCGCCACCATGCCCAGCTGAATTTTTGTATTTTTAGTAGAGACGGGGTTTCACCATGTTGACCAGGATGGTCTCGATCTCTTGACCTCGTGATCCACTCGCCTCGGCCTCCCAAAGTGCTGGGATTACAGGCTTGAGCCACCGCCCCGGCCGCAATCCTAGTTTTTAATAAAAACATGGTGTTCCCTGTTATGAAGGCTAACATCTCTACCACAAGTTATCAGACTATAAACACTTCCCATGCCCCATGGCAGCCTGTCCCCAGTGGGGCCTTCAGGCAGGGACCTGGGCATTCCCCCCAAGCCTGTGCATTTCCTTATCTGCTACCTGGCTTTGTTGTCATGGGCATTAAAAAAGGCCCCAGACTAATTAGGCCACAGTCCTGGCTCCCTGCCTCTCTCTCCCTGCTTCATCAGCCCCCTCTTCCTTGCACACCTGGCGTGTAGCAGGTGTTCATAAGTGTTTGTTTGATGGACATCTAAATGAATCTAGCCCTTCTAAACACCCCGTCATGGGGCATGCTGGCAGCAGGCAGCAGGGAGGGCACAGGCACAGGGCCACATACTCAGGAGACACGCCACTCTGGGATCAGCAGCATCCGCGGGGTCCAGGTACACCTCATGGGGATGGAGCCGTGCGGGTGTGATGGCAAGGTGGCGGCATAGCTGGTTGATGTACTGCACAAGCGCCACATCCATCTCCAGGGTCCACTTTCTAGAGGCCTTCTGTGCATGTCGGACGTCGATGCAGGCGCACCTGGGGGTGGGGACCGGGGAGAAGGGCAAGGTGAGGTGGGGCGCACGCGGGACTGTTAGATTTCTCTCACAGAGCCCTGTCCTCAGCTCCTGCAGTACATTCAGAAGATGGCCTCGGCTTCCAGGTTGTTTCTTGGTGCCCGGACAGCTCCTCATGGGGAAAGTGCTTTCAAAAGAAGCAAGCCAAGCATGCTGGCGGGAGTGGGAATGGTACACACTTCTGGGAGGTGGCGCCAGGCACCCACCCATGCTTCACTACTGTACATGGGCAGTTCACAATAGCATCACCTGCAGTGTGTCACAAGACTTGCTTTTTTGCCCTTAGAGACAAAATCTTGCTCTGTTGCCCGGGCTGGAGTGCAGTGGGGCAATCAGAGCTCACTGCAGCCTTGAACTCCTGGACTCAAGTGATCCTCCCGCCTCAGCTTCCCCAGTAGCTGGGACTACCAGTGAGAGCCACTACGCTCGCCTAATTTTTAAAATTTTGTAGAGATGGGGTCTTGTTGTGTTGCTCAGGCTGTTCTTGAAATCCTGGGCTCAAGCCACCCTTCTGCCTCAGCTCCCCAAGTGCTAGCGTTACAGGCATGAGCCACTGCGCCTGGCCAGGCACAAGAATTCAATGAGAGGATGCCTGTGAAGCACACAGCATGGTGCCCAGCACGTTCCAAATCCACAAGAATTGTCAGCTGCTGGTGTCACTGATGTCATTTGTCTTTTCCCAGCAAGCCCATTCCAGAATTCACCTGTGGAGCTCTTAGAGCAGACGGGCCAACATATGCTTCTGAGGGAACTGCTGCAGGGGTGTGTTACTGCAGCAGTGTCAGACACAACCCAGCTGTCCATCAATAGGGGATTAGCTGAATTAATTACACTGCACCTAACAATGCGATGCTAGAAGCCATGAAAATGATCAAGTTGACTAATATGGGAGGATGTGGACAAATTTTTAAAAAGCAGATTGCAGGCCAGCCAAGGTGGCTCATGCCTGTAATCCCAGCACTTTGGGAGGCTGAGGCGGGCAGATCCCTTGAGGCTAAGAATTTGAGACCAGCCTGAGCAGCAGTAAAACTCCATTTTTACAAAAAAACAAAAAAACCAACCAACCAGCCAGCCACAAAAATTTGCTGGGCACAGTGTAGTGTGCCTGTGGTCCCAGCTACCGGGGGAGCTGAGGTGAGAGAATGACCTAAACCCAGGAGGCTGAGGCTGCAGTGAGCTGTGACTGTGCCACTGCGCATCAGCCTGGATGACAGAGTCAGACCCTGTCTCAAAAGAGAAAAAGGTTGCAGAGCAGTGTGTCCTGTCTGATCCCACATCAGCGGGACTGAAAAATCGACTTCCAGAAAAACGCTGGGTGAGATACTCACTGACGCATCGCACAGTGATGCTGTGGGCACAGAATACCGGACGTGGCCTTCTGGTCTGTACACACTGTGAGGTTTTCAGAGAGGGTGCATGTCCTTATTCCACAAATATTGGGCTATTAACCCAAGAAAGGCAGGCAAGTGGGCAGATGCCTGGCAGAGCCACTAATTTCAGAGCCTGTGACACCCTCAGAGCCTGTGGCCACTGTCATATTGAGAACATTACCCTGGGGGCTGGGGGCAGCATCAGGTGTTTCCTTCCTATAGGCCAACTCTGTCCCATCCAAGGAGTGCTCAAAGACAGATCTAAGCCTCTTTCAGAAGGGGGTCCCCTGTGGCTCTCTAGATTGAATGATCCAAGCAGAAGCCTTTGGCTTCCTTTAGAAAAGTCCATGGTGAGGCAGCATGTGTCAGGCCATCACCACCACCTCAGAAGGCCCCTGTGAATGTGGCCTTTTATTTTTTTTTTTATTTTTTATTTTTTTAGACGGAGTCTTGCTCTGTCGCCAGGCTGGAGTGCAGTGGCGCAATCTCGGCTCACTGCAACCTCCGCCTCCTGGGTTCAAGCGATTCTTCTGCCTCAGCCTCCCGAGTAGCTGGGACCACAGGTGCGTGCCACCACACCTGGCTAATTTTTGTATTTTTCGTAGAGAGGGGGTTTCACCATGTTGGCTAGGATGGTCTCAATCTCTTGACCTTGTGATCTGCCCACCTCGGCCTCCCAAAGTGCTGGGATTACAGACGTGAGCCATTGCACCCAGCCTTATTGGGTATTTTTTTGTTTTTTGAGACAGGGTCTCACTCTGTCACCCAGGCTGGAGTGCAGTGGCATGATCTCGGCAGACTGCAGCCTTGGCCTCCCAGGCTCAAGTGATCTTCCCTTCTCAGCCCTCTAAGTAGCTGGGATTACAGGTGCATGTCACCATGCCTGGCTAATTTTTATATTTTTAACAGAGACAAGGTTTTGCCATGCTGCCCAGGCTGGTCTTGAACTCCTGGACTCAAGCGATCCACCCACTTTGGCCTCCCATAGTGCTGGGATTACAGGTGTGAGCCACTGCACTCAGCCTGAGTGTGCCCTTCTAGAGACTACAAATGCATCACTTCAGAATTAATTTGCAGCCCAATTTGTCCCCTTTCCACTTAGAATGCAGCTTCTACTTTTCAACAAAAGGTGATTCTACTTTTCAACAAAACCCCAAAGTCATCCCAGTTCCCGATTTCTAAAACAAATTCAGAAAACTTGTCCCTGCCACCATAGTGCAAGATCCATTCATGGACTGACCCTGAGCCTTCAACGATGGTATAAAATGCTGGCACCAAGCAGAAGAGCATTTCTCAATTCTGAAAATGGATTTTTTAAGAGTATGTTTTGGTACCCATTTTCTTTTCTTTTTTTTTTTTTTTT
>NW_016107323.1:9213415-9220665 GCF_001604975.1 Cebus imitator
TTTTTTTCCCCAGAGGAAGTTTCACTCTTGTTGCCGAGGCTGGGGTGCAATGGCGCAGTCTCGGCTCGGCTCACTGCAACTTCCACCTCCCGAGTTCAAGCAATTCTCCTGCCTCAGCCTCCCCAGTAGCTGGGATTACAGGCATGCGTCACCACACTTGGCTAATTTTTGTATTTTTAGTAGAGACGGGGTTTCGCTGTGTTGGTCAGGTTGGTCTTGAACTCCTGACCTCAGGTGATACACCTGCCTTGGCCTCCCAAAGTACTGGTTTACAGGCATGAGCCACTGCACCTGAGCTTGGTATCCACTTTCTTTTTTCTTTTTTCCGAGATGAAGTCTTGCTCTGTCACCCAGGCTGGAGTGCAGTGGTGTGACCTCGGCTCACTGCAACTTCCACTCCCCAGGTTCAAGCTCCTGCCTCAGCCTCCTGAGTACCTGGGACTCCAGGTGCATACCACCAGGCCTAGCTGATTTCTGTATTATTTTTTTTAAAGATGGGGTTTCACTATGTTGTCCAGGCTGGTCTCGAATTCCTGACCTCATGATCTGCCTGCCTCAGCTTCCCAAAGTGCTGCGATCACAGGTGTGAGCCCCCGCATCTGGCCTGGTAGCCATTTTCATTGATTGATGCCAGGTGTACTTCCTATGGACAAGGCTGAATAGGGTAGGGGTATATGTGCGTGCGTGCATGCATGCTTGCAAGTCAGAGGGAGGGCAGGGCAGGGTGATTCCTGGACTGTGTGGGATTCACTTACAGCTAGAAAGGGGAAACCATATCTAGGCCTGGAGTCCTAGCTGTGCCCCTGCCTGGGAAAGAGGGAGGGCAATGGAGACTCAAGGCAAAGTGTGACTTTGAGGACAAGGTTCTTTGGGGTGAGAAACTATCTGTGATGGGACTGAACTGTGTTCTCCCAGTCCCCCAGCAGATACGTATGTTGAAGCCCTAATCCCCAGTGTGACTGTATTTGGAGATAGGGCCTTTAAAGAGGTGATTAAGGTTAAAGACGTCATTAGCATGGGCCCCTAATCAGACAGGACTGGTGTCTTTGTAAGAAGAGGAGAGTAGGACACAGATAGGTACTGAGGGAAGACCCCATGAAGGGACCTTGAGAAGGTGGCAGTCCAGGAGCCAAGGAGAGCAGCCCCAGGAGAAACCAGCGCTGCTGACACCTTGATCTGGGCCTTCCAGCCTCCAGAACTGAGAGAGAACACGTTTCTGTTGTTGAAGCCAGCCAGTGTGTAGTGTCCTGTCACGGCAGCCTGAGCTGACCAGCACAGTCCCCAAGTCAGGCATGTGGAGAAAAAGAACAGGTTTGTTTAAAAATGGGTTAGAAAACCCATTTAGCACTTAGGAAAAAACTCAGAAAGAAATTAGTAACTCAGAAAGCATTATCAACAGGGGAGATGGACCAGTTCCCCAGATACTATGCTTTTGGCTAAAACAATTTCTGTGCAAGGTGACAACTGGGTTGAGGGTAACCCTCTTACCTCTCAAAATGAAGATCATAACCGCAGGACAAGATCGCCCTCCAGACGCTGCGGATGTCTTGCTTGGCTCGGTCAATAACAAATTTGTGAAATCCTTCCAGTGTCAGGTATTTTTCCTCAGGGACTGGTGGAAAGGGTTCAGTGTGAGGAATCTGGCAAGACCTGTGCACATCGCGTGCCTCCAATGCGTGTGCTCTCACCACAGCCTCTCCCTCACGGCCCAAACCACCTAATTCCCCTCTCCCTCCCGTAACTCTGGAGACTGTCATTTGCCATTGCAACCCATTGTGCACAGGATACTCATAAGCCCTCACGTGCCCACGCCCCCAACCATAACCCCTCAACTGGCTGTAGTTTCCCCATGTCCCCTCTTTCTATGAAACTCAGAAACATCCCCGACTGACAAAGCAATTTTCCAGACAACAGAATAGCCTTCTCTAATGCTGCCTGGTCTTTCTGGAGGCTTACATTCTACTGCTCCAGCACGGGCCACTAGCTCAGGCCAGTGTCTTCTAGAAGAAAGTGTCCAAGCAGATTTCCCAATCTTCACTTTTCAGTGACAATCATCTATTCTTCACCCTTGGTGTGTAGTCTTTCTGGAATTGCTATTTTACCTCCTCAAGTTCATGGTCATCAAAGATGGCATCCAGGGGCGATCCCTAGCCAGGAATATTTCCCAGCATCTCTGGAAATGCTGCCCTGCCTGATACCCCAGGGAACCCATAGCCCAGAGCAGGGGCCATCCCAGTGGGAGAGCAACCAGTCGGGAAAAGCAGAGGCCTGCTCCTGGGAGGCTGCCCAGACTCCAGGGTGGAAGCAGGTCCCCGCCTGCTCCAGGCCCCACCTGCTCATTCACCTTCTTGTTTTTTGGTAGGTGACTTTTCTGGGTCCTTTTCATCTGGTTTGCTCTTTTCTGGTGACTTTGGCTTCACAGTTGGCTTCTTCTCACTTAAGGCAGTCCTGCTGTAGACCAAAGCACTGGAATTAGACTAACACACGTTCACACTCCCGATAGGAAATATACAGTCTAGTACAGGCATTCATTCCTGCCCCCTCCTCCAACTGAGGGCTTAGACAGGGCTGGGTTCAAGACCACCTTTGTTCTGAGTGAGAAAAGTTTGCTGAGCAAATTACAAGGACAAATTCCTGCCTTAAACTGTGACAAATCTTGTAGAGACTCTTTTCAAACACTCTACATATTTTAGAGCTACATTGTTCAATAAGGTAGTCACTAGCCAGATGTAGCTACCTAAGGTTAAATTAATTAAAATGAAATATAATCAGAAATTCAGTTCCTGTTTACCCTTGCCACAATGCAAATGCCCCATAGCCAGTTGTGGCTAGGGGCTGCTGCACCCAACAGCACAGACATAGACACAGCACTGATTTCCACCAGCACAGAAAGTACTACAGGACAGTGCTGAGTGAAGAACGCCATTTCTACCTAATGAATTAATTTTTAAAATCCTTTGTTTTTCTGGTTAAACAGTTCCTCTAGAGACTCTTACTGGGTAATACTTTGCTATCAAGGTTTCAACTCTGAGTACTTGAGAGTCATTTTCTAAAGAATATTCTATTAAATTTATATGCATATCCACATTTAGAATGTTACGTAGCTATTTTTTAAAGGAATGGGGAATTCTTTTTGTACTAGTCTGAAATGATCACCAAAATCAGTATTAAATAAAAATGGCAAGGCGTGGACATGGTATATGGTGCCCAGCACTGGGCATATGAGTAGAATTGCTTGTGTATTTACAGAAAGGGTTCTTCTGAAAGGCTGGAGAAGCAACCTTACAGGCTCAGGGAGGGAACTTCAAGGCTTAAGAATGGTCGAGTGGCTTTTCACTGTGTATGTTTTCAAATTTTCTACCATTTTAGTCATTCAAAACTTAAGAAAATAATACATAGGCATAAATCAAAGGTCATGTACTTAAAAGTGGCTGTTATGCATGGGGCAATTTAACTTTTCCCAATAGGCACTATGCATTTTTTTTTTTTTTTTGAGGCAGGGTCTTGTTCTGTCACCAGGCTGGACTGGAGAGCAGCGGTATGATCATGACTCACTGCAGCCTTGACCTCTGGGGCTCAAGCCATCCTCCTGCTTCAGCTTCTCGAGTAGCTGGGACCACAGGCGCACACCACCACAGTCGGCAATTTTTTTTATATTGTTTTGTAGAGCTGGGGTTTTGCCATGTTGCCCAGGTTAGTCTTGAACTCCTAGGCTTAAGGTGTTACGCATTTTCTAATCTTCCTACAATAACTATGCATTATTTGTGCGGCAAAAAGAAGTAGGGTTTTAAAAAAAATTCTGTACATTTTAGATGTTGTCTTCATTTAGATGGGTCGGCTTTCCAGCCTGCATGGTCAGGATTTGACCGCACCTGTGGATAAAATGAAACTCTGGTGCTCAGCTGATGGAGCTGAGGACTGAGAAAGGCACTCACCAGAAGGGACCCAGGCACCCACCAGGCGCAGTGGCTCCCGCCTGTAACCTCAGCATTTTGGGAGGGCAATGCAGGCCCATCGCTTGAGCCCAGAAGTTCGAGACCAACCTGGCCAACATGGTGAAACCCCATCTGACACAATATAAATGAAGAAAAAAAGAAAAAAAAAAAAAAAGAAACCCCATCTGTAGAGAAAATTTTTCAAATTTAGCCAGGTGAGGTGTCATGTGCCTATAGTCCCGGCTACTCAGGAGGCTGAGCGGGGAGGATTGCTTGAGCCTGGGAGGTTAAAGCTGCAGTGAGCTATGATCGGGCCGCTGCACTCTAGCCTGGGTGACAAAGCATGACAAAAAAAGCCCGAAACCAGGCTCCTCCAGAGGAGCTGCCATCCCCAAGGCTCCTGCTTGGAGGCTGCCTCCACATCTGCCCATGGCCAGGCTGCCCGGGCTCCTTGGGGCACGTACCTGACACTGTTGAGCACGGCCTTGTCCTTGGCGGGCGGTTTGGTGATGGGTCGCTTGGTGCTCACCACCTTCACGGGGTGTTGCTCCTTTCCGGCCTTGCTGTACTTGCTCTTGTCAAACTTGGGCTTTGGTACGCCATACTTCCTCAGGATCTGTGGAGTACAGAGGTGGGGAGGAGGCTGTCAGGTTTGCCTTGCGGAGCACTTGAGGCCTGGCCTGGGCACGGTGGGAACGGGCAGCTACCTGGGTGAGCTGATCCTCCAGCACCTTTTTTGGAGGCCGGACATTGGTGAAGAAGAGGTGGAGGAGGTTGCCTGGGGTCTGGGAGTTGATCTGCTCTTTGCTAAGATAAATGTCAGAGACTCTGATGGGCTTCGCTGGTGTCAGGCTCAGCGTCTGCTCTGAATGGGCACAGCTCTTAAATATTTCCGTCAGAACCTCTCTGGCCCCCGGCACCAGCTTCTCCCCTGTTGGACGGAGAGGGAGCAAAACAACTGTGCTGTGAACATGCATCGGGACAAGCCCTGCGAGCATTCCGTGTCCAAACACTGAAAGGGGCAGTGGATGGATGCCAGTGGAATGGCGAGCTGCCCACCAAAGCCTGGCTCCCTCTCTGGGCACACCCCCAGCACATGTCCAGTCTTTCTTGCCGTCAGGGGTGGCCCTGCAACCGTGGTCACTGTGGGATGTGAGCTACCCAGGGGCCAGGCTGCTCTCCTCTGCACTTGGCCCCTACCTGGCTGCTCAGGGAGGACAGGCCCCTCCTTGAGGGTGGGTATACCTCAGTGCTCACCCCAACTCTTACATCTGCAGGGAATTAACTTCCACTGGACTTGAGCCATTGTCCTCTTGGGGCTATTTATCATAGCAGTTTAGCCTAGAATAGTCCCAGAGAATAGAGAGCCAGCAAGTATTTTCAGTGGGAAGTACAACTTGTTAAACAGGTGATTGTATTCTTAGGAAATGTGCTTCAAAATTGGTATGACAAGCAGGTGAAAGTTTTCTGAGGTACAAGAAAACTGTCCAGGAGCACCAGAAAAAAATATTTTTTTGTCCCCAAACAAGCACTCTAGAAGCTGTTCTCGCCTTTCCTAAGGGCCAGTCATGAACCCATCTGTGTGGTCTCAGGAATCACTCCCTTCTCCTGGCAGCCTAGGCCCCTCATTCCCTCTGGCCACTCCCTCTCTTAGGGAGTCTGGCCGAGGCCAGGCCCAGCTGTGGCAACTCCAGCACATCTGGGCTGAAGGTGGGACAGGCAGGTGCGTGGAAGAGAGGGGCTGAGCCCTCAGCTGACACAGTTTAAAACCCTCACATGAGGCCAGATGCAGTAACTCACACCTGTAATCCCAGCACTTGGGAGGCTGAAGCAGGTGGCTCACTTGAGGTCAGGAGTTCAAGTCCAGCCTGGCCAACATGGTGAAAACCCCTCTCTACTAAAAATACAAAAATTTGCCGAGCATGGTGGTGTGCGACTGTAGTCCTAGCTGCTCAGGAGGCTGGCGTAGGAGAATTGCTTGAACCCGGGAGGTGGAGGTTGCAGTCAGCTGAGATAGTGCCACTGCACTCTAGCCTGGGAGACTGGACTCTCAGCAAGACTCTGTCTAAAAAATAAATAAATAAAATAAAATAAAAGTAAAACAACCCTCCATGATGAGCAAAATATTTACAGTACTGTGCTGACCCATTTCGGAACCTGAGGAAGAGGAAAAGATCAGTAATGCTGATCCTATCTTTATTTAAAATATTAACACTGCTGATCATGAATACTTTAATTATGACTTTAAAAAAAAACTGCACTAGAATATTATTTATCTTACTGACTGAATTTTTGGAGCCCCATTAAATTGCATACCTAAGACCACATTTACCTCACCCTGATCCCATCTCTGAGGGAACATTTCCAGATTTCATGATTGGGTAATTTTTTTTTTTTTTTTTAGACAAGGTCTTGCTCTGTTATCCAGGTTGGAGTGCAGTGGCGTGATCTCAGCTCACCACAGCCTCTGACTCCTGGGCTCAGGTGATCTTCCCACCTTAGCCTCCTGACTAGCTGGGACTACAGGCACGTGCCACCATGCCTGGCTTAATTTTTGTAGAGGCAAAGTCTCACTATGCCGCCCAGACTGGTCTCAAATTCCTCGGCTCAAGCAATCCTTCTGCCTTGGCCTCCCAAAGTGCTGGGATTACAGGCATGAGCCACTGTACCCAGCCAGGGGTAATAATTTTAAACAACAAAACCTCTATTCAATATTACATTTTTGGGCTCAGTGCAATGGTTCATACCTGTAATCCCAGCACTTTGGGAGCCCGAGGTGGGCAGATCACTTGAGGTCAGGAGTTTGAGACCAGCCTGGCCAACATGATGAAATCCTGCCTCTACGAAAAATACAAAAATTAGCTGGGTATGGCAGCATGCACCCATAATCCCTGCTACTGGGGATGCTGATGCTGGATAATTGCTTGAACCTGGGAGATGGAGGCTGCAATGAGCTGAGATCTCACCACTGCACTCCAGCCTGGACGACAGAGAGAGACTCTGTCCCCCCAAAAAATATTACATTTTTCTACTTCATAAACACAGAACAGACCAACTCTATGATGAAATTTCAAACATTAAAGAATTAGATTGGCCGGGTGCGGTGGCTCAAGCCTGTAACCCCAGCACTTTGGGAGGCCATGGCGGGTGGATCATGAGGTCAAGAGATAGAGACCATCCTGGTCAACATGGTGAAACCCCGTCTCTACTGAAAATACAAAAAATTAGCCGGGCATGGTGGTGCGTGCCTGTAATGCCAGCTACTCAGGAGGCTGAGGCAGGAGAATTGCCTGAACCCAGGAGGCGGAGGTTGCG
>NW_016107323.1:9220765-9222102 GCF_001604975.1 Cebus imitator
GAATTAGATTAAGGCCGGTGTGGTGGCTCATGCCTGTAGTCCCAGAACTTTGGGAGGCCAAGGCTGGAAGATTGCTTGAACCTAGGAGTTTGAGACCAGCCTGGGCAACATAGGAAGGCCCTTCCTGTATGAATAATAAATATTTTTTTATAAAAGAAAAACATTTTAAAAAGAACAAAGTAATAAAAACAGAAAGAAAAGAGGAATTTAAAAAAATTAGTGAGGAAACAGACAGAGTCTACTCCACAAAAGAGCCACCAAAATGGCAAAAGCTAGCAAATGCGACTTCGGAGAGAAAAGGGCTGGAACTGTTTCTTCCCCAAGAGTCAGTTTTACAAGGGAGAGGCATGAGCTGTTCTTAAGCATATGACCAAATAATTACCAGCAATGTTCTAGCTGCATAGGACAGAACCAGATAAATACACTTGCACTTGAACCAGGGGAAGCCTGGCTACACAAAAAGGAAAAAATGACTTGAATACAAGCCCACATTCAAGCCTGTTGCAGGTGGCACAAAACCACCCCTGGTAGCCTCTCCAGCTGGAATGCGGCAGGCAGGGGCTGCCCCCATGGCCTTCAGTGTCCTGACAGCTGGGAGAGGGTAGGAACATTCTTTTCACATCATACAAAGGCGCATACAATCAACCCCCACTGGCCAACAATGGAGTCTCTTATCCCATCTCCCCAACACTCTCTGAATCATTTTCAAAATCTGCAACCCAGGAGTAGCTGCCAAGATCCTCTTTAATGCAAGATGTTAAAAATAGGGGACACTGGCCTTTTGGCCGGAACCGCCATCTTCCAGTAATTGGCCAAAATGACGAACACAAAGGGAAAGAGGAGAGGCACTCGATATATGTTCTCTACGCCTTTTAGAAAACATGGAGTTGTTCCTTTGGCCACGTATATGTGAATCTATGAGAAAGGTGATATTGTAGACATCAAGGGAATGGGTATTGTTCAAAAAGGAATGCCCCACAAATGTTATCATGGCAAAACTGGAAGAGTCTACAATGTTACCCAGCATGCTGTTGGCATTGTTGTAAACAAACAAGTTAAGGGCAAGATTCTTGCCAAGAGAATTAATGTGCATATTGAGCACATCAAGCACTCTAAGAGCCGAGACAGCTTCCTAAACGTGTGAAGGAAAATGATCAGAAAAAGAAAGAAGCCAAAGAGAAAGGTACCTGGGTCCAACTGAAGCGCCAGCCTGCTCCACCCAGAGAAGCACACTTTGTGAGAACCAATGGGAAGGAGCCTGAGCTGCTGGAACCTATTCCTTATGAATTCATGGCATAATAGGTGTTAAAAAAAAATAAAAGACCTCTGGACTGTAA
>NW_016107323.1:9222112-9238379 GCF_001604975.1 Cebus imitator
AAAAAAAAAAAAAAAAAAATAGGCGACACTGGGGAGGGGAGGAATTTTAATACAATTTTTTATCTGTGAGCCTAAAATTGCTCCACAAAAAGTCTACAGATTAAAAAAAAAATCCAGAACCCACCTTTAATTGACTTATCATTGAAATAATCTTCTAACCCTGGACTCCCTTGAGTATCAAAGAGACTCTGATTTACTACAGACACGGTTAGAATCTCTTCCGTTGACATTTCCATCAATTCATCTTCACCATCCAAACTTGACAAACCAATCAAATCATTATTGTTAAATAAACTTGCTCGAATTTTCTCAACTTTGGCTCGGGATCTTATCTGTGTGAATAGAGAACAGGGTCAGGATTTGAGTAGCACGACCAGTCATTCAGTGTGATTGAACTTCTCCCTCCCACCTTTTCCTGGAAACTCTCTATTGGTCTGGAGAGATGTGAGAGCTGCCCCACTTGGGTGAGCTGGACCTCCTGGGGAACTTTCTCCCACAGGCCAACAACAGCGACTTTTAGCAAATGACTCAACTTGAAATCTCTGCTGCTAAACCCCGGCCAGGTCTGTGAATCAGAATCTTTACTCTGATTCCCAGGGAGTAAAAATCCATGCCTGGCTCTGAGGAAGTCCCCACAAAGGAGGGTGATGGATTCAAAGAAGTGATTCTAGGAAAGAAATCAACTGGTTGATCCTTGAGCCCTCCTTGCAAAACCCGCTGGAGAGTAATGCATGCAAGCTTCCTATGCGTACTATTATACAAAAGTACAGAAAGGCTTTGATGCAGGATTTCTAAACAGCGAGGCCTAGGAAATACATGGGAAGTAGAAGTATGATTTGCCAGCATTCAGGTCATCTGAAACTCAGAATGGCAGGAGTCTATTTTCACAGTGCTCAGTGAACATCCCTTCTGCCAATGGCAGCACCCAAAAGAACCGAAGGCCACTCAAGAAGATATGATGGGGCTGAGTCAGAATGCACTGATGGCATCCACTCACCCACCATGGAAGGTCAGGCCCTGAGCCCTCTGCCTCCTTTATTTTGTGACATTGGACGTGGTACCACTCTCAGAGATGTCATCCTAAGCAGACTCACTGGTTCATTCCAAGGGCTGCCCCAGGGAGCCTTCAAGTGCTCCACCATTATCTACTAGGAAATAACTTTGGAAGGTTTAAAGAGGCTTGGGGGATTGAAATCGGTCATGATTTAGCGGTTGTGCGTGCCTGAGAGCTGTTACCTCCACGACTGCAAAGCCTTTGATGGGGCGCGCCACAAGGGGCTGGTTGTCCAGGGAAGTGACTGTGTACATGGAGCCCATGTCTGACACTGAGGCCGTCTCTGCATTGTCCAGGGGCTCGCCCAGGCTGCCCAGGCTGCCCAGGCTGCCAGTGCTGCACAGGGAAATGTCTAGGCTCTCCTGGCTGGACACCACGTGGGGCTCCAACAGGCCTGGAGGGATGGGCAGCTCGAGGCCAGCGGGCAGCGGATCCACAGAGAGGTCACTGATGGTCTGTGAGATGCCCTGGGAGCTGCAGATGGAGGCCTGGCTGGTGGAGGCAGAGGCGCTGATGCTCATGGCGGGGGTCAGGCTGCTGGATGTGCTGACCTCCATGCTGTCTGTGCTGGGGAAGGCCAGTGTCTTCTCAGGCTCGGCTTTCCCGTCCCCGCCCTCGGCCTTGTCTTTCGGCTTCTTGGGGTCTTCTTCCTGCAATGGGATGTAGATCTCATCTTTGAAGACCCCGCCATGGGCGTTGCAGGCCTTGCGGATGGCACCTCTGACCACACCCTCATCCAGGTGGGTGGGGATCCCGGAGATCACCAGCAAGCGGCTGTGGGCAGTGGGGCCCACCAGGGCCTGGCAGGCATCAGCGATGGCATCACTTGTCACGCCCAGCCCCTGTGGGTCCTTCCTGGTGAGGTGGCGGAGGATGATGAGCAGGGTGAGTGCACGGTGGAACCACAGCATGTCCTCGGGCTTGCTGCCTCCGATGCTGAGCACAGTGGGGTCTGAGTCCACCGTGCGGGAGGACTGGCGCTTGCCTGACGAGGAGGCCTTTTCCCGCTTCATCTTGACTTTCTTCCTCTTGGAGAGGAGGCTGGGACTTTGTGGGGTCTGTCCTGGGGAGGACGAGGAGGAGGAGGATGAGTCGCTGAGATTTGGGGCGGTTGCTGAGGTCACCCCGCTGGCTGTGACACTCATGTTAGTAGGCAGGGTCACTTCGGCCACCGCCAGGCACCCTTCCATAAGTGCATGAAAATATGTAGAGAATCTGCCCTGGTCGCCAGCCACCACCCCTCCAGAGCCCCTACAAGTGCTGCCTGAGACCCAGTTCTGCGTCTCCTCATCGTATAGCTTGTGGAGCTCTGACTGCAAGGCCATCAGCATAGCCAGGCAGGGGTTCAGCTGGAGAGCAATGGAAGAGGACAGGCCAGCAGGGTGCCGTCTCTGTTCCAGGGCATGCACCGTGCGCAGGAGCTCCGCCAGGAGATGGAAAACAAGCTCCTTTACGCAGGCCGCCATGTCTGTGGTCCACAGGAAGTTTCCTACGGCAAATGAAAATAACAGCAATTACTATGCAGCACTCCCTATGTTCCAGGCACCGTTCTGAGCCTGGATTCAACCCTCATAACAACCCTGTGAACAGTGACTATGCAATTCAGCTCCTTCTTACAGATGGAGAAACAGAGGCTCAGAGGTGGAGGCCTGGCTGGAGGTCACACAGCTACCAGAGAGCTAGGATTCAGAGCTGGCAGGTCGGCTCCAGAGGTGACAGCACACTGAAATATTATTCCTTTTAAACTCCTCTTTTAGTCCTGATTTTTGCCAATAAGAAAGCCTTTCTTTGAGGCTGGCATATTCTTTTTTCTTTTTTTTGAAACAGGATCTTGTTCTGTCACCCAGGCTGGAGTGCAGTGGCACAATCACAGCTTACTGCAGTCTCAACCTCTCAACCTCCTATGCTCAAGCAATACCTCAGCCTCCTGAATAGCTGGGATTACAGGTGTGTGAGACCACGCCCAGCTGATTTTTGTATTATTATTTTTCTTTCGTAGAGGCAGTTTCCATGATTTTGCCATGTTGTCCAGGCTGGTCTAGAACTCCTGGGCTCAAGTGATCCTCCCACCTCAGCCTCCCAAAGTACTGGGTTTGTAGGTGTGACCCACTGTGCCTGGACATGAGGCTGGCATATTCTTTTTATTTTTTTAATTAAATTTTTTTCTTTAATAATTTTTAAAGCTGCTTTGTTTTTTTGTTTCTTGAGACAGAGTCTGTCTCTATCGCCCAGGCTGGAGTGCAGTGGGGCAATCTTGGCTCAGTGCAACCTCTGCCTCCCAGTTAAACCTGAAGTAATTCTCATGCTTCAGACTCCAGAGTAACTTGGACTACAGTCGTGTGCCATGACACCCAGTTAATTTTTGTAATTTTAGCAGAGATAGGGTTTCATCATGTTGGCCAGGCTGGTTTTGAACTTTTGGCATTAAGTGGTCCACGTGCCTCAGCTTCCCAAAGTGCTGGGATTACAGGCCTGAGCCACTGCACCTGGCCAAGGCTGGCATATTCTTTTTTTTTTTGAGATGGAGTTTCACTCTTGTTGCCCAGGCTTGAGTGCAATGACACGATCTTGGCTCACCATAAACTCTGCCTCCCAGGTTCAAGCGATTCTCCTGCCTCAACCTCCCAAGTAGCTGGGATTACAGGCATGTACTACCATGCCTGACTAATTTTGTATTTTTAGTAGAGATAGGATTTCTCCATGTTGGTCAGGGTGGTCTTGAACTCCTGACCTCAAGATGATCCACCCGCCTTGGCCTCCCAAAGTGCTGGGATTATAGGCGTGTGGCACCGTACCCCGCCAGCTGGCATATTCTTTTTTTCTTTTTTTCTTTTTGGGTGGGGACACAGCCAAAGCATATTCTTAACAGAGTGAGCCAGAGTCCCAGTGCCTTTGACAGTGAACAGCATTCAGCTAGATTTTTGTGACGCCAACTATTTTCTTTGAATGTATGTACATATGAATGGATGGATAGATGGATTGATGAGTTGATTGAGACAGGGTCTCATTGTGTTGCCTTGGCTGGTCTCAAACTTCTGGGCTCAAGCCATCCTTCCACCTCAGCCTCCCAAAGTGCTGGGATTACAGGCATGAGACACCAGGCCTGGCCTGTATTTATTTTTATCGATATCTTTTAATTATGCCAAGGGATACTAATTTTGTATTTACAGAAGTGATGTAAAGGTTTCTTTAAAACTAAATTTAAATTTTAAAAAAGGAGGTGTTGAATGCAATAAAAACTGCTAAATAAATGCTGGCTGGGTGCAGTGGCTCAATCACGCCTGTAATCCCAGCACTATGGGAGGCCAAGGCAGGTGGGTCACCTGAGGTCAGGAGATTGAGACCAGCCTGGTTAACATGGTGAAACCCTGTTTCTACGAAAATACAAAAAAATTAGCCAAGTGTGGTGGCAGACGCCTGTAATCCCAGCTACTTGGGAGGCTGGGGCAGGAGAATCACTTGAACCCACAGGTGGAGGCTGCAGTGAGTCGAGATTGCGCTACTGCACTCCAGCCTGGGTGACAGAGTGAGACTCCATTTCAAAAAAATAAAATAAGTAAATAAATGCTGATAGGCACAATTTGTGGATGTGACAACAATCATATAATGGTGGCATGATAATGACTGAAGTTTGGGAAACACTGTCTAGAACCACAAGATGGACCATACATTTGTGCCAAGGTCTCCTTTGTACCAGATGCATATCTCATTCACATATTCATGTGACCTGGATCTCAGTGGAAAGAGAGAAAGCTCATGTATGTCAGACCTGATTAGGGATCATGAACATTTAAAGCCTGCATCCCACTGAGCCAGCTGAGCCCTCATCCTGCAAGAAAGCCTGCAGTTCACTACATCCAGATGGCTCTTGTACAGGATAAAAGATGACTGTCCAGGGGAATCCTAAGGGCCTGCTGAAGCTGATTTACTAAGTCCAGCACCTACCAATGAGGGGACCAAGCTTCCTGTTCTCTTAGGACTGACACTGCCTGCGAAATCTGGTTGGAAACGAGTTTGTGACTGTCCTGGAACGTGGGCTCTCATAGAACCTTCACAGAGGACAGATGTCCATGCTCCCCTCTCTGCTGGGGCACAGTGATGGGTCTCAGGTGCCAGATCTATTCATGTCACCTCAGTTGTCTTTGCTCTACCATTTAACATTCATGTAAGATGACCTTGGAGAGAATTCTTCACCAAAATTGCACATGGCGGCCTATGAGCCGAAACTCATTCTCAGGCAGTGTTCCCTGATTACGTTCCCCTGATCCACTCCCTGGGTGTTTTTTATTTTTTGCAGAGATGGGGTCTGGCTATGTTGCTCCATATTCTGAACTCAAGTGATCATCTTGCCTCAGCTTCTCAAAGTGCTGGATTACAGGTGTGAGCCACTGTGCTCTGCCCTCCTAGGGTGTATTAAAGAATTTGACTTGGTTGCCAACACGTAAAAATTGGGAAATTTACATAACATTTGGATTCCTGGATTTTCTTGAAATAAGAAACTACAGTTCTGCAGGAGCAGGGCCATGTTCTCCTATAGCAGCAGGTGACAGGGCAAGTGTCCCCTGTGCCTCCAGCTCACCAAAGCCCTTCCCCCTCCTCCGCCAACTTTCCTCTTTATTTCCCTCATTTAGCTTATCTGTTTGAACCCTGAAGGCATCTGAGTGTGAGATGTTTTCTTCCCTGCAACATTATGAAAAAATCCAAAAATACAGAAAACCTGATGAAATTATACAGCAAATACCTGTGTACTTACCACCTAGATTACACCATAAGCATGTTGCTATATTTACTCTACCACACATCTATCCACCCCTCTATTCATCCACAAACCCATCTTACTTTTTTATTATTTCAAAGTAAGTCGTGGACATCAGTATGCTTCATCCCTAAACACCTAAGCAGGCATATCATTGATTAAAGTTTAACATTTATTTAGAATTTGTTTTTTTTTTTTTTTTTTTTTTTTTTTTGAGACGGAGTTTCACTCATGTTACCCAGGCTGGAGTGCAATGGCGCGATCTCGGCTCACTGCAACCTCCGCCTCCTGGGTTCAGGCAATTCTCCTGCCTCAGCCTCCTGAGTAGCTGGGATTACAAGCATGCACCACCATGCCCAGCTAATTTTTTGTATTTCTAGTAGAGACGGGGTTTCACCATGTTGACCAGGATGGTCTCGATCTCTTGACCTCGTGATCCACCCGCCTCGGCCTCCCAAAGTGCTGAGATTACAGGCTTGAGCCACCGCGCCCGGCCTAGAATTTGTTGAGGCAAATTTGCATATGGTAAAATGCACAATTTTTATGTTTATCATTCCATGAGTTCTGCAACCCTTTTGACCCTTTGAGGAACTATGCAGTTATAACCTTTGATTTTGCAACATTGTTTACTTCCACAGCACCTTTCACACCTAAAGTTACAATAATGACTTAAACTTCTGTTTTAAAGTAAAGTGGATAAAGTTAATCTTATTTTTGTGGTTAGTTGCCCCTCCTCAAAATAATGAAAATACCTGCCAAATCATGGATTTGGGAGTATAGGCTGTACCTTAAGATCCATTCCCCAAGCCCACTTCAAATGACAGCAATCTGAAGGAGGCTACAGCTGCCTGGGCTACTGTGGCCACTCCCTATGCCACCTGGCAAGCTCTCTCAGGTACCATGCCAGCTGCACTCCCACCCTAGATTCCAATCCCCAGGGAAGGCAGCCTCACCTAGTAGTTCCACCACCTGCAGGAGGACAGATGTTGGAATGGTGTCAGGCTCATCTTCGGATTTCCCTTCACTGTCCTCTGATTTCCAGGAAAGCAGCTGCTCTGCAAAGGCCATAGCCAGTGGGAACTCCAGGGGCAGGGAATGTAACACCAGGACCGCTCCAGGAGGTGGAGACACCCCTGCAAGAAACACCCAGGAAGAACACAGGTGATTGGCAGCAGCTGATCCAAATACCCACAAAAGGACCTGCTGGGTGTGCAGGTAGAAACAGGGCTGGAGAGCCTACCCACTCATCTGCTTCAGGAGGAGAACACATAACTCCTGACACCTTGGACAGTGGGCTGCAGGGACACGAGGAGATGGAGGCCATCCTTCCAGGGAGTACACTTACTAGGGTGGGACGAAGGGCACGATGGGAACAGAGGAGGACACACACTTGTCATTCAGTTAGATACCAACCAAAATGGGAACAGTAAGTCATACTTTAAAAGATGCCTCACTGGGATATTCCCAGCTTGACAAAAAAATAATTAGTCCTTTGGTATGGCTGCAATCTCACTAAGACCATTATGCTTATACAGTGGACCAGCAAGGGGCCCCCAAGACTTAAGACTACTGGCACCTTGGATTTGATTCTCTTTTATCACCTTTTGTCACTGCCGTGAACTACGTGTGATCAAAACTGTCTACAGTGAAAGGAAGATGGTCCCAAGGCTTGATCCCCCTCACATCCAGCCCTGTACCCCAAACCTCTCTATAAATACCAGTCAAACACAAGCCAGGGCATCAGAGGCTTTGGACAAGTCAGGAGCAAACCACATTAGCTTGTGTACTTTGGGGTGAATGCTTACATGGTGATAATAGTGGAATGACAGAGATCCTGTTTTAAATGTAAAGTTTGAAAAACAGCTAGTATAGGCAAAATATGAAAAACAAACTAAAAAAAAAGACTGTAAAGTTGTTTAGCAATGATCAAATCACTTAAGAAATGTCCTTTCATTTCATTCCCTAAGATGCAGTGTCTCAAGGATTGGGGCTGTGGAGAAGCCCAGGCCCATCACTTTGGCTAAAAGTTCACGTGTTTTCTGTCTCTGGCAAACACGTGTCAGTCTTTTCCTGTCAAGCATGCTGAGGAGGAGCAGTGGAGGCCTGTGATGACACAGAGCCAGCAGGCCTTGGTGCATACAGAGGACAGGCAGTGACAGCTTCAAGGCATGCGGAGGCAGAGCCCTCATCTAACTCTAAAACCTTGGAGGCTTCAAAAAATGCCCAGGAGATGAGAGCAATCAAGCTCCCAGTTAGAGGAGGAGCAGACGCTCACAGTGGCCAGTGCCCCAGGGAACGATGTTGAGAACTGGGTTAATGAGAACTCAAGGAATGGCAACTGGTATTGTCACAGCCTGAGCCTGCTGTAAGAATATGATTGCTCTGGTTATATCATTCTAAACAGGCATATCTCAGCACACACTTGTGAAAAGAAAGGGAATCACTGTAGTCTGGACAGCATCTGCCAGGCCTTCCCTAAGCAGGAAAGACAAGTCTTTTAATTTACTGCCTCTAAAAGCAGCAGCAGTTTCTTTTAGAAGAAGTCCCAAGAAGTCCTATTCTTTATCAATACGAATTAGAACATGCAAGGTACAAAATTCATTGTAGCTTCAAAAAGAAGGCAAGCAGAGAATGATTTCTAGCTGTTCTCATCACCACGAGCTCCTGGAGACTCACCCAATTTGATGTGGACTCTGTCTGTGGAAAGAACCACAGAGGGGTACTGGTCGGCGGTGGGGGGAGGTGCGAGCCCAGTGTTGGCCGGGGATGCGTCCCGTGGGTAACAGGCGGCCTCAATAAGGTTCAGCTGGCCATTTCGCTTCACTTTGTGGCCAAGGCCATATACGAGCACCCGTGCCCATGGTGCCTTGTATAAAGAGGAGCTGAGAAGGAGGGATGGGTGTTAATACAGGGTCCAGGCACACACACAGGGATAGGCAGCACTGGCTTCTCACCAGGGGACATTAGATGAGAACTGGGCCCAAGTCATTTCCACCATACTTTAGAAAGTCATTCTTTATAGACTAATTCCCCAAACATAGAAATATGGAAAGAACTATAAGTCATTTGCATTAAAGAATCAAAGTGATTTTAATTGTTTTCCTTGGGAAGTTTAACCAGAATTCATTTAGCTTTCCTCTCCCCATCACCATCTTCTTAAGAACAGACAACTTACTCTTTGCGGAATCCAGATTGACTTTCTTTACAAGACACAACAACAAAAGCTGCCCCAGGAAAATTCACGTCCATGTTGACTTTGGATTCGGAAATTGGGAACTCTTCAGAGGGGAACTGCTCTGGTGCTGTCTGCAAAGAGACACTGAATAAGGAAAGCCATGGGCTAAACACAGGGACAGCATCTCATCTTCTCATCTCACAAGGCCCAGGAAATCAGCCAAACGACTAACTAGTCCTCTGGAAGGAAGCAAGCTACAGATGAGATAAAGCAGAAGAGCTTCTACGAAAAGGAAACAGAGAGGAATGGGATTCGGAGGGGAAAGGAGAGTCATTTTCAGCAAGCCAGTGAGACTCCCAGTTAAAAACGGTAACCACAGTGTAGGGACATTAGCTTTAGACTTCTACCTGCAGGAAAGAGCAGATCTGTTTTGTCAACTCTAAAAGGCTCTCCTCGCCCTGGTGCAGGGTCCGGGTGATGGCCACATTGAGCCACTCTCTCACTGTCTGGGAGTTGCCCTGGTAAAAGAGGTCCGTGGCGGAGCAGTTCTGGGAATGGATGCAATGCTGCAGAGACTGCGCCAGGAGGATTGAGCTGGAGCTAATGGTGCCATCTGGGGACAGAAAGGAAACAGAAGTTGACAAGAATCAAAGCAGCCAGTAGCTATGAGAGTCTAGGCAACAAACAATGAACAATCCATTCAGATACTCCACATGGGAGTGTTATCCTGGATACGATGTCCTGGATAACAGATGCCAGCAATCAGATCCTCTGCACCAGGATAGCTGAGGGGACCCAGGAGATCAATGGGCTTCAGACTTCTGCTTTCTTTTCAGCTATGAAACTGCTTCCTAAAATAAAATCTCACACAGAGGCCTGGATCTATGAAATAGATCAAATGGGGCTGCTTGGGTCCAGGGGTTCTCAGAGCCTGGCCTGTGTGACCACCCTGGCGCCTGCAGGGTACCTCAGGGCAAAGCCTGTAGAGAAGCTTGTTAGATCATCATGGCAAAGCTTCTGCCACCACACTTGATGCATTCCAGGTATCTAAGTTCTTGGGGTGGGCCGTGGACCCTGGGTACTCAAATGGGCCAGTAGAGGTGTAGTGCATATATGCCCTGGCTGGGTCAGACCCCACAGCTGTGAGCTGGAGGGCAGCTACCCAGGATGCTGACTGGGCTTGAAATGCGATCTGCAAGTGAGCTTTGAGGGGTGTCCCTGCAGCCTCATCTCTTGTTCCCATCTAGTTGCTGGAAGATCACGGGGGCAGGCTGGAGGCTGAGATGTCAGAGGAAGACAGAAAGGGCCTGTCAGTCCTGGACCGGGCTGAGGGTAGACTTATCACCTGGCATTCACTGGGGAGCACACATAGCTCTCATGCCAAGGGGCACACAGGCTGGCCTTTGGAAACAGCTCCACCAGAACTCATGATGAACCAAATAGGTCTGCTTTGGAAGACACTGATGACGGGAACATTCCCTTTCTATCTAATGTCAAATAGAATGTCTGGCAACAATACAGTGACCTGGTTTCCTAAATAATAGTTAATTTTCCTTGGTCCACAATTATCTTGGGAAGCTCGATGAATGCTTAACAGAGTAATGACTCAAGTGAGTAATCCATTACATTTATCTAAGAGTGAGAAAGCCCTGCCAGGAGAATCCCAGTTCCTGGGTGCAATTTCTCACGTGAGCCTATGCGCACCATGAGACACTTCTTGTCCTCATGTGGGGACTGATTACACTATGTACAGTGCCTGCCTGGTGCTGAGTTCTGGAGTGACAGCAGCAAAGCTAAGTTTTACCTGGGAGGGGAGGTGCAAGGAGCTGACTGGACAGCAGCTGCAGGTGCTCCAGGGTAATGTCCCGGATGGCAGGAATGTGGAAGAGGCGGGTGAACAAGTGAGGCAACTTGGGGGCGAAGATATTGAGTAGGGCCATGCGGCAGTACAGCCTGGCCAGCGCAGCCTCGCAGCGCAGCAGCTCCCTGCAAAGGAAAAGGTAGGTGAGATGTTCAAATCCCTGACTCTCCGGCCCCCACATCGCAGGTTCTGAAGGGAAAGGATCCCATGTCAGGCTTCTCTTCCAGCCCAATGTTCCAAATTCCAAGGGAGTCACTTGAATTTTAAGCAAAAGTCACATTTAGTTATATTGTTGTTTGATTTTTCCCAGCTCAAAAAAGCACTGTAGGGAAAAAAATAAAAATACATGTCCGCACAAAAACTTGTACATGTATGTTCATTGTAACGTTATTCATAATAGCCAAATAGTGGAAAGAACTCAAGTGTCCATTAACTCAATGGTAAGTCTATATAATGGGAGTATGATTCAGCCATCAAACAGATGAAAAGACTGACACATGCCACAACAGGAATAACCTTGAAACACCATGCTCACTGAAAGACACCAGATACAAAGGTCCATATATTGGATTCCATTTCTATAAATTGTCCAGAGGACAATGCTTAGAAACAAAAAATAGACTGGTGGTTGTCAGAAGACCATGGGAAAGGAGGATGGGAAATGACTGCTATGGGTATGGGTGATGAAAATGTTCTATAATTGATTGTGGTGATGGTTGGACAACTTTGTGAATATAACAAAAACCACTGACTTGTGTATTTTAAATGGGTGAATTGTATGGTATGTAAATTATATCTCAATAAAGCTATTATAAAAATACCATTGTGGGCATTTTTTTACATGAAGAATTTTTAAGGTGATCGGCATTCAACTTGAATAAGTTAGTGCCTAAGCAAGTCTTAGGAGTCAGGTGCAATGGCTTGTACCTATAATTCCAGCACTCTGGGAGGCCAAGGCAGGAGGATCACTTGAGGCCAGGAGTTTGAGACCAGCCAGGGCAACACAGTGAGACTCCCTCTCTACAAAAAATTAAAATTGCCCTGTAGTCTCAGCTACTCAGGAGGCTGAGGTGGGAAGACTGCTGAGCCCAGGAATTGGAGACTGCTGTGGGCTATGACTGTACCACCACACACCAGCCTGGGTGACACAGCAAGACTCTGTTTCTAAAAAAAACAACCTGGTCTAGGAAGAAAATTCTTGAATGAAAACAACAACAACAGCAACAACAAAAAACAACTTAGGACCCAAACTCACTCTGAACCAACAAGGGCCATTTGATATTCCTCATGACCCTAATTAAATTTAATGCTGGTGTATCATAATTCAAATTTAGGTGTAATGGCAATTAAAGAAACAACCCAACATGGAACACTTGATGAGTGTATATGCGAAGTGAAGATAAACAAAAAGAAGATGGCTAAGAAACTACATCATAGGTGGTTTCTTCCTTATCAACACCAGTCTGTGTGATTCCCATGCCAGGATAAACAATGACGCTCCCCTCCCTGTGTCCATGTGTTCTCATTGTTCAACATCCACCTATGAGTGAGAACGTGCGTCACTTCTCCTGTCTCCTCCCTCCTTGGAAGCCCGTCTGTTGGCTGCATTAACAAAGCAATGAGGACTACGACAGCAAAACTGGTGAGGATTGAATGGGAAAGCTGAGAAAACGGTTCTCCCCACGGCTTTCACCTCAGACTTCACAGGCCAAAGTTACCACGGACGGAGCTGTTTTTTCTTGGGCTTTTTTGAGACCGGGTCCTGTTGCCCAGACTGGAGTGCAGTGGTATGATCATAGCTCACTGTAGCCTTGACCGCCTGGGCTCAATCGATCCTCCCACTTTAGCTTCTTGAGTAGCTGGGAGTACAGGTATGTGCCATTGCTCCTAGCTGATTTTTTCTTATTTTTGTAGAGATAGGGTCTCTCTCTCTCTCTCTCTCTCTTTTTTTTGAGATGGAGTCTCGCTCTGTCACCAAGGCTGGAGTTCAGTGGCATGATGCCAGCTCACTGCAACCTCCACCTCTCAGGTTCAAGCAATTATCCTGCCTTGGCCTCCCAAGTCGCTGGGATTACAGGCATGTGCCACCATGCCTGGCTGATTTTTCTATTTTTAGTAGAGACAGCGTTTTGCCATGTTGGCTGGGGAAACTTCTAACCTCAAGTGATCCACCAACTTCAGCTTCCCAAAGTGCTGGGATTACAGGTGTGAGCCACTGTGCCCAGCTGAGACAGGGTCTCTCTGTATTGCCCAGGCTAGTCTTGAACTCCTAGAACTCAAATGATCCTCCTGCCTTTGCCTCTCAAAGTGCTGGGATTACAGCCATGAGCCACGCCTGGCTATGAGCTTGTTTTGGGTCTGACTTAAAGCCCCTGTTTGGACACTGTACACTGTTAATGCCTCTGAAGCCACTGCTGAGAGGCCCTATAGCCTCTGTTTTCCAAAATCCTATTTATTTATTTAAAAGCAATTTTTAAATTATTTTTATTTTTCTATAAAGACAGGGTCTTAATATGATGCCCAGACTGGTCTTGAACTCCTGGGCTCTAGAAATCCTCCCACCTCAGGGTCCCAAAGTGTTGGGATTACAAGTATGAGCCCCACACCCGGCCAGCAATAAAAATTTTAAAAAAATTAAATTTACCATCTTAATCATTTTTAAGTGTATAGTTCAGTAGTGTTAAATATATTCATTTTTATTTATTTGTTTATTTGTTTTTTTTTTTTTAAATTGCATTTTAGGTTTTGGGGTACATGTGAAGAACATGCAAGAACATTATTGCATAGGTACACACGTGGCAGTGTGATTTGCTGCCTTCCTCCCCATCACCTATATCTGGCATTTCTCCCCATGCTATCTATCCCCAACTCCCCACCCCCTGCTGTCCCTCCCCTATTTCCCCCCAACAGACCCCAGTGTGTGATGCTCCCCTCCCTGTGTCCATGTGTTCTCATTGTTCAACATCTACCTATGAGTGAGAACGTGCGGTGTTTTTCTGTTCTTGTGTCAGTTTGCTGAGAATGATGGTTTTCAGGTTCATCCATGTCCCTACAAAGGACACAAACTCATCCTTTTTGATGGCTGCATAACATTCCATGGTGTGTATGTGCCACATTTTCCCTGTCCAGTCTATCATCGATGGGCATTTGGGTTGGTTCCAGGTCTTTGCTATTGTAAGCTGTGCTGCAGTGAACATTTGTGTGCATGTGTCCTTATAGCAGAACAATTTATAATTCTTTAAATATATACCCAGTAATGGGATTGCTGGGTCAAATGGAATTTCTATTTCTAGGTCCTTGAGGAATCGCCACACTGTCTTCCACAATGGTTGAACTAATTTACACTCCCACCAACAGTGTAAAAGTGTTCCTATTTCTCCACATCCTCTCCAGCATCTGTCGTCTCCAGATTTTTTAATGATCGTCATTCTAACTGGCGTGAGATGGTATCTCAATGTAGTTTTGATTTGCATTTCTCTAATGACCAGTGATGATGAGCATTTTTTCATATGTTTGTTGGCCTCATGTACATCTTCTTTTGTAAAGTGTCTGTTCATATCCTTTGCCCACTTTTGAATGGGCTTGTTTGTTTTTTTCCTGTAAATCTGTTTCAGTTCTTTGTAGATTCTGGATATCAGCCCTTTGTCAGATGGGTAGACTGCAAAAATTTTTTCCCATTCTGTTGGTTGCCGATTCACGCTAATGACTGTTTCTTTTGCTGTGCAGAAGCTGTGGAGTTTGATTAGGTCCCATTTGTCTATTTTGGCTTTTGTTGCCAATGCTTTTGGTGTTTTGGTCATGAAGTCCTTGCCTATGCCTATGTCCTGAATGGTTTTGCCTAGATTTTCTTCTAGGGTTTTTATGGTGTTAGGTCTTATGTAAAAACAATTTTTTAAACAAGGTCTTGCTCTGTTGCCCAGGTTGGAGGACATCCTTGAATTCCTGGGCTCAAGCAATGCTCTCGCCTCAGCCTCCCAAGTAGCTGGGACTATAGGTGTGTGCCACCAAGCACAGCAAACCAAAGTCTTCTTTAAAACCACTGTGAGCACTTTAGCACAGAATACAACCTTGATGAACATCTGTGCTAGGACCAGAAATCCAACCACTGAATGAACACACAGATCTGCATGGCATGTTTCCTATGTTTTCCAATACTAAGACCACTGCATTAACACTGAGAGTAAATGTCCCACACTTGTAAGCTGATTGTAATTGTACAAGGACTTTCTTGCCTTCTCTCTCAGTTGCTAGTCAGCAGTCAACAGGTTTCGTCTATCAAAGATGTTTGCCAAAAAATATGACCAAAAGGCTTATTAAATAAAGCTTTAAAAGCTTTTAATAATATCATGTTGATATTCAGGCATGTATGTTTGGGGACCCTCTTCAGCACCTAGTTTGAGTCTACACTGTGTGTCAGGGCCTAGCTTAGGCAATGGGGACTCTAGCAAAGAATAAAACAAAACCTCTGTTTTTAGGAAGTTTATATTCTAGAAGGAAGGGATACATGGACTTTTTTTTTTTTTTTGGCTGGAGTGCTCAGCTCACTGCAACCTCTGCCTCAAGTGATTCTCATGCCTCAGCCTTCCAAGTAGCTGGGGGCATAGGCATATGTCACCGGACCTGGCTAATCTTTCATCATGTTGGCCAGTCTGGTCTTGAACTCCTGGCCTCAAGTGATCCGTCCACCTCACCCTCTCAAAGTGCTGGGATTACAGGTATAAACCACCAAGCCCAGCCCACAGGAACAAATGTTAACAAACAAGTGAAATAACAGCAGTAAAAATGTCAGGTTCTGGGAGAGCATTAAAATACTGTAATTTCACAACAAAGAGTACCTGGACAGTCAGTCACCTTAGATGGCGAGGGCAGAGCTTTTTGAAGAGGTAGGACTATTCACTGAGATCTGAATTACAGAAAGACAGCCAGGGGGAGCTCTGGGCCATCCCTAAAGAAGAAGCATACTTGCTGTGTGAGCACTACAGAAGAGAGGCCGCCAGGCTCAGAGGCTCCTGTGAGGTTTTGTGAGGCAGGTTAGGGTTTGAATCTATTTCATGAGAAGATCTGCATTAGAGGAGGGAGAGCTGATTTCTGTGTCTACAAGATTGCTCTGGCTGTTGTGGAGAGGAGAGCTGAGGCCTAGGCTGTTGTGGTGGAGGTGGGAATGGAAACTTGTGCAGATGGGGACATATTTTGCAATAGTCAACAGCACTTGCTGATAGCTTTCCTGAGCAAAAAGGATGGCTCGTGGGGCCCCTTCCAGATATGGGGAGGCCAGTGGCAGAGGAGAATTTGGGGGAAAAATTCAGATTCTACCTCACATGCTAGATTTTAGGGGGTTATAAGATGATTTGTGAGTTAAAGATCAACAAAACCCTATCCTTGTCTACCTCAGAACTTTTTTTTTTTTTTTTTTTTTTTTTT
>NW_016107323.1:9239437-9242372 GCF_001604975.1 Cebus imitator
GTGTGGACGACTGTGAGCACTCCTGTTGAAACATTCATGATGTTGCCGTGTGGTATGCCTACTTCCTGTCCTGTATCTCGCTAAGTAAAGCTAAGAAGGTCATGTGTGACCTATTTGGTCTTGTGAATTTGACTGACTCATTCAACTTGAGACCACCCAAATGCTACAATGCAATCTCAAGAGGTTGTACCATGTAGATAGATAAGCGTATCTGGAGTTCCAGTGAGAGATGAGAGCTGGAGATACACTTAACTTGGTTCAAAATTGTCAACATCATGAGAACTTGTGATGGCTAATGGATGAATAACATGAAAAACAGTTTCTGGAAATTTTTTTTTTTTTGGAGACAGAGTTTCTGTCTTGTTACCCAGGCTGGAGTGCAATGGCGCGATCTCGGCTCACCGCAACCTCCGCCTCCTGGGTTCAGGCAATTCTCCTGCCTCAGCCTCCTGAGTAGCTAGGATTAAAGGCACGCATCACCATGCCCAGCTAATTTTTTGTATTTTTAGTAGAGATGGGGTTTCACCATGTTGACCAGGATGGTCTCGATCTCTTGACCTCGTGATCCACCTGCCTTGGCCTCCCAAAGTGCTGGGATTACAAGCGTGAGCCACTGCGCCTGGCAGTTTCTGGAAATTTTTATTAGAGAAGAACTCCATTTATTATTATATTTTCCTCTGAATTATCACAAGAAGTTTTAAGATGGAAAGGAGTAATTCTCAGGGGAACTGGCAATGGTGAACATGAGGGAGCTTTGCCAGATCTCTAGGTTTCAGCCCACCGAGGGTAGGCACATGCCTCGCACACCTTCTCTCCTTTTCTGGAAGCCTGCACAGTGCTAGGCACATAGCAAGCACTCAAGCAAGACCTGATTAGCTTCAGAGGGAAAGGAGCTTACACGGTACCTGAGTATCTTCTTACCTTTTCTTGACTCATGTTACTCTTCTTAACTTTCCCCATGCTTTTCTAATCTCTAGCTACCCATCAGTCCCCCCAAATCACAGCAGGGCACATGTTGCATAAGCCAGGTGATTCTAGATTCCCCAACTTTTTTTTTTTTTTTTTTTGTGAGATGGAGTCTCGCTTTGTCACCCAAGTTGGAGTGCAGTGGCACAATCTCAGCTCACTGCAAACTCCATCTCCCAGATTCAATAGATTCTCCTGCCTCAGCCTCCAGAGTAGCTGGTATTACAGGTGCCCACCACCAAGACTGGCTACTTTTTGTATTTTCAATAGAGATGCGATTTTACCAGGTTTGCCAGGCTGGTCTTGAACTCGTGATCTCAAGTGATCTGCCCACTTTGGCCTCCCAAAGTGCTGAGACTACAGGCATGAGCCACCATGCCTGGCCTCTAGATCCCCCAACTTTTCTTTGTACCTCCTGCAATTTTGCTGTTATCTTTATTAGCTGCACCCTCTAAATGTTAGCTTTGAAGGAGAAGCTTTCATGCTGAGGATAAATGGTACACGTGGTAGAGCAAAGCTGGTGGATTTCTGTAACCCAGTAGAAAGAAGGGCCCAATTGTACCTGTGAATTTGAAGGTTGGTATTGTCCAGTGTGACCAGCCCATTGGTGGCAGTCCTTCGGTAGCCTGCTGGGGGCCTTTCCAACATATCAATAGGATACCAGTATCGCACCAGCACACCTTCACTGCGGAGGTACGTTTCTACCTGCACCAATTCATTCACCTACAATAGGAAAAGAAAATGTCTGTTTGTGCTGCTTGCTTTTATTTTCTGTGTGTGTGTGTGTGTGTGTGTGTGTGTGTGTGTATGTATTTTTAGTCCAGGTTTTTAGGTATTATAATTTGTAATAATTGCTATTTCATGGACAAAACAAATAAAAGAGAATTCACAATACATTTTTGAAACACATATTATAAGTAATCTTATTACTATATAAACTTGCTACATGCTTTTCTAAGAAAATAACAAAATAACAAAACATCAGAAATCAAGGAGATTTTATTTTTTTGAGATGGAGTCTCACTGTGTCGTCCAGGCTGGAGTGCAGTGGCATTATCTTGGCCAAAAGATTCTCCTGCCTCAGCCTCCCGAGTAGCTAGGACTACAGGTAGCCACCACTGTGCCCAGCTAATTTTTGTATTTTTAGTGGAGATGGGGTTTTATCATATTGGCCAGGCTGGTCTTGAACTCCCCACCTGAAGTGATCCACCGGCTTTGGCCTCCCAAAGTGCTGGGGTTATAGATGTAAGCCACCATGCCCGGCCAGGAATCAGAGAGATTTTAAATGAATTCTTAAATGCGAATGTGAATTAACTACATACTAGAAAGGCTAAAAGCCATTTATTTAAAAAAAAACCACTTCAATCAAAAATTTTTTTAAAAGTACAGTATACACACACACACACACACACACACACACACACACACACACAAACGAGACTTATATATATACATATATAAAATATATTTATACATATATATAATCAGACTATAGCAATAAATGCTAGTTTCATGCCATTGATTTAGTCCAAGTTCAAAGACATCTGCTTAGTACTGAGTGTTTTAGTTTTTCCATACCAGATGGAAAATTTTAATTAATACAATAAATAAAAGATTTTCAATGTAATCATGAGTTAGCAATTTAAAGAGAATAGTGCTATATTTCCAGCACACACTGTTGCTAGGGAAAATTTATGTTCATTGTTTTTATGTTAATAATATCTTAAAAGCAGGGAATCTGTCTGATAGCTCTATTTTATTTCTAGGGAAATAAAAAGCTCATACATATGCATTCTGGATGCAAATACCAATGCAATTTTCTTTTAGGAATTATTAAAATGGAGAGAATCAAATTACCTTAGAAATAACAGAATGATTACAATTAAGGACATTTTTATTTTTTGAATTTTTATTTCCACACATTTCCGTTGCTCAAAAATATTGTTAGTAATGTATTTTCTTTTTTTTT
>NW_016107323.1:9243212-9249662 GCF_001604975.1 Cebus imitator
ACGGAGTTTCGCTTGTTACCCAGGCTGGAGTGCAATGGCGCGATCTCGGCTCACCGCAACCTCCGCCTCCTGGGTTCAGGCAATTCTCCTGCCTCAGCCTCCACCATGCCCAGCTAATTTTTTGTATTTTTAATAGAGACGGGGTTTCACCATGTTGACCAGGATGGTCTCGATCTCTTGACCTCGTGATCCACCCACCTCAGCCTCCCAAAGTGCTGGGATTACAGGTGTGAGCTACCGCGCCCGGCCCAGATATAAATTTTTTAAAGGTAACAAAGCATTAATGGAACCTAATATCATCTGTATCTCTCTAGATAGATACCAAAGTTTATATCTGTACAGTGATTGATTATATATATATATATATACTTTTATATATAAAAATATATATAAAAAATATATATATATTTCTTTTTTTTAGATGGAGTCTCGCTCTGTTGCCCAGGCTATAATGCAGTGGTGTGATCTTGGCTCACTGCAACCTCTGCCTCCAAGGTTCAAGTGATTCTCTTGCATCAGACTCCTGAGTAGCTGGAATTATAGGCACAAGCCACCATGCCTGGCTAAATTTTGCATTTTTAGTAGAGACAGGGTTTTGCCATGTTGGCCAGGCTGGTCTTGAACTCCTAACCTTGTGATCTGTCTGCCTTGGCCTCCCAAAGTGCTGGGATTATAGGCGTGAGCCACGACCCCCAGCCTGATAATATTAACATTTTATCAGAGACTCTCAGGCTTGAGAGTGTATATCTGGTGTACATTATTACACCAGATTTTCCTGCATAGGAAGCTTCTCAAATGCAAGGATATGCATGCAACCTTAGAATCACATAGTCATGGCTTTCAAACAGGAGTCTCTTTTCAAAAGAAAGATTTGGCCTTGCCCTCTCTCACTCTCTTCTCTTCTCTGCCCCTACCCCTAAAAGTCCTAGCTATGCCCTAGGAGACAGCTTTGCAAAATGGAGGAGGAAACTACTGATTCAGTTTAATACACTCATTTTACAGATAGGGAAGTTAAGGCTGAGAGAATCAGTGAGATGACATGAACAAAATGACAGAGACAGGAACTCGCTCTGTTGACCAGGCTAGAGGACAGTGACACCATCACAGCTCACTGCAGCCTTGATGTCCTGGGCTCAAACGATCCTCCCACCTTAGCCTCCCACATAGCTGGGACTACAGGTATGCCCACCATGACTGACTAATTTTTTGTAGAGACAGGATCTTGCCGTGTTGCCCAGGCTGGTCTTGAACTCCTGGGCTCAAGTGATCCTCCCTCCTTGGCCTCCCAAAGTGCTGGGATTACAGGTGTGAGCCACTATAACTAGCCTATTTCTTTGATTTGTATCTGTATGACCCTTATGACAATGAGAGATCATCCATTCATCAAGGACAATTGGGAATTTTCCCTGGGAACTTGGGTAGATACAATGCAGGAACAATTTGAACATGTTGGACAGAAAATAATGGTAGAAGTGGTGTGGTCTAAAGGCGCTGACAGCTTTGAGACTGGACAGCCTGTCATCTATTGCCAGCCTGGATCTGAGTCTGTGAGGAAAGCTCAGGCAGGTCAATTGGTATTAGAGCATTTTTGCTTTGTGTCTTTGTCCTCGATTTGAAGAGAAACTCATCTGTATAATCGCTTTTGTGTGAGTGTGTGTGTGTGTGGGACGGAGTCGCCCAGGCTGGAGTGCAGTGGCATGATCTTGGCTCACTGCAACCTCCGCCTCCAAGGTTCAAGCAGTTCTCCTGCCTCAGCCTTCTGAGTAGCTGGGATGACAAGCACATGCCACCACACTCGGCTAATTTTTGTATTTTTAGTACAGATGGGATTTCACCATGTTGGTCAGGCTGGTCTCAAACTCCTGACCTTGTGATCTGCCCACCTCTGCCTCCTAAAGTGTTGGGATTACAGGCGTGAGCCACCGCACCAGGCTTGTATAATCACTTGTTAAGGTACTTGGGAGTCTGGGCATGAAAGCCTAAGTATACATAAAAGAGCTTATTAATCGGAACGGCTGTTCACTCACTGAATCAACATCTAAGACGACTCCATGAAGCCCAAAGGTTTTTAGCATCCCTCGGATGGCAAATTTCGGCAGAGCAGTTCCAACAGCACTACTGGCTACATTATTGCTGTCTGGAGATCGGGTTACTACTGTGAGACCTGAGAATTAAAAAGGGAGAAGGTTTTCAGGAAACAATACCACTGCATCTGGGTCCCTATATTTTGCATCTAAAATAGCTCTCCAGATAAAAATAAAATAAATAAAATAGAATAAATACAGTAAAATAAAATAGAATAAATACAATAAAATAAAATAGCTCCACAGGCTTTAAAAGAACCCTCAGTTTTGTTATAACCAAGCAAGAACACAACTCAGACTGGAAGGTAGCACAATAGAATGTTGTAAAAGCTCTTACAATTCAAGAATAAAAGGACAAACAAGCCAGTTTAAAAGGGGCAAAGAATTTTGTTTGTTTTGAGGGACAGAGTGTTGCTCTGTCACTCAGGCTGGAGTGCAGTGGTGTGATCTCAGCTCACTGCAACCTCCGCCTCCCAGGTTCAGGTGATTCTCCTGCCTCAGTCTCTGGAGTAGCTGGGTTTACAGGCGTACACCACCACGTCCAGCTAATTTGTATATTTTTAGTAGAGATGGGATTTCACCACATTGGTCAGGCTGGTCTTGAACTCCTGACCTCAGGTGATCTGCCTGTCTTGGGCTCCCTAAGTGCTGGGATTACAGGCGTGAGCCATTGTGCCCAGACAGTGGGCAAAGAATTTAAATAAACATTCCTCAAAACAGAAATGAAAAGATACAAATGAAAAGATATTCAACATAATTAGTCATTAGGGAAATTCAAGTGAAAGCCACAATGAGATACTACCTCATGCCCACTAAAACAGCCAAAATAAAAAAAGACAATAAACAAGCGTTGGCAAGGATGTGGAGAAGCTGGGGCCCTCCTACATTGCTGATGGGAATGTAAAATGGCGTAATCACTTTGGAAACTAGTTTGGTCATACTTCAAAATGTTAAACATAAAGTTACCATGTGATACTGTAACTCTACTCTCACATATATATCCGAGAGACATGAAAACACGTATCTATACAAAAATGTACACACATGTTCATAGTAGTATTAGTAGTAGTAGATTAGTGGTTCCCAGAGGCCAGTGGGGAGGAAAGAATAAGTGATGAGAGCACACAGTTTCTTTTTGTGGGGATGAAAATGTTCTGGAATTAATTGGAGGCAATGTTTTGATGGTTGCATAGCTTTGTGAATATACTAAAACCACTAAACGGTTTACTTTACTTTTTATTATTATTATTTTTGAGACAGAGTCTCACTTCTTCAGCCAGGTTAGAGTGCAGTGGTGCAATCTTGGCTCACTGCAACCTCCACCTCCTGGGTTCAAGCAATTCTCTGCCTCAGATTCCCAAGTAGCTGGGATTACAGGCACCACCCAGCATGCCCAGCTAATTTTTATTTATTTATTTATTTTTATTTTGATAGAGACAGGGTTTCTGCTTCAAGGTTTCTGCTTCCATTGGCTAAAAAAAAAAGAGATACAGGGTTTCACCATCTTGGCTAGGCTGGTCTTGAACTCCTGACCTCGTGATCCACCCACTTCAGTCTCCCAAAACGTTGGGATTACAGGTGTAAGCCACCGTTCCCGGCGTAAACTGTATATTTTAAAAAGGTATTTTATGATATGTGAATTATATCACACACATAAAAAAGAGACATGAAAAGTAAATATATATTCCTGCCCTGCCTGTGATGTTCTGGTATTTTTATGAAGGTCTTCTGGTAATTCTAAAAATAGTGGTTTTCAATTGTCTTTTTTGTGCTTTTCTGTATTTTCCTCATTTCCTTAAAATATGCAATAGATTTTTAACCAAAGATAACACATTCCATTAAAATTCTAAAAAGCTCTATTTAGCCACTCGCATGTAATTGATCATCTCAGAATCCAGGACTAAGCCTGAGAGGCCCATCTGCAATCTTTAGCCCAGGCCCTACTTCTCTTCTTGTGCAGCTGCCTGCCTCCCTCAGTTCATGCCACTGAGCTCTGGGAAGTGGGAAGGGCCCCACCAAGGTTGCTCTAGGGCTTTGCATGGGGCGGTGTGGAAGAGGTCGGCTTAGTCAGAGTAAAGAGAGTCAACCTAGGAGGGCCACCAGCTGCTTGTGCACATTAAGGAAAATTCAACGTCTCATTTCATAGATGGAGTAAGGAGGAAAGCAAAACCTTTTCGAACTTTATCAATTGTGAACTTGTTTGCTTCGTCTTTAATGTCTTCAATGGTGGGAAGATAAAGGTCTCTTGGGATGCCACCATTCTCTTCGTAGAGAAATTCAACTGTCTGCCGGGCAATATCCACCATACCTAAAAAATATAACAGCACTGCGTAATTCTCCAAAGAGTACACACAGATCAACCATGACACTGACTTATACCTAGAGTGAAATGATAAGGGAATCTTTCGAATACTGTTTATGGCAGTACATAACCCTTTGGATAAGAAAATTATGCAGTTATCTACCATGTTTAGAATACTAAATGCACTACTTTTAGGAATGTCTCAAATCTCTTCCACATTAATACCAGCACTAAGGCCAGGTGCAGTGGCACACACCTGTAATCCCAGCACTTTAGGGGGCTGAGGTGGGTAGATCACTTGAGGCCAGGAGTTCAAGACCAGCCTTGCCAACATGGTGAAACACCATCTCTACTAAAAATACAAACATTAGCCAGGTATGATGGTGGGTGCCTGTAATCCTAGCTACTCGGGAGGCTGAAGCAAGAGAATCACTTAAACCCAGGAGACAGAGGTTGCAGTGAGCCAAGATGGCACCACTGCACTCCAGCCTGAGCAACAGAGCAAGATTCAGTCTCAAAAAAAAAAAAGAACAAGCACTACTGTGCAAAGGTATAAGAATACTCACTGTAGCACTGGTGGTAGATAATAACAAAAAAGTGAAAAAAGCCAAAGTGTTCATCAGCATAAAATGGCTAAAAATGGTCCATTAAATAATGCAGTTATTTCATTTTTGTTAACTCAAAACAACAAATTACAGGACAAATGGAGAGGAAGAAGAAAGTGAGAGTAATGGTTATTTCTTTTCTTTCTTTTGTTTTAGACGGGATCTTGCTCTGTCACCCAGGCTGGAGTACAGTGGCACAATCTCGGCTCACTGCAACTTCCGTCTTCCAGGCTTAGGTGATTCTTGTGCCTCAGCCTTCTAAGTAGGTGTACAGGCGCACACCACCACGCTCAGCTAATATTTTTGTATTTTTAGTAGAGATGGGGTTTCACCATGTTGCCTAGGCTGGTTTCAAACTCCTGACCTCAAGTGATCCACCCACCTTGGCCTCCCAAAGTGCTGGGATTACAGGTATGAGCCACCGTGCCTGGCCATGTTTATTTCTTTACTTCAATAAACACGTGTTGCTTATTTAGGAGAGAAAGAGGGCTATATGAGTTTCTTCTATCCACTTACTGAGATTGCTCTTTCTTCCCAGAGAAAGAATATATGGTTATGTTTGATAGCAACAGCTACTATTAATTAATAAACCAATTAAAGAAATGTCCATAGACCTGGGGGAAAAGCATTGTGGGAGGACAGCAAGGTGGGCACAATTCCTCCATGTCCTGTTGTTGCCTTAGACCCCACAGTGCCCAGGACACTGTAGGTGAAAAGGTAGGTGATGGTCGGGGTGGTGGCCCATGCCTGTAATCCCACTTTGGGGTGGGAAGACTGCTTGAAGCCAGGAGTTCAAGACCAGCCCAAGCAATACAGCAAGACCTTGTCTCTACAAAAAAATTAAAAAATTAGCCAGGCATGGTGGTGAGTGCCTGTAGTTCCAGGTACTCAGGAAGCTGACGCAGGATGATCTCTTGAGCCCAAAAGTTTGAGGCTGCAGTGAGCTATGATCACACCACTGCACTCCAGCCCAGGTAATACAGAGTGAGATTCTGTCTCAATCAATCAATCAAACAATAAATAAAGCAGGTGTTGATAGAATTTGCTTTTTTTACGCAAAGCCTAACTCCACCCCGCCTATCTACATTTTTTTTTTTTCTTTTTTGAGGCAGAGTCTCGTTCTGTTATCCAGGCTGAGTGCAGTGGTGAGATCTGGGCTCACTGCAACCTCCACCTCCCAGGTTCAAGCAATTCTCCTGCCTCAGCTTCCCGAGTAGCTGGGATTACAGGCGTGTGCCACCACATCTGGCTAATTTTTTGTATTTTTAGCAGAGACAGGGTTTCACCGTGTTAGCCAGGATGGTCTCGATATCCTGACCTCGTGATCCACTCTCCTCGGCCTCCCAAAGTGCTAGGATTACAGGTGTGAGCCACCACACCCAGCCTCTACCATTCTTTTATTCACTAGTCTTGCTGCAAGGAAAAGGCATGGCAATTTTCTGAGCAGAGTTTAAATGGG
>NW_016107323.1:9249812-9254188 GCF_001604975.1 Cebus imitator
ATCATTTTAATTATTATTGTATTAATTATTTATTTAGAGACAAGTCTCGCTCTGTCACCAGGCTGGAGTGCAGTGGTGTGATCTCGGCTCAGTGAAACCTCCACATCCCGGGTTCAAGTGATTCTCCCGTCTCAGCCTTGGGAGTAGCTTGGATTTCAGGCGTGTACCACCACACCCGGCTAATTTTGTACTTTTAGTAGAGACAGGGTTTCACTATGTTGGCTGGGTTGGTCTCAAACTCCTAACCTCAGGTGATCCACCACCTCAGCCTCTGAAAGTGCTGGGATTAAAGGCGTGAGCCACGGCACGTGGCCAAAAATACTGTTTAATAAGCAGGAATCAGGGAACAGTGAGAGACTGCCAAGTCAACCTTGCAGAGCACAGATTCCATTTTAAAGATGCGGAAAGCCCACAGATGTTAAGTAATTTTCTCAAGTCCACACAGCTGGTAAATAGTGTGGCTTCAGATGTGACTGTTAACCACCAGACCACAGAGTTTCCCATTACAACCACTCCAGCTTCATTGCAGCAGTCCATCAACCCAAAATATTCAGCTAAATTGACAAGCAAATAAAAGTCCAGCAATGAAAACAAAAGATCAGAGTCCACTAAAGGTAAGGTTGAAGACACTGTTAAGTCTGGTATAACATTAGATGAGTCTCTCCTGATTTACGTTCTGATTTTCATCTAACTCCTCACTTCAAGTCATGAAGTAAGCTCCTTAGCAGAACAAAAAGTACCAGACCTAGTTGTAAGGCCCCCTTTATCTGATCCAGGCCTGATTTCCGCTCTGCTTCATTGCGGAAGCGTCTTCGGATAGTAGGAAAAACCTTGGTCTCCCAAGCTTTCACCAGCAGGGCGTAGTGGTCCTCCTGGAAGGAAAAGGAACCTCATGAATGGAGGAGAAGGAACATCTGGTGCAGGCATCACTGCTTCCCTAACTTTTAGCCCTCACCCTGAGGTCTTCAACCCACTTAAATGCCAGTAATAGAAAGATCAGGCATGGACCCCTGTACTAGATACAACTCCAGATGCCAGGGGAGGGAAGAGCTAGACTAGGGCAAGCTCTTCCTTTTCCTCTGAAGAAGCCATAGAAGAGATCAGCATTAACTTTGAGGCCCTGCCCTTCGCCATGGCATCTGACAGTGACAATGATGCTGGCACCAGTATTGCATCAGACCCAGACACTCATGGGCCACCATGCTAGATCCTTTCACAGGATTCTGAGCTATTGCAAAGCACTTCATTCTCTAGTATCTGGATCTTCACTGGGCAAAACGGCTCAGCGGATATCGCTACTGATAGGGGTTTGGAAAAATTAACACTCTAAGGTCACTGTTCAAGCACAATGATGTCACTGAGAGTAACAACACCAGCTTTGCACTCTTACATTAAAATCACTCCTCAAGGTTTGTCTTGGTTACCAGGAAGCTAAGCAAATACTGCCGAACCCTGAACTAGACCTTCAGTCTCTTACCTGCGGGATATCATCATCGTCATCATCATCGCTTTCATCATCTGCAATGGGAGGCGGGTGAGGGTCTGGGCCAGAGGTGATGAAATTCTCATAGCTTAGCTCAACTTTATAATGACAGGAGGTGTCACTATCGTATTCTGTAACAGAGCACAAGGACAGCAAATTATAAACAACAGCAGGCTGGAACAATCCTTAACTTCTCACCCTCAGACAAACTAGATTATCTTAATTTGCATGATAGGAAGACTCCTAGTACGCTGAGGAATTTTAAAATACAGACTCTAGGAATAACTAATTATCTATAATTACCCTGAATCCTAAAATAGTTTTTATGAGTATAATTCATTCAATTCAGAGAAGAATTTAGGAAGTCCTTCACTATGAGATAGAACCAAACAGACTCTTTTTTTTTTTTTTTTGAGACAGAGTCTCGGTCTGTCATCAGGCTGGAGTGTAGCGGCGTGATCCCAGCTCACTGCAACTTCTGTTTTCTCGTTTCAAGCAATTCTCCTGCCTCAGCCTCCCGATTAGCTGGGACTACAGGCACGCACCACCACACCCGGCTAATTTTTTTGTATTTTTAGTAGAGATGGGGTTTCACCATGTTGGTTAGGATGGTCTTGATCTCTTGACCTCGTGATCCACCCACCTCAGCCTCCCAATATTTTTTAAATTTTCTGTAGAGACAGGGTCTCAGAAAATTTATGTTGCCCAGGTTGGTCTCAAATTCCTGGGCTAAGCAGTCTTCCTTCCTCGACCTCCCATTGTTGGGATTAAAGATGTGAGCCACTGTGCCTGGCCCTAAACATAATCTTAAAACAGTTTGCAAACCAGTATCCCACAGACCAAATATGGCTTGCAGACATTCTAACTTTGGTGAGCTGTTTTATTTAATTTTATGAAAAAATTGTTCAAGTAATCATAAAAGTTTTCGGTGCCCACCTATATACCTACCACTTAGCATTTTATTATTCTGTAATTACCTTGGTTTTAGGATAATTTTTGAAAATAAGTAACACTGTGACTCATGAGGAGACTTCATACAAAGTGCTGGGGCTCTAGCGGTTTTGCAGTGGCTGCCCTGGGGCACAGCAGGCTTCCTGGAAATGGGGATGCACTTTGGTCTGCTATGCTTCCTCCTGCTCCCCTCCTTCTTTCATCAGGCCTGTGACCCCATTACTAATGGGCACTTGGGTTTGCAACTGCTGATTGTAATGAGGATGACCCAGTGCAGTGGGTTTATGAAATTCATAGCATTCATGGTCCCAGGAAGACATGGAGGCAGTAAGTCCCAGGAGATGACTTACGTTGCTGAGCGGTGGCCACGGCAGCAATCCGACATGGTGGCCCATGAGTGCCTGGGTCTGATGCAATACTGGTGCCAGCATCATTGTCACTGTCAGATGCCATGGCGAAAGGCAGGGCCTCAAAGTTAGCACTGATCTCTTCTGCTAGGTCAGTGCACAGGTCGGCAGCATTGCGGTGAGCCTGCCCTTCTGCGTAGGCAAATGGCCGGGAGCCAAAGTTAGCTCGGGTTTTGGTGTTCTGGAAAGGAGACCAAACGAAGGATTTGGAAAGACTTAGATTTATTTTTATTTTTGCAAGAGCCCAAGGTGCAGCTCACTAAACATCATATTGGAAGAATAGCCCGAGGTGTGTGCTGGCAAGAGAAACCAGGCAGGGGCTGGAGTAATTGAGCACACCTGTGCTCAGAGCCCTGTACAACCAGCCCTGCCTCCCTGCCCTCACTTCACACTTTCATGCTCTTTGCTGCTCAAACACATTGACCTCTCTTGTTTCCAACACTGCTCCTCTCTACCCAACACCAGTACCCATGCTGTTTCTTTCACCTGGAACATTCTTTTGTCCAACTCTGTCTAGTTAAGACCAGTTAATATTCCAGACCTGGCTCAAGCAGCACTTCTTCAGATTAAAGAGACACAAGATCAGATGTGCCTGCTATTTGCTTCTAGGAAGTCTATGATTCTCATTCATAGCATTTATTAGTCTGTGATTACATACATACACATGTATATTTATGTGATTATTTGACGACTGTCTGATTCCTCCAACTGATCATAACCTGATGAAGACAGACCATATCTGTTTCGCTCACTGCTAGGTACCCAGAGCTTAGCATAGTGCTTGACAGTTAATTGTTCAATAGATATTTGTTGAATGAATGAATGGAATAGGCTGAGAAATGCTGCTTTCAATTACTGGCAACATTAATTCATTCAACAAATACAGAGATAAAAGATGGTATCAGAGACATGGTACAGGGCCAGATCCTACAGGACCCTGTAGGTTATTTTTTTAAAAGACGGAGTCTCACTATGTTACCTAGGCTGGAGTGTAATGACTATTCATAGGGGTGCAATCATAAGGCACTGTGGCCTAGAACTCCTGGGCTCAAGTGATACTCCCACCTCAGCCTCCAGAGTAGCAGAGACTACCCTGGCACCACCACACCTGGCATCTTGTAAGTCATTATAAAGACTTGGGCTTTTAAAATGCATGACATGAGAAGCCATTGATTGGATAGTGACATTCTAACCAACATTTTAAAAAGATCACTGAGATTACTGGGTTGAAAAGACATGTATTGGTGGGGCGTGGTGGCTCACACCTGTAATCTCAGCACTTTGGGACACTGAGGCGGGTAGATCACCTGAGGTCAGAAGTTTGAGACCAGCCTGGCCAACATGGAGAAACCCCATCTCTACTAAAAATACAAAAATATTAGCCAGGCATTGTGGCAGTCACCTATAATCCCAGCTACTCAGGAGGCTGAGGCAAGAGAATTGCTTAAACCTGGGAGTCGGAGGTTGCAATGAGCTGAGATTGCGCCATTGCACTCCAGACTGGGTGACAGAGCAGGACTCCACCTCAAAAAAAA
>NW_016107323.1:9254273-9256294 GCF_001604975.1 Cebus imitator
TTAGAGATGTCCTGAAGAAAAAAAAAAGACAATACGTGTGAACAGGCAAGAATAGGGGCTGGGAGAGGAGTTAGAACACTGTGATGAGCTACCCAAGGGAGGACGGTGGCAGAGCCCAGTTATTGAGGGAGGAATTGGAGAACTGGTCAGATTCAAGATACATTTTGAAGGTTAGAACCAAGATATGCTGACAGGTTGAATGTGGAGCAGGAGAAAAAAGAGGAGTCAAGAATATCAAGGTTTTTGGCCTTAGCAACTGTGAGCATGTAGCTGCCATTTCCTGAGATGAAGAAGACTGGGGAAGTGGCAGCTTTGGGTTTGGGGCAGAGGTAGCCTCAGTCTTGGTCATGTTAACTTTGACATGCCAATAAGGCATCTCTTTAGAGATGCTGCCCAGGCTGCTGGGTATGTGAGCATAGTTTAGGGAAAGGTCTGGGAGAGACATAATGGATTTGGGAGCTACCAGCAAGTAGTAAGTAACGTTCCAGAACATTGGATATTAATAGATGCTCCTTAAGAAACAAGAGTTCCATCATTAAATATGTGTGGGGATGCGGTGAACTAAGTTGAACTTACGAATCTTTACTGAAGGATCTCTCCAAATTTTTGATATACTGAGCAACCAAAGAGAATCACTTTCAAAATTTACTTGATCACAGAATCATTTTACTGACATTTGAAAGAACTCTAGTGTTCCTTGCATTGTTGTCCGGGAAAAGTTGCTAAAAGGATGCCAAAGCAATGAAACACTATGTTCCTGATAGAGTATTGTTCAATCTAAGACTGTGGGGTCAACATAAAGGAAGGCACACACTGGCTCAGGCTGGCTCTGCCCTTCCTTTGTCTTTTGTGTACCAATATTATGTACGATGAGGGCACGTTTGGTTCCTTTCATTTTTCCATTTCTAAGAGGAACACATGATGAAGGAGAATTTGTTTTCCTTTCCCAACAAGGTAACCTGCCTTTTTCTGAATGTGAACCACTGGCCACATGCCACCAGAGACGTCTTCAAGATGAGGTGAGAGGCGCTGCCCACAGTACGTGAAGTACACCCGGCCCTTGGCTGGCTGTCCTGGAGGAGGTGGCGTCCCCTCGGTTCTCTCCCAGCCAATTCCTGCCACATCACCTACAGCAGAGAATGGGAAGGAAAACAAATTTACTCCCTTTTATTAAGTAAATTTTAAATTTGCAACCAGAGTGACACCCTACAAATCACTGTTTATGCCCTCATTTACTTCTGAAAAGGACACAAAGTTATTGTATTTATTTATTTATTTGGAGTGCAGTGGTGTGGTCTCAGCTCACTGCAACCTCCACTTCCCAGGTTCAAGCAATTCTCCTGCCTCAGCCTCCCAAGTAGCTGGGATTACAGGCACCCACCACCACGCCTGGTTAATTTTTGTATTTTTAGTATAGATGGGATTTTACCATGTTGGCCAGGCTGGTCTTGAACTCCTGGCCTCAGGCAATTTGCCCACCTCAGCCTCCCAAAGTGTTGGAATTACAGGCATGAGCCACCGCAAATGGCAGGTTATTGTATTTAGATATAAAGTAACATAACAGAAGCAAACAATTTTAAAAAGCTTTCAGAATTTTTTTTAGAAAACGCCTAGTGTCTGTGTTAAATTAGTTACCACAATTACATATTAAATATAGCCTTTATTTTCCTGGCAGGCAAGACAAAAAAAAAAAAAAGGGCATCATTTTTAAAACAGAAAAATGTAAGTTTTTCTCTTTTGACGTGGAGGATTACTTATGACAAATAAGTAAAAAGATAATTGTAATTCCATCTCTGGTGGAATATTCAGAAATGGCCTCAAAATAGATAATTTAAGGCCAGATGTGATGGTTCACACCTGTAATCCAGCATTTTGGGAGACCAAGGTGGGAAGATCGCTTGAGCACAGGAGTTCAAGACCAGCCTAGGCAACACAGTGAGACCTCGTCTCTACAAAAAACATAAAAATTGCCGGGCGCGGTGGCTCAAGCCTGTAATCCCAGCACTTTGGGAGGCCGAGGC
>NW_016107323.1:9256542-9259713 GCF_001604975.1 Cebus imitator
GCATGGTGGTGTGTGCCTGTAGTCCCAGTTACTCAGGAAGGCTGAGGTGGGAGGATCACTTGAGCCCAGCAGGTTGAGGCTGCAGTGAGCTGTGATTGCATCACTACACTCTAGCCTAGGTAACAGAGTGAGACCCAGACTCAAAAAAAAAAAAGAAAAATACATATATATTTTAAACTCCATCCACAATGTAAGCTAAAGATAGACCATTAAATTCCATTATGTTCCCTATTTGTAAGTATTTAAGGCATTTTGCAAAATGTTAAGGTAAATAACATAATCCAGGCTGCCATCTAATAAGATGACTGGACACCGGGTAGGCCTTACAGAACCAAGAGGAGCCTGTGTGTTGCATCAGCACTTTATATCGGCTGCCTCAGGCAAGCTGCTAGCACATGTGGCCTATACTTTATCTGTTGTAAACTCTCCAGTAAGTGCATGAAGTTCTAAGGTCTGTTTTAATCACAGAGTTTCCTATCGCTTAGGTACCACAGAAATGGGAGCTTCCCACTGGCTGGAGACTTGTCATTGTTCACCACAGCATCCCCAGGGCCCAGGAGAGGGCCTAGCAGGTAGGAGATGCTCAGCAAGTATCTGTTGATGAATGTACCAATACCAGGTATTGGTACAGGGGTGAGATTCTGTTAGAAAGATTGGATTCTAATTCCTATTCCTTTGCAGACATATTTCTCTAGGAAGAAGGTAGTCTGTGTGCCCACAGTCTACTCCCAAAATGCTGGAATTATAGGGATGAGCCACTGCCCCTAACCCAATAAGGCATTTTTCGAGTGACTCATGGCTAGTGGTGGAGTTCCATTTTTTTGAAGCTATTTATCTGCTCATTAATGAATAAGTGAAGACTAAACTTCAGAGAGAAGCAAAATCTCTGAATTATCTAATAATGAAAGAACAAAAGTACACATAACTCTGGCGTTACCAAATGGAGGCTCTAATGGTGAGGGCTCATAAAGCCAGGGATTTGCTGTAAACTAGGGGGCAGCAAGTTTGTTTTTCACTAAATGATGACAAATTGCCCATTTCCAGTTGCTAAATTTATTTAACTTTAACCTATTTAGACCCAAACCTGACGCCAGCAGAATCACACAGGGTGAAAAAACTCCCACCGCACTCACCAGGGGAGAGAGTCACGTCTAAGCGAACGCTCTTCCACTGTAACAAACTGGAGCCATTGTAGTGCACGGCTCGACCGTTGCTATGAAAAATACAAAGAAGGGAGGTCAAAGACAGGAAAGAGAAGCCTCACTGGCCAACACACAAGCAGGGAAGTGGTGAAGTTGGGGGGGGGTCAGCATTGTGAGATTATTATAATATCACTTCAGTATTAAAATACCTGCACCAGTATTTCCCAAGCTGTATTCCTAGAATTTGGGAAATAAACAAGTTTTTTTAAAAATTACAGGACAATTAGAAAGGAATCTTATTAATGTACACTGGAAATCCCCAGAAAGGAAAAATAATGCTCTCCTTTCCCCAAACTCATTGAAGACAGAGCTCTCTTTTGACTTCCTAAACACCTATACACACCTTGTAGGAAGCTACTGTTCTCTGCCATACTGAGCTACTTCTTTTACTTACTTATGAAAAAGGCAAGTCCCCACTGGATTAGTCCAAGCCCCATCTCGCTTCTCCGCTTCTGTAGTGAAGCCAAAGGAAACTATGGGCCCGGTGTCATCATCAGTATCTCCATAGGAAACAATTTCAATTTCCCAGTAAAAAGATGGGGCCTGAGGAGACACCAGAAGACAGCAGCAATCAGAGGGCTAAGCCTGGGCCTGAAACCTGCTTTTTCTTTCAAATCTGAAGAAAAGACACAAAACACAGTATGTCATGTGATGTCTCACCTGAACTGGCAGTGGTGATGTGGCATAGATAAAAGTGCCCCGGGGCAGGCCTCCCCCAGCACTAGGGTCAGCCAGGAAGGTGACTGAGGTAAGGTGAGACGAGAACATGCAGGCTCGAACAGGCGGAAACACTCGGGAGGGGCTCCAAGTAATCTCTTTGGGCTACATCGGGGAGAAAAACCCATATTCAGTAGAACTGCAAACACCAATCCCTTTACTCTGTCAAAGAAGAAAAAGAAATTTTATCTGATGGTACTGAAATATAGGCAAATACATCGGGGAGAAAACCCCATATTCAGTAGAACTGCAAGCACCAATCCCTTTACTCTCTCAAAGAAAAAGAAATACATATGTATTTGCCTATATTTCAATACCATCAGATAAAATGTGTATGTATACACACACACACACACACACACACACATTTCAATACCATCAGATAAAATATGTATGCATATATATATATATACACACATACATATTTATTAATTTAGAGACACGGTCTTACTCCCATCGCCCAGGCTGGAGTGCAGTGGTACGATCACAGCTCACTGCAGTAACCAAACTCCTGGGCTCAAGTGATCCGCTTGCTTCAGCCTCCCAAGTAGCTGGCACTACAGGTACGCATTGCCACACCCAGGTCATTTTTGTATTTTTTTGTAGAGACGGGGTCTTGCTATGTTGCCCAGGCTGATCTCAAACTCCTGGGCTCAAGCTGTCTGTCTGCTTCGGCCTTCCAAAGTGCTAGGATTATAGATGTGAGCCACTATGCCCAGCCAGGCACATGTATATTTTTTAAAAAGCATCTTTTTTCCAAATAAAACTTTTATCCTTACTATCTCTTTAAGACATTATTTATCTTCCATTATCATCAATTCCAAGGTCTAGTCCCTATCCGCTTATATTTCCCATGTAGTTAAAGGACAAATTTTAGTTCAATTTACATATGCATGACTTAATATTCAGCTCAAAGCTAAGGAGGGATACAATAGTATCCCTTTTTTTAAAGGTTTTTTAAAAAAAAATGTTTTCTTTTTTTAAAGGTTAGTTGTCTTGCTTTCTCACTTTTATTTTTAACCGTTCTAATCATAAAAATCTCAAGCTTCTCTATCAGATAAAATCACCCTTTTTTGTTTTTTTGAGACAGTCTCATTCTGTCGCCCAGGCTGCAGAATCCCAGCTACTTGGGAGGCTGAGGTAGGAGAACCACTTGAATCCAGGAGGTGGAGATTGCAGTGAGCCAAGATCATGCCACTGCACTCCAGAATGGGTGACAGAGTGAGGCTCCATCTCAGGATCTCAGGAAAAA
>NW_016107323.1:9261338-9263011 GCF_001604975.1 Cebus imitator
TTTTTGAGATGGAGTGTCACTCTGTCACCCAGGCTGGAGTGCAGTGGCGGGATCTTGGCTCACTACAACCTCTGCCTCTCAGGTTCAAGCAATTCTCCTGGCTCAGCCTCCTGAGTAGCTGGGATTACAGAGGCCCGCCACCACACCTGGCTAATTTTTGTATTTTTAGTAGAGATGGGGTTTCACCATTTCAGCCAGGATGGTCTTGAACTCCTGATCTCAGGTGATCCACCTGCCTCGGCCTCCCAAAGTGCTGGGATTACAGGTGTAAGCCACTGTGCCCAGCCTGAAATTCTTACAAAAGAACAAATACCCCAAGACATCTTTGTCTTCCATATGTAGCCCAGCAGTACAACAATGAGGGTAAGTGCTCGGTCTCTGGTGCAGTCCAACTCCTGGATTCAGAACCTGGCCCCAGTACTCAGTATTTACCATCTCACTTGCAATACTGGGTAACAGTATTGCAGTAGCACCTGTGTCTCACAGGGTTGTTGTGAAGATGTGATGAAATAACTTAAGCCCTTGGCTACGTCCCTGGCACAGGTACTCAATAAATATGTTATTATTCTCATCATCTAATAATTGAAGACTATTCTTATCATCTAAATTGATTTTTAAAAATCTAATACCTATGGAGCACCTCCTATGAGCAAGGAACACCGAGAGGTGTTGGAGAATACAAAAATATATGAGCCAAAGCCCCTATGGTGGGAAAATAAGGTGCGCGCGTGCACACACACACACATACATACACACACACACACACACACACACACACACAGAGTAAAGTACAAGGCTGCAGTATGTGATTACGTAATATAAGGCACAAGCACAGGCACAGGTGAATGAGCAGTGATTTCATTCAAGCATCCGAAAGGCTTAATGAAAACATTATTAAGTTAGCTGTCAGAAGGCTGGGTGTGGTGGCTGACACCTGTAACCTCAATGCTTTGGGAGGCCAAGGCAAGCGGATCACTTGAGGCCAGAAGTTCAAGACCATTCTGGCAGGCCAGCGGCAGTGGCTCAAGCCTGTAATCTCAGCACTTTAGGAGGCCAAGGTGGGTGGATTGCCTGAGCTCAGGAGTTTAAGACCAGCCTGGGCAACACAGTGAAACCCTGTCTCTACTAAAATACAAAAAATTAGCACAGAGTGGCAGCGACCACCTGTAGTCCCAGCTACTTGGGAGGCTAAGGCAGGAGAATTGCTTAAACCCAGGAGGCAGAGGTTGCAGTGAACCAAGATTGCACTATTGCACTCCAGCCTGGGCTACAGAGCGAGACTCTCTCTCCAAAAAAAATAAAAGACTAGCCTGGCCCACATAGCAAAACACCATCTCTATAAAAAATACAAAAATTAGCCAGGCATGGTGGCACATGCTTGTAATCCCAGCTACTCAGGAGGGTGAGGCATGAGAATAACTTGAACCCAGGAGGTAGAGGTTGCAGTGAGATGAGATCACGCCACTGCATGGGTGACAGATTGAGTCTCTAAATAAATAAATTAATAAATAAATAAGAGATAAGAAGCACCTGCCTTGGCCCTGCATGGTGGTGCATGTCTATAATCCCAGCCTCCTTTGGGAGGCTGAGGCAGGAAGACTGCTTGAGCCTAGGAGTTTAAGACCAGCCTGGGAGACATAGTGAGACCCTGTCTCTACAATCTGTTTTTTTTT
>NW_016107323.1:9264496-9284147 GCF_001604975.1 Cebus imitator
CTTAAAAAAAAAAAAAAAAATTGGCTGGGCATGGTAGTGTGCACCCATGGTCCCAGCTACTCAGGAGGCTGAAGCAACAGGATTGCCTGAGCATAGGTGGTTGTGGCTGCAGTGAGCCTTGATGGCAACACTGCACTCCACCCTGGGTAACAAAGTGAAACCCTGTCTCAAAAAAGAAAAACAAACAAACAAACAAAAACTAGTCTGAATATTAACTAAAGCAGGGAATCGGGAAGGAGAGCTGATTCCAGAGTAAGGAATGACTTTGGTTATCAATTTGGTGCATTCATGAGGCAGGGTAGGGGGATATTTTTAGAGAAGTAGCTGCTAGGCCTGGATCTCAGCAGAGGGATTGCTCAGTGCAGAAGGCAGGCAAGCTCAGGAAGGAGGGTCAGGGTGAAACCTGGAGCCCTGTTTCTTCTAGTGAGGTCTGATGGTCCCTTTAGCCTGCTGTCTGGGATCACCCTCTATTTACAATTCTGACTTTGTAATCATGCTTCCTGGGGGTTCTGAGGAACTTTCAAAATTGGAGAACATCTGGCTCAGGGAATAAGTGTATTAGGAAGCTGGGAGAAGTGGAAATAGCCGAAACTGGGAGATTCTAGCTTCTGCAAGGGGGTAAAATAATGTTGAGAACTTTTTTGGTTTCTATGTGCCTTTTCTTCAGGTTCAAAATTTGCTTCCTCTGCTATTTCAACCAAGGGATTGCCTAATGTCTCCAGAATATTTCTTTTATTTTTATTTTTATTTTTTAGAAGGAGTCTTGCTCTGTCTCCCAGGCTGGAGTACAATGGCATGATCTCAGCTCACTGCAACCTCCACCTCCCGGATTCAAGTGATTCTTATGACTCCTGAATAGCTGGGATTATAGGCACACCCCACCACGCCTGGCTAGTTTTTGTATTTTTAGTAGAGACAAGGCTTCACCATATTGGCCAGGCTATTCTTGAACTGCTGACCTCAAGTGATCTACCCATCTTGGCCTCCCAAAGTGCTGGTATTACAGGCGTGAGTCACCACGCCCAGCCTTCAGGAAAGGAAAAAAGTTCTGTAGTGCTATCTCCTTAGACCAAATGGAATCTGGTAATGTCTTCTTTAAATAGAGAAGCTATGAAATTTAGCTCTTAGTGAGTAAATATTAGAATGGCCAAGTCTGCTACTTTATTCATCCCAGGAGAAGAAAAATAATAAAAATTGATGAAAATATTTTTAAAAATTTGAGTATCGATAAATTATTGCTTATAAATTTCACATTTTCATATATAAAAAATTTTAATATCTTAAAAAAATGAATATCAAGTAACTCTCTCTCCCCTACCTACTCCTCACCTTGAATCCTGTTTACTAAACAGCTTTCCTCCTGAGCACAGTCTATGGCTCCCTTGTAGACCTAAGAATCTACCACTGCTCTGCAAAGTAACCTGAAACACAGGTTGTTTTCTTTGGTTTTCATCACTAACTGACACTGGAGTCAGTAAACTTTGCTATTTGCCTTAAATGTCAGAACCATTTCTGGTAACCTAATAACTGAGTTATTAAGGATTCTTTACATAGGATACCATTTAGAATATAAACCAACATGCATAAGCTCACAATCTTCTCTTTTGTAGTAATTTACAAGCACTTCCCATACATTTCAATTATTTGGTACCCACAAAGTGCTCCTTCACTAGGAAAAACAGGCTAGGTGTACTATGATCAAAACTATGTGAGATCACTGCTCGAAATTATTATAAATCCTAGCTTGTGCATTAAGTATTAATGTAAACTTCACAACTTAAGACCTCTTTATTCTATAAAATATATAAAAAAGGATACCCAGAAACAGTCCAGTAGAAAAGCAGGTGATTAATTCAGCATGCTATATGCTGCTATAATCAGTCAAAACATACCTTCGAACGCAATCTAAGCCAACAATATAAAAAAGTCAGAGGCAGTGAACTAAGGACCTACTAAGAATACAAAACGAAGTCACAAGTAATTTCACCCTCGAAGCCTAGCACACCCTTTGCTTCTGTTCTTGTTCTCTACTCTTAGGATCTCTCTGAGGTTTATTAATGGTTCCCGGATCTCCCAGCTGGAGCTTCTGCTGAATCCAAGGCACTACCCTTATCAAGAGAAAGAGATGTGAGAAGTAAAACAGATATAGACAAATTTAAAAGTAAAAAGAAAACAACAGAAATGACCACAATGTGAAAGAGTAACAAAAAATTCAAATGGAAAAAATATGAGAGTTACTGACAAAGTAAATGGCATAAGAAAAAGTAATATACATTTTTTAAATGACAAAAAAAAAAAAAAAGAGGATGAACCTACAAGCACTAAGGGAGTTAAAGCTGTTCACTTCTAACACATAGTTTGTGAAAATGTTAGCAGTAGAATGTTGGAGGAATGCTAATTGAATTGTGAGCAACTTCACTTAGGGTGGTCCAGTTACATCCTTGGAGACAAAGGATAAATTTTCAATTAAAAACACTAAGGCCAACTACCAGCTTACAGGAAACAGAAGGGCAAATGAACATGGTAAATGATGCCACAGGAATACAGTCATCAAAATCCAGACTGGAAAAACCTTCCACAAACAAATTATAAGGAAAAAAAAAAAAGGACTAAGAGGAGTTTATATTTTAAAATAGATTTAAAAAACAGCAACAAAGCAACAATTTGTAAACTTTATTTGGATCCCCATTCAAATAAATAAATGTAAAAACAAGAATGATCTTTATGAGAAAATTAGGAAGTTGAACACTAACTAGATACATATACACATATTTTTAGAGATGGGGTCTCACTATGTTGCCCATGCTGCACTCAAATTCCTGGGCTCAAGCGATCCTCCTGCCTCAGCTTCCCAAGTAGCTGGGATTACAGGCATGTGCTGCCGTGCCTGTCTTAGATAATAATATTTTAAAATTACTGTTAATAATTCAGATATGTGATAATGGTGTTGTAGTTATTTAAGAGTTTTTATCTTTCAGAGACATATACTAACACACTTATGAATAAAATAATATCTAGGATTAAAAGTAATTCCCGGGGTTACAGCACAGATAAAACAGGATCAGTTATGAGCTGACAACTGTTGAAACTGATAATGGAATCCTGAAGCTTCATTATACTAGTCTCCCAATTTTGGTATTTGTTTGGACTTTTCTATACACACACACACACACACACACACACACACACACGCACAGAGAGAGAGAGAGAGAGAGAGAGAGAGAGAGAGAGAGGGAGGCAAGGATGGATGTTAGTGCAAACTCCTGACTGGGAGTTCAAATGTTGCCAATGACAACAGTCAAAATGTACACGCTATCCCTAAGGACTGCTCCTAAATATCATAGTTCTAATAGGCAAATAAAGGCAACAAATCAATAGGAATGAAGAAAAGAAAACACTCTGACATAGTCCTAAAGCTACAATAAAAAATGCTGATTTCCTAGCTGGTATAGACTGAAAGCTTTTTATTTACATTTCTAGGTCTGTGACACACGAGTTGTGACAGGTGTTGTCCTTACAACTCAGCTGTTTGACATGTGTGTATGAAAGCACTTAACATGCCATTATCAAATTGCAAATGTGCTGAGAAAACTCAATGAAACAGGGTGGTAAGGGTACTCACCAGCACTGCACTCCTGGGCTACTAGGTTAAGAACTTCAACAGCTGCTGGACATTGTTGTATGAATTCTTCACAAAATAAGCTGTCTTCTAAAAGCTGGGCCATGACCAGGCATGCTCTTAATGTTAAAAGATTTACAATATTTCAAAGTCATCAGTGTTCATTGTCTAAAAAAGTCAACTGTGAAAAACATTTCAATCAATTTTGTCCCCCAATTTAAAATAAGGTTCAAACTCCCCACTCCTCTTGCTTTTTCTGAGCTGGACTGTCTTGGAAATATATAAGCAACTTCTCTTTTGCCACACAGTAACTGCTGACACTGCATGAAGAATTGGAAAAGGGAAAAAAGGCTGCCATAACCACTAAATGATGACACAAAGTGCCAGGTGAGGAATTAGTCCTGTCTCTTAAAAAGCTTTTCCTACACTGTGCCCTAGGGGCATTAGAGCTCCGGAAGCAAGAGGGATTCAAAAACTGGGAAAATCTGTATGGCGACGGATCTCATCTGATTGAAAATACATACTGGAAGTTTCTAAGAAGTTCCATTGTTGGCTGGGCATGGTGGCTCACACCTATAATGCCAGCACTTTGGGAGGTTGAGACAGGTGGATCACCAGAAGTCAGGAGTTTGAGACCTGCCTGGCCAACATGGTGAAACCCTGTCTCTACTAAAAACATAAAAATTAGTCAGCCAAGATGGCATGTGCCGGTAATCCAAGCTACTCAGGAGGCTGAGGTAAGAGAATCACTTGAACTAGGGATGTGGAGGTTGCAGTGAGCCGAGATCAAACCACCGCACTCCAGACTCCAGCCTGGCCGACAGAGTGAGACTCTGTCTCAAAAAAAAAAAAGGATAAAAAATAAGTTCCATTGTCAAAAAGATACTTCTTAGTGTTGTTTAATGGTAAATAAAATGTATTTGCAGGAAAACACTAACATCAGCCCTTCTGTGCATGTCCTAGTTTTCCCATCATAAGTTTGTAAAGTGATAGACCAGATATGTATCAATGTAGCCTGAACCATTTTGTTTATTTATTTATTTAATTATTTGAGACAAAGTTTCGCTCTTGTTGCCCAGGCTGGAGTGCAGTGGTCCGATGTCAGCTCACTGCAATCTCCACCTCCTTGGGTTCAAGCAATTTTCCTGCCTCAAGGTGGCAGAGTTATTCCTGTGATGGAACAAAGTTCTTTTAACAAAGCAAATCAGTGTAGCCTTACGTATGTATTTCATACATCACAATTCATTTGTTCTTTTTTTTCTTAGGTGAACAGCTAATCTTTATTTTGAAGTGTAGACACTGGGGAACGCAACAAAAAATGCAGAAATAAAGCAATGCAAGGAACTGTGGTAAACACAGTGTAAAAGAATGGTTACTGTTGCTCAGCTTAGCATGGGCTTCAAGCTGTGGACTCACTAAGTTGGGAGTGGAGGGGCCCACCAAGGTCTCCTTCTTCTGTCAGCTTGTACCACCTCAGCACATCAGGCAATGTGGGGAGGGTACTCACCTTGTCCTTATTTCAGCAAGGAGCCGAACGACTGCCATCACAGGAGCTGACCCATCTCCTGTTGCAGGAAGTGAGGTGTGAATAGAGAGACTTCCCTCCTGAGGAAGCAACATGGACTGGACTGCCTGTACTACCTTCTCAGTAATGGACAGTTTATGAAGAGGCAATGCCTGATGGTGGTGGGGGGGCATGGCAAAAAGTTAAATTCAAGTAGTTAGTTTATAAGAAATGAGGGTGTTATTATTACCTGGAGTTAATTCTTAAATTTTCAGTTAAGAAAATAAAATCCCCATATAGAAAATTACAAACCACATCAAAACAATTAAAAATACACTGTAGAACAGCCCTAAACAACAAAGAAATGAATTTGGTCATCTAGATGAAAATTTTCACACAACCATTACTATTGAGTAATTATAACTGATATATAAATATACATCACAAGTACAATTTAAGATAACCCAGCATCTGTGTTTCTGCACTGAGCATGCGCACAGACTCATTACAGTACAATTACCATTGGCAGTGACATTTTATGAAGCATTTAAAAATCACCTTACCTCTGATCTTGGAACACAAAGTCTAGACAATGGAATAGTCAATGTGTCTGATGCTTGCGAAGTCTTTCTACAGTCTATGGGTGGGAATCTGACTGTAGCTATACCTTCCTGTTCATTGATAGAAGCCACCACTCCAATGCTTCCTGAGATTCCTCTACCTAAAACCTGGAGACAGAGATAGATTAGCCCTACCGACCAGCTCTGATGTGTGGGCAGCTGTCTCATGAGACAAGAGGAAAGAGTACATTTAAAGCTGTCATTGGCATTACGGTAGTTTATACTATTAAGATGGCAGATACCAAGCCCTAGACATGAATTCTCATAGGCCCTAAAACCTAACTGCAAGGTGATCACAACAAGCTATCATCTCAAACAGAAATTTGTTACTGCTAGGCTGGGTGCAGTGGCTCACGCCTGTAATCCCAGCACTTTGGGAGGCTGAGGCAGGTGGATCACTTGAGGTCAGGAGTTTTGGACCAGCCTGGCCAGCATGGTGAAACCCCATCTCTGTTAAAATTACAGAAACTAGCTGGGCGAGGAGGTGGGCACCTGTAATCCCAGCTACTCAGGAGGCCGAGGCAGGAGAACTGTTTGAACCTGGGAGGCAGAGGTTGCAGTGAGCCGACATCGCATCAATGCACTCCAGTGTGGGCGACAGAGCAAGACTCTAAGAAAAAAAAAATTGTTACTGCTGTTTAATGGCAAATAAGGATTTGCAGGAAAAGACTGTTTTCCTTCCATGCTAATTCCACCTTCAATTCTAAGACTGATATTGATCACACTACAGGAAACAAGTATTGCAGTTAACTTGAGACAGTATTGCATTAATATGTGAATAATGTATGGCACAGTGTGGATTTGAATTCAAGAGTTTCTCAGATTCCTTATTTAGCTTGAAGATACAAGTTTTTTTTTGTCTAAGTAGTTGGATAATACTTGTCTTACAGATGATCGATTAATCAATGGATGCTTACATATATAGGAGAACCAATTATTTGGGGAAAATGGTGGTTGGTACCTGAACCTCAGATCCTATCTTGATTGTCTCTTTGAAGCCTCCAAGTGCACACAGAGCGGCAACAGCCTGGCGGGCAATTCTCTGAAGTTTGGCAAGTTTCCTCCCACTGCTGCTGCCATTTTCCAGAATGCTTTCTGCGTATTTCCCCAATTGTGGAATGTACATCAGTGCCCGAGACAGAACCTAAATATAAGAAGGAGCCATGCACTAGGAGTTAACGCTTTGGTTGTTTTGATATCAAGGGTGATAAAGTGTCTACAACAGTGCCTGGGTCCTATGTATTGAAGGAACTCTGGACATGTGAGGCACCAAAAAAGTATCAGGTATGGCCAGTGACATTTGCCCATATTTGTCTATGTAATTGGACATAACTGGAAATATACAACTGGGAGAATCAAACATCATGTTACTAAAACCTCTAAAATAAAACAATCACTTATCTGAAGGAAAACCATCCCAGCATACTGTCCACTTATCAACACTCAATTACCTTCAGGACATGTCATAAGGGGTTCTCTTGAAGAGTGGCTGTGGAAAGGGGGAATTGATTACAGATCTCTAGTTTCAGGCAGCTGGGCTACTGTTTGTAATGATGAATCACTTACTGACAGGGCACTCAGGCAGTATAAATCATGCAGAGGCCTCCTTGGACTTAGTGAGTATACTTAAACAAATCCAATAAATCAAGGCTGCAAGATCTCCTAATGTCAGTACCAATCTAACATAAGCAAGAAGAAGAGAAACAAATCCTGCCATTCTTTCCCTGAGAATGCTGTCCTAAATTCTGCAAAATGAGAACCAGCAGTGACAGGAGACGTAGTTTAACAGAGATGAAACTACTGTAGCAAAGCAAATTCCAGGGGAAAGTTGGTTAACAGGTATATCTGGCAAATTTGGAAAATTTCTCTTTATTAAAATGCCCCTTGCTGGGTATGATTCTAATTCTAATTAACTTACTTCTTACTGTCTCAGTTAAGTAGCAACACTGCACTAACCTTCTCTGCTGTTGTGGTCCATATTTGAGCAGCATTTGATTCAGGTGCCATGAGCAAGCTATGTAGCAAGGCGATCACTTCTGCAGCCATGCTGTTTGCCACGTGCCCACTGATGAAGGGACGCACGGGATCAGTCCTGCAAATGTCAACAGGGAAAAGTGTCAGTGCCCAGTGATGAGTAAGACTGCAAGGAAGTGGCTTTCTGGGTTAACATCAGAGGGAAACCATTTTTATTTATACAAGAAAAAGTGGATTCCGTTGACTGAGAAAACAAGAAACTACATTATCTTTAGGAAGAAATCACTGTGCCACATTCTTTGTGGTATCTGAATAACTGTCTCCAACAATGGACCTCAGACTTTATTTGTAAGCCATAAGGATCAAGGAGAAATACTGCATTGCAACTATTCCTGGCTTTCAAGCACAAAACACCTCGAACGAACTTCACAGAGGCAACACTTAACTGTTGCTTCTGCTCCTAGAAAGAAGTTTGTGTTCAGTTGGGTCAGTGGGAATGTACCATTTGTAAGAAATAAAGGTAGCAAGAACAGAGTTTACTAATACTACTCAAAAGAATCCTCTGGCTATAAATGCGGAGGATTTATAGCCTGGTGGGAGCATCCCTCTATTCTTTCATGACAACCTCAGACCTACTTGGATGGTCATTATTCTCCAAGGTACTCCCAGGCTGCACCTTGAGTACAACTGCTACAGCAGATGGGGCCTCATTACCAAGAGGTCAAGGGGATGGTAGAAAATTTAAAAGCCAAAAACAAACCCATTATAAAGTAAACCTGAGATGAGTGCGGACAGCTTCTACTTGTGGAAGCTTTACCTCGCAAGTTCGGAGTTCCTCTCTCGGCAAATTGAAGTTTGGGCGGTTTTCTTTTTGTCGCCTGTGGATAGTCCAATCACAGTCTCTGGGTTGATGGACTCTACCGGTGGCCCAATGCTGACGATGAGGCCTGACTGTGCCCACTTGGTGGCTTTCCTCAGGGCAGCTGTAGCCTCTTCTGTAATCACTTCACAACAGCCACCCTGGGGGTAAGGTTGAAGACACGGAGAATATTTATTTCACTCTTCCCAGCACTGTATTTTTCAAGTCTCTTTCCCCTCAATTACCAAAGCAATCCAGGCTGTTTTTAAAAATTCAAATATAAAATATTATACATAGAGAGTAAAATTTCCATAGACATCCCAGGCTTCATCCAGGCTGAGATAATGGTTAGTCATCTAGATTACTTCTGTGCAAATTCTGGCATACGTATCACAGGGCTCCGACACATAGGCTGCACTTCATTTTGCTTTTATCAGTTATCAGTGTATCTTGGAGGCTCTTCTATATCAATACATGGAGATCTACCTCATTGTTTTTCATATTTGCACAGTATTTCATTATATGACTGTAATAATTTCTTTAATCAATCCCCTATTTATGAGTATGTGGATCCTGTTTTTTGTTTTTGTTTTGTTTTTTTGAGACAGAGTCTTGCTCTGTCACCCAGGCTGGAGTGCAGTGGTGCAATCTTGGCTCACTGCAACCTCTGCCTCCTGGGTTGAAGCGATTCTCCTGCCTCAGCCTCCCAAGTAGCTGGGATTACAGGCGCCCACCACCACACCCGGTTAATTTTTATATTTTTTAGTGGAGACAGGGTTTTGCCATGTTGGCCAGGCTGGCCTTGAACTCCTGAGCTCAGGTGATCCGCCTGCCTCGGCCTCCCCTCAAAGTGCTGGGATTATAGGCGTGAGCCGCTGCGCCTGGCCTATTTTGTTTGTTTTTTCAAACAAAACTGTGAAGAACACACTGCATTTATCTCTGGACACTTCAGACTTTATTTACCCTCACCTTGACAATAATGGGTATTCTTAATCTTTCTTAACTTTACTTGTCTGACAGATGAAAAACGACACATTACTATTGTTTTTATTCCTTTCCTTTAATTATCTGTGAGCCTGGGCATATTTTTATATTTTTAGTAAGGTGTTTGTAATTCTTATTATCTGCTATTCACTTGGCAACTTTTCACCGATTTTCAACTGTCACATATCTCAAACTATTTTTAGGCTATTAAACTATTTCCAATTTCAAACTATTAAACTTTCTTAAAAGAGCTAAGAACAAACTTCTAGGTCAAAACTAAAAGTTCTGATCTTGACAAACTGATTTTGACTAGTTCTCTTTAAAATGGCCTCAGTTATGCCACTGACCTCAATTCTCACTTTGCCTCTTTGTTGGAACTTGAACTAAGTTTGCCTTTTCTCAATTTGTTCTGAAAATCTAAAGCATGATAAGCACTCTTCAATCACGGATTGAATAGGAGCAGGTTTCCCTTCATAAGATTACCTTGGTCATGTCTCGATCCATCTTCACAACTTTCTCCATGTTGGCGCCAGTACCAAGTCGGAAGGGTCGTCCTTCTGAACTACTAAAAAAAGGCAGGCAGAGAGCAGAGCACACCTTACAGGCACTGCCAAAAGTGGGCTACATGCCATGGGGCCACCCACCCACCGTCAGGCCCCATTATACACAAACGTTAGGTGTTTTTTTTTGTTTTTTTGAGACAGGGTATTGGTCTGTCGCCCAGGCTGGAGTGTAGTGGCATGATCACAGCTCACTGCAGCCTCGACCACCCCAGGCTCAGGTGATTCTTCCACCTCAGCCTCCCAAGTAGCTGGGACCACAGGTGCACGCTACCATGCCTGGCTAATTTTTGTATTTTTTGTAGAGATGGGGTCTCACTGTGTTGCACAGGCTGGTCTCGAACTCTTGGGCTCAAGCCATCCTCCTGCCTTGGACTCCCAAAGCACTGGGATTACAGGCATGAGCCACCATGCCTAGCCCTCTAACACTAGCTTTTAAAATCCACTAAGACTCAATTTTTCAAAAGGAAGTAATTTATTACTGCTTAATTATATCACTTTAGGGCCTAAAACAACAGTGCTTTAGAGCTATAAGATTATCTAGAAATCCACATGAAAATAATGTACAAAATAAAAAACTGACATGAACCCAGAACAAATGCAGGGTCTAAGGACGTCATCTAAACCCCAAGGAGAGGGAACTTTAATGACAGCATGGATGTGATGCTTTGGTGAATGACTGGATCTTCCTTTCTAATAGTTCAGTTTTCCCTGCCTCCTGAACTTGGCTCTCCAAAAAATCTTTGACCAAATTTGTGCTATGACACAATGCAATGTCCAGGAATGTTCCTTGGAGATTTCCTCATGTAAGCCCTGACCTGCCATAATCCTGCTTATGGTCCCATTAGGGTTTTTGGTTGCCATAATGGCAGACGAGGGATTCAGCTATGAGGGTAACAACATTGTCAGTGAAGTAAAGAGAGGCCTCTTCCATCTGAGACATAAACACCTGCTCTGAATTCCCTTGTGCTATGTGGCAAGCCTTCCTGTTGCCCTGAATCCCACTAATAAAGCCCTGCAGGTTTATAATATTTTGAGCAATGATTACATTTTTACTTTCTTCTTGAGTCATCATACCATTTCACACTTCAACTAATTAAAGCTTTAAAAACAGTGTCTCTTGTTTCTCCAACTCACAGTCAATGAGCTGGAGTTTACCTAAATTTACCAACAGCTGAAAAATGCCAACAACTAAAAATCCAACTGCATTTTCCTTCTCAAAGCCCAAGTCACACTGGAGACTTCCCATAGACAATAATACATCGTCCACATGGCTTTAGCTCTCAGTTGGGTATAGAGAGACAGTACCAAGTCGTGATTCAGAGTTTGGGTTCTATGGTCAGACAGGACTACATTTACATTTCAGCTCTGCCTCAGTTTCTTTCTGTGTCACCACAGGAATCACAGTGACAGTGTCTATCTGCAAGGGTTGTAAAGAGGGCTGAGGCAGTTGATACATGTACAGGGCTTACTTAGCACAGTGCCTGTGACATGGGTGGTGCTTGAGGACCTGTAGCTATCACAATCATTACGGTCACCTTAGCAATGGTTGGAGGACTTCATGGGATGACTGATCTTCCCGCTTGTGGATAAATATCGAGAGCTTGCCATCCACAGCTTCACTCTCTTCTCCAGGATCTTTATCTCCTTTCAAGGAATTCTTGGGACTGGTTTTTGTCAATGTGGTGTCAGGTTCGGAAGCGGTTGGAGAAAGAACTGTCTGACATCCTTTAAGCAAAAAACAAAGTTCATTCAGGAAAACTGTCGTGTTTTGGCGGCTCTACTAAAATGAAAAACATGGTTTGGGGTTTGGAATCTCTCTTCCCCCTTCTCTATTCCTCTGTGTCTGCTCCCTTCTCTGTCACTCTCTCTTTCATCACAGGAAGCATAGATGCAAGTGGGGACCTGACCGGGCACAGAAAGGATGCACTGCCATGCCACTCTCCTGTTCAGGAGCGTCTCACCTGGAACCACGTAATCTGCCAGCTTTGCTAAGAGCAAGGAGGCGATCTTGGAAGCTGGGTCGCTGGGATCCTCCTGCTCACTGTTTAAGGATGGGACAGAGTAGCTCCAGGGTGGGAGCTCCACGTTTCCACAGTCTTCTACGCTCATCAGGGGCAGCGCTGCCCGGCACAGCTGGAGAATAATAAGGACCAGCTTTGGAGACGGGCGTTGGTCAAGCAGCAGGGAGAGAAGTTTGGACACACAAGCTGGCTGGCTCAGGATGGCTTTACCTATGTGGCTCCTGCAAAAAAAGGAAGAAAACATAAACTGTGCTGAAAATGCTGATCTATAGACATTCAGAAGCAAGAGTTCTCTAAATGAAATAAACCAATGAAATCTGATTTCAGGAAGAAGACATGAATTTGGCACTATGCTTCTGTGAAGAATTAAGAATTTTGGAAACATTTGATGAAACCAAATGACCACTAATACTTAAAAAGAAAGATGTTTAAATATTTTCTGATCTCTGATGTTTGCTTAATTGAGATCCTAAATTCAGAGTGCTTCATGGAGCACTGAGACTTACAAACTCAAATGAAGAGCTTTTCTGTTTGTCATTTATTCTTTCATTTTTTTTAATAGGAAAAAAGGACATACAAATTTATTTAACATGTATACAGGAGCCTTCAGAGTGAAGACCAAATTTCCCATGAGTTACAGAAGCTTATATACTATCTTGAGGTTACAGAAACAATGGGAGCTTGGATCCTGGTAAATCAGGTTATGGGAGAGGGGAGGAGAAGTATTCTATTGAGGGGCAATAAATGATTGCTAGGGAGAATGACTGGATCTGGGAACAGAGATTAACTTGTAAATAGAATTTATGTCATTTATTCTTTCTTAATGAGTACCTCAAGACCAAAGCCATCACACAGTGTTGAACAGGCTTCAACATTCTGGAATCTGCCAAATCTAAAACTGTTACATTCCAAGGAAGCTAGATAACCTGCAGTTAGTCGTTATGTGGACATTTTAAGGGCCCCATGGCCCACACAGGGGATATACAACCAGCACAGAATAACTTCTTTTAAAGACACAGTAAGAGAAAGTGAGTTAATTACAGGCCCTGACTCATTACTCTTTAATCTTGCTAGAATGAGGGTAAGATAAGATTTTTGGTTAATGAATACAACTGCATCTATGGGAAAGGTTAGCAGTTGCTGTCAGTAAGCTATTAAAGCAAATGATAATATTTTATGATTTAGCTATTCACCTAAATAATCCTTACATTTTGGAACTAAATACTATGTTTCAATGACTTTATTCTCCATTACTATTATTTTTTTTTTGAGGCAAGAATGTGTCAAAACGACCTAGTAATTTAGCTATTTCAAAAGACAACCACCACCAAAAGAAACCCCAATCATTCAAGAGGAAAGCTAGCTTCTCCCAGAGCTCCGGGCTGGGCCATGCATACCTTGAGAGATCATTGAGAAGACTAAGGACATCCTGGAGTGCGTCATTCCCAGCAGCCTGGTTGCCACAGCACTCTGTGGCTCGGGCAAGGTGGTTGGTGAGAAGGCTGGACACCTGCCGGGCCAGACCTGAGTGCACAGCCTCTGTAGAGCCACCTTCACAGTTAAAGAGAGAAAAAAAGAGGTTGTAAAAACCTAAGGCTGCCATGGTGAGCCTGCAGGGTGGTGAGCCCTGTCCTTGACTAATTTTTCTTTATCTTGTTCAATGTTCCATGAACCATCCAATTACTGTCTCCTTATTAGATAATATCTATATATAAAAAGGATAATAGTTAAAAATAACTCAATGTTGGGGGTAGACATTACTATTAATGAAAATTGAGTATGATTAATCCATACATAACCAAACAACATACTTAACTGATAGGGAAAAATCACTATTTCACTGGTGATGAAAACATCTTGATGTTTTAACTCATACTTTCCCAAACACAATAAAAAACCTTTCTGGATTATTCCACATTCACCATAGTTCCAGAACCTCCCAAGCATCCCTTGTAAAAGTTATGAAAAAATATTTGTCATTTCCTGAACTTTCCATGCTCTTTTAGATCCCTGAGTCTAAACATGCTGTTTGTTCTGCTTGAAGGATGTTCTCCATCCTTCAAGAATAACTCCTGTGTCATGTTCTCTGGGAAGCTTTGCCAGCTCCCTAGCACAACTGGTCTTTGACACCTCTACACTCCACTGCACTTCCTATCCACCTAAGTTGTGGCACTGATTACACTACAAGTATTTGCTTATTGGTCTATCTCCCTGCCAGACCTTTTTTTTTTTTTTGAGACAGAGTCTCCCTTTGTTGCCCAAGCTGGAATGCAGTGGCATGATCTTCGCTCACTGCAACCTCCACCTCCCGGGTTCAACTGATTCCCCTGCCTCAGCCTCCTGAGTAGCTGGGATTACAGACGTGCACCACCATGCCCAGCTAATTTTTGTATTTTTAGTAGAGATGGGGTTTCACCATGTTGGCTAGTCTGGTCTTGAACTCTTGACCTTGTGATCCACCTGCCTCCCAAAGTGCTGGGATTACAGGTGTGAGCCACTGCACATCTTAGACCATATTTTTAAAGGGAGAAACAATGGCTTATTCATTTTTTGCCTGGGATACAACAGACTCTCAAGACATTAAAATGCATCATGAACAAATAAACAGATAAATAAGCAAGTTATATACACAGGACTGAAAGGGGAAATTTATCCTTCAAGTTACTTTTTAAAAAAAATTTAGGTAGAGAAAAGAGAGGAAAAGGAGAAGGACAGAAAGACTTCCACAAAGAGTGTGGAAGGGGATTCCAGAGGGGAAATCCAGGAGGGGAAAAAGAGCTCCCACCATGTGGGAGGGGATTCCAGAGAGCTGGAAATTCCTACTTTTTTTTTTTTAATTGCATTTTAGGTTTTGGGGTACATGTGAAGAACATGGAAGACTGTTGCATAGGTACACATGTGGCAGTGTGATTTGCTGCCTTCCTCCCCCTCACCTATATCTGGCATTTTCCCCCATGCCATTCCCCCCTCAACATCCCACCCCCCACTGTCCCTCCCCTATTTCCCTCCAACAGACCCCAGTGTTGAACAATGAGAACACATGGACACAGGGAGGGGAGTACTTTTTTTTTTTTTTTTTTTTTTTTTTTTTTAAACAAGATCTTGCTCTGTTGCCCAGGGAGTGCAGTGGAATGATCACAGCTCACTGCAGCCTTGACCTCCTTGGCTCAAGCAGTCTTCCCACTTCAGCCTTCTGAATAGCTGGGACTATAGGCACGTGTTACTGTAACCAGCTCAAGTTTACTTTTTATTTGAATTGGTCACTAAAAACAAAATTTGGAAACATCACCTTGAAAATGCAACTGAGAGGCCACTTCAAAAAATATTTGTTTTTTTTGAATGCCAAGGTGCGAGGACTGCTTGAGGCCAGGAGTTTGAGACCGACCTGGGCAACACAGCAAGATCCTGTCTCTAAAAACAAACAACAACAAAAAAAACACTAGCTGGGCATGGTAGAGTGCACCTGTAGTCTTACTTGGGAGGCTGCGGTTGGGGGATTGCTTATTGCTTGAGCCAGGGAGGTTGAGGTTACAGTGAGCTATGATTGTACCACTGTACCCTAGCCTGGGTGACAGACTTTATGTCTAATAATTTTTTTAAATTAAAAAAAAAATCTATTTGGAGATTGTTAGCAGTGCTGACAGGGTAAGAATAAAAAATACCTTCTCAATTTCCTGGAGTTACTGTACTCCCTCAGGGAGTACAGTAAGGATAAGTCTCTCATGAAATCATCCACTGATTTGACTTATCTGATCATGTCATTTAACAGAGGCTTTCTTTCTCTTATTTAGCACAGACAATCTAATAAACTAATACACCAACAGAAGAAATCAGTGAGCTCTAGAAAAGAGTCCGGCATCTCACCTTCTTCTTTTTCCCACTCAACACAGCGGTTGGCAAGCACCTGGAAGGCGGCCCAAGCCATGGTGGCCACCTTCTGCTTCTTGGTCTGTTTCTCACTGGAGCTGGACTCGGTCTGACTGCTCAAGCTACACAGGCGATCCATGAGCTGCACAAGGCCACTGCGTACCAGGCACTTCTCTTCACTCCTGACAAAGGGTCATGGATTGCACTAGATAAACATAACTGACCAACACTCATGAAACTCTCATTGAGGTTCAAAGCATCAAAAGGGCATAAAACATGCTGGTATAGTTCTTTCCCTACAACTTAGGATACTGCCATGTGCAATCAAACACAAAATGATTTTCTTATAATGATGATTCCCTTCATTAACAAAGAACTTCAAATTCTGGTTTATTACAACACCAAAGCAAAAAAATGGATGCAATCAACTCATTGTTGCCATGATGGAAAAAAATAATATATTTGTCCTAAGGGAATTCAATTAATGCTTGACATCTTCAAATTAGTAACTAAGTGACCCAAGAGAGAAAATAAATGTGCATATACAAAATATTTCTGCCAAATATGTAAGTAATTTTCTAGGGACGTTTTATTTTTCTTTGAACCTCCATATCGTCACAATGTAATATAATCCTAATGGTTGCATTTAGTCATCTAGGAGCTCAATAATAAGAAATTTACATAGGAACCTTAGGTGTCTTTCAGGAGAAAAGTTTTGTTTAGTTAGTTCCCAAATAATGAAAGCAAAAAATCCAGTTTTTAATATTAAAAATACTTTCACTTAATCGACTATACTGCAGTGTAACTTACATACAACAAAAGGCCTTTCTGTACTTACCTCGTGTAAGGTATGGTACATAAAAGTCCAATGCTATTTGCACAAGCGATGGGGTAACGAGCACACAAAGACACAACAGAGGTCATGGTCTCGCCAAAGGCTTCCTGGACCTGCTCGACCATCCCACCACATGTGAGTTCTTCAATTCTGTGAAAAAGAAACCAAAGCTCAGGCTTCTGGAACCACATCAAGAACAGTGGATGTGACCATGTGAGCAGGCGAGGCCTCGAGAAACTCTAGCATATCTGGATGAATCCAGAACTGAAGGGATCTTAGAGACTATCCAACTCACTATTTCCCAAACTATGTAAGACTGAGGTATGCCTCCAAAACAGTGGTTCACACTCCAGAAAAGTCTGGGAAATCCTGGGTTAAGGAAATTAAAAACAGACTACTGTAGGACTGTTCAGAGCCTTTAATAAGGGTAAAGTGAACAGCCTCTCTCTACAAGCAGAGAACATACAACACTTCCCAAACTTATCTGATCATGAAATCAGTACAATAACCCAAGTAGCACTGAATACTGTAAGTGCTTTTTTTTTTTTTTTAATTTTTTTGAGACAGGGTCTTGCTCTGTTACCCAGGCTGGAGTACAGTGGTACAATCACAGCTCACTGCAGCCTTGGCCACTTGGACTCAGGTGATCCTCCCACCTCTGCCTCCCAAGTAGCTGGGACCACAGATGCACACCACCACATCCAGCTAATTTTTTTGACTTTTAGTAGAGATGATGTTTCACTATGTTGTCCAGGCTGGTCTCAAACTCCTGAGCTCAAGCCATCCTCCCACCTCAGCCTCCCTAAGTGCTGGGATTACAGGCCTGAGCCACTGTGCCTAGTCAAGGCAGTTTTATTAATGAGACAACTAAGGTTCAAATGGATTAGTTAAGTGTCTGTTTTCGAGTTCACACTTCAGTTATTAGCAGAAGATGAAAGCCTAGTTGATATAAAGTAAGACTTTCCCAATGTAAAACACAACATAGGGCCGATTTTATACCAATTAATATTAGTTTAGAACTGAAACTATCAGGATTTATCTACAAAGACATGCAACATAATTTTGTTTATAATAGCAAAAACAAATAAGCAAAACTAACCTAATGTTCAAAAATAGGGAATTTGTTAAAGTTTCAAGCATATAATGTGGTGCTACACAACTACTAAAAGCACTACAGGAGACGTCTATGGTTAGAACACAGATACTAAAGTGTTAACAGATGTTACCTTAAGAGGGTGTACTTGTAGTTGATTTTCATTTTATTCTTTGGCATGTTCTACTTTTTTTTTTTTTTCAAGTTTCTGACAAATGACAGTAATAATCAAGGGAAAAAGGAATAGTGCTGCCAGTTTTACAGAGAAATTAAATTGTGGAAATAGGCTGTGGTAATCAGGAGGGCTTTTCACTGTATCTTTCTGGGCACCGTGTGGATGGCTGGGCGATGAAGTCTGGCCAATGAGCCAGAGTTCTGACAAGGAGCCTGGCAGCACTCAAGGTGGTCGTTTCCTCCTCTGTGGTTACCATCAGCCAGCATGAACCCATCATGAACAGAAGCAAGACCTAAAATTTTGTTTTCTTCTTTTTATTTTTTTGTGACAAGGTCTTGCTCTGTTGCCCAGGCTAAAGTGCAAGGTAGTGCAATCATAGTTCACTGCAGCCTCAATCTCCTGGCCTCAGGCGATCCTCCTGCCTCAGCTTCCCCAGTAGCTGGGACCACAGGCATGCGTCACCACTCCCAGCTAATTTTTTCTTTTTTATAGAGACAGCCTCTCACTATATTGCCCAGGCTGGTCTTGAACTCCTGGCCTCCAGTGATCCTCCTGCCTTGGCTTCCCTAAGTGCTGGGATTATAGATGTGAGCCACTGCACCCCACAAAATTTAGTCTTTTAAGCCACTGAAATTTTGAACTTGTTTCCAAAGAATAGTCTGACCTACCCTGCAGCCCCAGCTACTTGGAAGGCTGAGGTGGGAAGATCTCAAGATTTCTCAAGATACTCACTTCAGCACTTAATTAACCCATTTTCCTCTAGCCACTGGACACTCTCGGCCTGTTGGTCAGAATTCCTTAAAGAACTGCCAGGAGCCACAGCAGCTCCAGTCCAGGGCTTGTAGAGAAATGCGTTTTCAATTTCTTGTTGAAGATCTTTGAAGCCCAATAGGAAATTCACATAGGAAAACTCCTCACACATGAGTTATAAAACCATCTTCAGAGTTAGTATCTACAATTACGTTTATAGAAATTGGTTCAGTAATAATAGTCACAGAAACATATAAAAATATAGGTAGAAGGAGGTTGTGATGGAAGTACTGTTGTTAGTGCAAAAATAAAACAAAAACAAAAGAAATAAAGGCAAATGAACCTATGTGTCCATCAGTAGAAAATGAGTTAAATTTTTTAGAAAAGGTCATGCATATAATGTATATCTATGAGCTCTTAAAAATGATAAAGCAGCCAAATGTGGTGGCTCATGCCTTTAATCCCAGCAGTCTGAAAGGCTGAGGCAGTAGGATCCCTTGAGCCCAGAAGTTCGAGACCAGCCTGGGCAACATGGAAGATCCTATCTCTACAAAAAATAAATACATTAGCTGAGCGTGGTGGTATGCACCTGTACTCCCAGCTACTCAGGAGGCTGAGGTGGGAGGGTCACTTAAGGCTGGGGAGGTCGAGGCTGCAGTGAGCCATGATCATGTCACTGCATGCCAACCCGTGTGACAGAATGAGAACCTGTTTTTCTTTGGAAAAAAAAAAAAAGGCTGTGCATGGTGGCTCATGCCTGGAATCCCAGCACTTAGGGAGGCTGAGG
>NW_016107323.1:9284507-9332191 GCF_001604975.1 Cebus imitator
AAAAAAAAAAAAAAAAAAAGATAAAGCAGACCACATCTATATGTATTGACATAAAAACACAGATATCTAAGATATCTAAGACATACTCAGCAAAACAGTCATTGTCGTAGAAAGGCATGTATAATATAATCTGAATTGAGTTGAAAAAATTTACACACATACACATTTATGTGTACAAAGAGAATTATACAGCTGCTTATGCCTGTATGGTTGCTATAACGAGCTCTTAATGAACAGAGAGGGATTTAGGAGGAGAAGGTGAATACCGAGAGTTTTACATTCTATTAATATGTTGAGTTTTTTTGCAAGATTGTATGCCAATTTTATATAAATATTTTAGAAGAAAACATTAGCAAATACTACCACCTATGATTGGACCCCAGGAATAATCTTTGGAATGGCTCTGACCATTCTAGACAGGACAGTATAAACTAAGAGAAACAACTAACCTGGGTCCTCCCTGAAGGACCATCGTCACCGGACCCACAAGATGCGTCACTCCCCCGACTCTCACGGCAGCCGTCAGCAATTCCCGCATGTGCACCAGTGCCTGCTTGCGAGTGTTTCCCCGGCGCCACCTTGTCTGTGCAGCCAAAAGAAAACTGCTGCTGGACACCTGAAATGCACAAGAAGGAGGGACACCTGACTCCTGCTAACTGCTGCAAGCCCCCACATACTGTTAGGTGCTATTCATCTAGAGCACACAAAACGTGACGTACAGCTTGGTCAGGGTTGGTGCCGATGAAGGCAAATAGCTGCCCTAGAAGGACGCTGTAGGTGGGCTTGTCCCTGCTGTCCTCGATGGCTAGTGACTGCAGGAGTGTAAAGGAGCTGCTGCGGTGGCTAGTCACGTGGCGACGCCTACAGGGAACATAGAACAGACTGGCAAGACAAGAAACACACTTACAGAGCTTGTTTTGATGAATGCATTCAGCTACATGTGGGAACCCAACCCTGGCCATTAGCCATTTACCTCTGATTTGCTCTAGTAAATTCCAAATCTTCATTACCAATCATTTCCAGGTCAGAAGGAGCTGACATGCTGCGAAGAAAAACAGGCTGCCTGACAGCGTGAGATATCACTTTTGTTTCAGAAGCTGATTTACAAGCTGAAAAAAAAAGGAATAAAAAGGCTGACATTTCTGGTATCTGTACAACAACAGCCAAATGCAACACAGAACTACCAAACCATCTAAGTGTATCTTTGCTTTCCTTTTTTTTTTTTGGAGACAGAGTTTCGCTCTTGCTACCCAGGCTGGAGTGCAGTGGTGCGATCTCTGCTCACCGCAACCTCTGGCTCCTGGGTTCAAGCAATTTCCTGCCTCAGCCTCCTGAGTAGCTGGGATTACAGGTGTGCACCACCATGCCCGGCTAATTTTTGTGTTTTTAGTAGAGACGGGGTTTCACCATGTTGACCAGGATGGTCTTGATCTCTTGACCTCATGATCCACCTGCCTCGGCCTCCCAAAGTGCTGGGATTACAAGCGTGAGCCACCGCGCCTGGCATCTTTACTTTCTATCAGAGTTCAGCCACCAATCTAGTTAGCGTAGCATACTGTCAATTTTTAAACCTAAATATTAGGTTAAAAATTATTTTAACTTAAAAAATTAAAATTTTTTATTAAATTGGTTTTCTGTAGAAAAGCTGAAAAATTCATTTAATTTCATAGCTATCAATGTTCACTTTAATGTAAGCATTCTAAAAAGCAAGGGAGGACACAGAAAATAATCTCCAGAAAACACAAATTTTTCTTAATTTTTAAATTTCTTATTTTTTAAAGATGGGTCTCACTCTGTCTCGCAGGCTGGAGTGCAGTGGTGTGATCTCAGTTCACTATAATCTTCGTCTGCCAGGTTCAAGTGATTCTCTTGCTTCAGCCTCCTGAGTAGCTGCAATTACAGGTGTGAGCCACCACACCCAGCTAATTTTTGCATTTTTTTAGTAGAGACAGGGTTTTACCATGTTGGCCAGGCTGGTCTCAAACTCCTGACTTCAAGTAATCTGCCCACCCTGGCCTCCCAAAGTGCTGGAATTACAGGCGTGAGCCATCACACCTGGCCCAAATTTCTTAATTCAAATAAATCCAAATCCATTTTGTTCAGAGATGGACTTTTTCACCGCTTTATCCCCAGATTTATTTAGCTGACTTATTGTCATTTGATGATACCTCTGCTTTGATCATAGCTGGTGGAAATAAATATCACATTTGAGTTGGAATCTGAATGGTCTTTCTATAAGATACACTCCTTAACCCTGTCCAGAGAAATAGCTGTTTTATAAAACAATCATTAAATGGAAGAAGATAAAACTATACATCAAGACTAACCAAGAAAAAAAGATATTGAGAAAGTACAGAAAAAAAACCATTTTATTTTATTATTCTAAAATTTTCATTTATTTATTTATTTAGGGACAGGGTCTTGCTCTGTTGCCCAGGCTGAAGTGAAGTACTACAATCATGGCTCACTGCAGCTTTGAACTCCGACACTCAAGCAATCCTCCCAACTCAGCCTCTCAAGTAGCTGGGATTACAGGCACGTGCCATCATGCCTGGCTGATTTTTGTGTTTTTTTTGTGGAGACCAGGTCCTGCTATGAGACCAGGTCCTGCTATGTGGCAAAGCCTCGTCTTGAACTTCTGGTTTAAATGATCCTCCTGCCTTGGCCTTCCAAAGTGCTGGGATTACAGGCATGAGCCACTGTGCCCCGTTGAGAAAACCATTTTTTATCTGTCTTAAGAGTGGTTACACAGCTTAAATATAAAAAAAGTGTAATTTTTGAGGATACTGTTATCTCTGAGGTCAAGAGCCTCTGGGATAGTATTGACAGCCTTACTGAGTGGTCAAGCCTATATATACGACCTTTAACAAGGGCTTATGTGTATAGCAGACCATCCTGGCATGTGATTATACCACACACTCAGCACATGTCTCTCTCCCAAGCCTGTGTCTTCCCCTGAAGTTCTCAGGGAGAACCTGTATTAGACAGTGAGATTCTGGGAGTCCCCCTAGACTTCAAATCCCAAGTAAGAAGAGCCTTAAATGATCAGCTGGGATGAAAACAAGTTTGCCTGCTCCCTACTACCCACTGGGCAATGGGGCTATGTAACATGGACTCTTTCAATTAAGAACATGTTTATTTAACTTTATCTCTCAAGTTAAGAATGAATGCTTGTGGGCTGTGCCGTGTTAACAGATCCTGTCTTTTTTTTTTTTTGAGACGGAGTTTCGCTCTTGTTACCCAGGCTGGAGTGCAATGGCGCGATCTCCGCTCACCGCAACCTCCGCCTCCTGGGTTCAGGCAATTCTCCTGCCTCAGCCTCCTGAGTAGCTGGGATTACAGGCACACACCACCATGCCCAGCTAATTTTTTGTATTTTTAGTAGAGATGGGGTTTCACCATGTTGACCAGGATGGTCTTGATCTCTTGACCTCGTCATCCACCCGCCTTGGCCTCCCAAAGTGCTGGGATTACAGGCTTGAGCCACCGCGCCCGGCCAACAGATCCTGTCTTAAGTAAGAAGACTCAATGATTTTCCTGAGAGATGCATTTTTAGGCTAACAATTAAAATGTGACCTAGACCAGGTGTGGTGGCTCATGCCTGTAATCCCAGCACTTTGGGAGGCTGAGGTGGGTGGATCACTTAAGGTTAGGAATTCAAGACCAGCCTGGCCAACATGGCAAAACCCTGTCTCTACTAAAAATACAAAAATTAGTTGGGCGTGATGGTGGGTGCCTGTATTCCCACCTACTTGGGAAGCTGAGGCAGGAGAATTGCTTGAAACCAGGAGGCAGAGATTGCAGTGAGCTGAGATCGTCCACTGCACTACAACCTGGGCAACAGAGCGAGACTCCGTCTCACAACAATAAATAAAATGTGACCTAGAAAAAGTTAATTCCCAGGAAGTCATACGACAAGTCATACCACATAATTACTAAAGATGAAATGCAAACTCAGCTTCAAGTAAAGAAGAAAAAATGATATTACAAGATTCACAGTGTTGACTAATTGTATATGTTACTATGAAATCTAATTATATACATTAGTATGAAAACAAAAATAGGGCCGGGTGCAATGGCTCACACCTGTAATCCTAGTACTTTGGGGGGCCAAGGCGGGTGGATCACCAGAGGTCAGGAGTTTGAGACCAACCTGTTCAACATAGTGAAACCCCATCTCTACTAAAAATATAAAAATTAGCCAGGAATGGTGGCACACGCCTGTAGTCCCAGCTACTACAGAGCCTGAGGCAGGAGAATTGCTGGAACCTGGGGGGCAGAGGTTCTGGTGAGCTAAGACTGCGCTACTGCACTCCAGCCTGGGCGACACAGAGCAAGACTCAGTTTTTAAAAAAATAATAATAATAAAATAAAGAAAACAAGAAGTTGACCACAGGGATTTAATGACATATAAGTATTTCTTTGTTTTTCTTTTGTCACTCAGTTGCTTTGTACAGAAAGTACAAGGCAAAATTAAGTATGTTAAAATTTCCTTTTATTTTCCTTTCTAGGTGTACCCAAGAGTGAGTTTTTCAAAAAACAGCTAATGTATCTTATATGAACAGACTAGGACCAGAAGTCGATTAGGGGCTATCTTTGAGCAGTACCTGGCGTTTCAGCAGGAGTCCCAGAGATGCTTCTCGTGAGGCCTGACTGGGCTGCGATGGTGACATGTAGCAACAGCTCAGCTCGGTTCATTAAACTCTTCACTAACGTCTTTGTTTTAGCCAGTGGGTGTGAGGGTTTCTGAATAAGAGAATTCACTTCATGTAGGAACTTCTCCCTATAAAGAAAGACTGATGTGCATTGAGTTGTACTCTACCTTACCAAAAACAGTATTAAAAAAAATTACAAAGAGTCAAGGAAGACACAGGGGAAACTAAGCAAAAGTAACCTAATCAACATTGCTTACTTCCCTGTTTCCTCGTCCAAGGGGAACAGTGTTAGAAACTTTGGCCACTTCTTGTTCCTTTTTCTGTTTCAAATGCCTGTGCTAACTTTTGAAGGCTAAAACCCAAACTTCCAATTTACCAAATGAGTTCCAACTCTAAAATATTTAGTAAATTCACAATATTTAAAAATATATCTATTAAGAGACTAGACCTTTAGAATGTGTTTTGAGCATCAAGGTGATAATAGCCTTAATTGTCATTAATACCACTAACCTGAGTGATAGGACCATGTTTTCAAGATCATTTCCATCAAAGGAGACTTCCTTCATTGAACACAAAAGTTCTAGTTCTTTCATTTTGTTCTAAAGAAGAAAAAAATCAAGAAAAGTTGGTATGCAGGATCTGTAAGAACCAAGTTGTATTATACATATATTAAAATGAACAGAAAATTTCAGAGAAAAACCACCACCTTTGGTCCATATTTCTATGTTTGAAACCCATTTGTAAGTTCTTATTTGATATTTTAATAATTAAAAATGGCACTGACTACTTTCTGGGGATTCTTTCAGGGTTTATAATTTTACCTACTTTTTGTTTTTTAAGGCTTGAAAGCAAAATTTGACCATGATGACAACTTCTTAATATATCTTTATAAAACTATTAACCAGTTAAAAAAAACAACTTAAGGCCGAGTGCAGTGGCTCATGCCTGTAATCCCAGCACTTTGGGAGGCCAAGGCGGGTGGATCACCTGAGATCGGGAGTTTGAGACCAACCTGGTCAACAGGGTGAAACACCATCTGTACTAAAAGTACAAAAATTAGCCGGGCGTGGTAGTGCACACCTGTAATCCCAGCTACTCGGGAGGGTGAGGCAGGAGAATCGTTTGAACCCAGGAGGTAGAGGTTACAAGTAAGCCAAGATCATACCATTGTACTCCAGCCTGGGTGACAGAGCAAGACTCCATCTCGAGAAATAAATAAATAAATAAACAAACAAACAAACAAAAAATAAAATTAGCCAGGTGTGGTGGTGCGTGCCTGTAATCCCAGCTACTCAGGAGGCTGAGGCAGAATTGCTTGAACCCAGGAGGTGGAGATCATGCCACTGCACTCTTGCTTTGGGTAACAGAGCAAGACTCCGTCTCACAAAAAAAAAAAAAAAAAAAAAAAACTTAATGAGTAATTATTTATATATTGCATGTTGATCTAGTCAATTTTCATTTAACCTCTTTTAAAGAATAGGTATGTTTTTAGAGTGTGCAACATTTTAGGAAATGACATTATTTTACCTCTACACACACACACACACACACACACGCACACACACACACACAGTATATATGTTTGCTGTCTAAATGACTATGCCCCAGTGACAAATCATACACCTTGCTCACCTCATTAAAATGGTAATCATAAAAGAAAGGCATGTTGTTCTCCAGTTTCCCCTGTATGGCATCATCAACTTCACTTTGCCATTTTTGTTCTAGTTCTGCAACACTCTAATAGATACATGAAAATAGATACAAAATAAAAACAAGTATAATCTGTTTGAAAATTCAAAATTTTAGTCACAATAGTAATTTTTAAAACTTGGATCACATTCTAAATTTCTTTAAATTTCCAGGAAAGAAATTATTTCCAACAGTTATCAGACATTTACCTGCAGCTGTCTCTCCATGGCATTGAGCTTCTTAAAGGTCTCTCCCATAATTTTACATAATAAATCATATTCTTCAGCATGTTCTTCTTGATATTGGAAATTTATTAGAGACTGCAGTGCATCAACTAAGTTCAAGTGCTTAATAACACAAGATACCACCATTTCCTCCATCACGTCTGGCTGAATCACTTCTCTGTGATCACAATGGAAATCAGTCAGGTATATGCCATGTTCTCAGCTTCTCAATACTGTACTTTATTTTCATTTTTAATTTTTTAAGAGACAGGGTCTCCCTCTCACCCAGGCTGCAATTCAGTGAAGCAGTCATGGCTCAATGCAGCCTCAAACTCCTGGGCTCAAGGCATCCTCCTGCCTCAGCCTCCTGAGCAGCTGAGACTACAGATGCATGCTGCCATGCTTAGCTAATTTAAGAAAAAAAATTTTAGGGGAATTTCTCACTATGTTGCTCAGGCTGGCCTTGAACTCCTGGGCTCAAGTGATCCTCCTGACTTGGCCTCCCAAAGTACTGGGATAACAGGCATGAGCCACCGTGTCCCAGGCCCAATACTGTATTTTATAGGTTGGGGAACTTAGGCTTTAATCTAAAGATATTAAATATTCACCATACCTCCTTTATTACAACACAGTAAGAGGTATGAATAGTATAATGGCATTGTAGGAGTCTTACGTTGGCAGATAATTTAGTGAATTTGGTTGGTAAAGCTGAAAATCAAGAGTAAAGGGACTTCAGCCTGGAATCCCAGCACTTTGGGAGACTGAGGCGGGTGAATCACTTAAGGTTAGGAGTTCAAGACCAGCCTGGCCAACATGGAGAAACCCTGTCTCTACTAAAAATACAAAAATTAGTCAGGTGTGGTGGTCTACGCCTGTAATCCCAGTTACTCGGGAGGCTGAGGCAGGAGAATCACTTGAACCCAGGAGGCAGAAGTTGTAGTGAGCCGAGATTGTGCCACTGCACTCCAGCCTGGGTGACAGAGCGAGACTCCCTCTCAAAACAAACAAACAAGAGTAAAGAGACTTCATTTTCTATGATTGCTACATTTTGAGTTAGAGTCATATTAGAGCTGGAAGAGGGCTAAGGCTAAGAAAAGATCAGCAGCATCTATCGACTAATTAATTTTATGTAGTATTATATAGCCTGCAGTGTTCAGTCCAAATAGATGTTGGGCTAAAAACAATGGTGTTTTCTCTATTTTTTTTCTTTTTTTTTTTTTTTTCATTTTAAACTTCATACATTCTCTAAAGTTTTCTCTCTGAAATCCTGCCTCAGGAGGCAGGGCAGAAGCCTGCAAAACAGATTTGACTTTAAGCAAGAATACTACAGACATTTGTAACTGTAAGTTGTACATTCTAGATTAAAGAACTCCTCACCATTTCTCTAGGCATCAAAAATAAACACATGTCTCTAAATAAACTCTGGAAACTAAAGTAGAGGCTGACTGCTAGCAGAAGGTCAACATACTAGACATAAACCTAGCACTTGGTCACACTTTAGCATGCATCAGTCACATGGGAAACTTGTCAAACTGGGCCCCATCCTCAGAGCTTCTGATTAAACAGGTATCAAATGGGGTCCAAGAACTAACAAGTTCCCAGGTGATGCCAATGCTGCTGATTGGAGGGCCAAATTTTGAGAACCCCTAATCTGGAATACCACCTGGTGGGCCCTCCAGACTCAGTTAATTTTAACATTCATGCAGTAAACACAAAATTAAAGGTTCATTTCCTAGACCACAGAAGAAATACATCCACTTCAATTGTTGAAACTTTTTTCCACTGGGAAAAGTAAAACACTACACAGCAACATACTTTATACTTGGTCTAAATTGAGGTCTAGCACGCCCAGAAATTTCCCTGAGCTTTATCATGATTCCTGGAGGCAGCCTGATCCGAGGCAGATCAAAGTAGTTTCCAACAGGAGGCACGAGGACATCAGAGGGGTAGGTGAATTCTCTGTCTTCCTCTATGGTCAGAGGCAGTGGAGAGGGGCTCGGAGTAAGGGCAGGGGAGATCACGCCATTGGCCTCCACCTGCCACTGGCACCTGAGCAGACAGAAAAGAGGCTCTTCACTTCCTCTCTCATCAAGATTACTGGAAAGCTATTGGATGTTTGCAGAAACATCAAACATATGAAGGATCACATTCTGTGTTAATTACTCATCAAAACTTCTCCAGAAGCTAAAGAAAAATGAGCACTGTATGAAAGCCCATCTTTGGAGATCTAGCTCCTCCCCAATATTTAATCATTAAAACTTTGAAATGTACAGAAAAGCTGAAAGAATGACATGGTTAATGTTGACAGACCCACTTGTATAGATTGTACAATAAACATTTGCTGTGTTTGCCTTATCACACAATCACCCATCCTCCTGGGGGATCATTCAATTTAACTAGACAATAATTGTGTTGGAGAAAAGCTTATGCAGTTCAAAGATGTAATTTTATATTTAGTAAAGTAAGGGCCAGAAAGCACTATGGTGTAATTTTCAACTTTTTTCTTAGACACAATAACACCCATGAGATTGCCAAGCAGTGGGCACAATCACCTGGGAAATGTACCAAAAGGAGATTTCCATATAAAGTCCTTTTTCCTTTGCAGGCAACACTAGCTAAACTTCAACCTTTTTGTTACCTTTGTAAAAGTTTGGACCGCAATAGATCCTGACAGGCTTCTTCTTCTTTGGTAATTTCTGGTCCATTGTACAGGATTCTTAACATGGAACAAGCTAACACAGACAGACCTAAAGCCAGGTCTACCAGAAAGGGCAAGCCTCCTGAGACATCCTCCGAAGACTCCTACAATGCAGACAGGGGTAAACCACACTGGTCAGAGGCGGCTACTTGTACACTGGCAGAGGCGGCTACTTGTGCTGCCCCACACTGCACTGTCCCCAAGCACAGGGTTCTACAGAGCAGCATCAAGTATTACTGCTAGGGGACACAGGTACAGCACCTAAATCATGACTAGATGGTGGCACTGGAATGACCAGAACGAAGTTGCAACACAATTCTGCAGAGAAAACAGCTGACCAGACCCCATATTAGAAATAGCACAAATCAAATAAAGAAATCCGATTCTTTGATAGCTTCCTTTCTGTTGTGCCTAAGTATAAACCACTATTTTGTTTTGTCACTTCCATCCTGTGCTCAAACAATGATGTTGTCAATGACTGCACTGAATTCATTCAAGAAATATTTACTGAGTACCAACTGTATGCCAGCCACTGTTCTTGGTGCCTGAGATACATCAGAGAATGAAACGAAGATCTCTGCTCTCATGGAGTTTACATTCTAGCAGTTAATGCCACTCTGGAGAGTCTTAGCTTGGTTAAGCTTAAGAAACCTCAAAGTCTAAAATATGTTTTTAGAATCAGGCAACTGGAGGGGTCAGTAGTATGCTTAAGTCCTCTTTTTTTTTTTTCTTTGAGACAGAGTCTCACTCTGTCGCCCAGGCTGAAGTACAGTGGCACAATCTCAGCTCATTGCAATCTCTGCCTCCTGGGTTCAAGCAATTCTCCTGCCTCAGCCTCCAGAGTAGGTAGGACTACAGGCATGCACCACCATACCCAGATAATTTTTGTATTTTTAGTAGAGATCGGGTTTCACCAAGTTGTCCAGACTGGTCTACAACTCCTGACCTCAGTTGATCCGGCCACCTCAGTCTCCCAAAGTGCTGGGAATACAGGCGTGAGCCACCATGCCCAGCCGGATGCTTAACTACCCTTAAAACCCAGGATCCAAGTGCTTATTTCTACTAAGTTCTATTGAGTCCTATGGAAAGATGCTGGGGTAAGGTCACCTCCCCAACCTTTGAAGAGGGAGCCCCAATCAATAGATTTATTTCTGTGCTGCTGAGCTGATTTTAGGTCATGGTAGGTTTAATTCTGTAAAAGTACTACTAACTCCTAGTAGTTGACTAGTGCCAAATAGAAGAGACAGATGAAACGGTGACTCATATTCTGCCCTGTTTCCAAGGCAAATATGATGTATGTAATCAAGGCACATAGGAGATAGTATATTTTGTCCATGGCAGTGGTTAGATTCAAGTACCTGAGCGCGAACTGTGCAAGCAAAGCCCCACATGGCTTTATCAGGAGTGTTGTGTTCACGGCCACTTCTCATTTCAAAGGAGAAGGTGACTGTATCTCCTTCCACCTTAAAATTTAAGGAAGGGGGGGGGAAATGCACTTTAAAAACAAGATACACAATTTTCAAAAGAGCAATGAATTTCAGAGATTTACTTTCAAAAAGGACCACAGCAATATTTCACTCCTTTTCTCACTTGCTTTTTGATTCAAACTCCATTCCCTCTCATTTAGACACCCAGTCCTTTAAGTGTCTCTCCTGACCACCAGGTGGCCTTTGGGATGAGGCAACTGTGAAATGGGCCACAGTTGCCCATTAGCAAGATCAAGGTAAAGGTTAATCAAATCTTTCTTTTTTTTTTTTTTTTTGATACAAGGTCTTACTCTGTCACCCAGGCTGGAGTGCAGTGGCATGATCATGGCTTACTGAAGCCTTGACCTCCTGGGCTCAAGAGATCCTCCCACTTTAGTCTCCTGAGTGGCTGGAACTACAAGTATGCAGCCCCATGCCCCCCTATTTTTTTTTTTTTTTTTTTTTTTGTAGAGACAAGGTCTTACTATGTTGCCCAGGCTGGTCTCAAATTCTTGGGCTCAACCAGTCTGCCCACCTCAGCCTCCCACAGTGCTGAGATTACAGGTATGAGCCACTGTGCTCGGCCTTGAGCATAATTTCTCTTTTATTGAGATAGAGTTTCGCTCTGTCACCTAGACTAGAGTGCAATGGCCCAATCTCAGCTCACTGCAAATCTCCGCTTCCTAGATTCAAGCAATTCTCCTGCCTCAGCCTCCTGAGTAGCTGGCATGACAGGCACACACCACCACGCCCACCTAATTTTTGTATTTTCAGTAGAGACGGGGTTGGTCAGGCTGGTCTTGAACTCCTGACCTCAGGTGATCCTCACACTTCGGCCTCCCAAAGTGCTGGGATTACAGGTGTGAGCAGCCGTGCCCAGTCATAATTTCTAACAAATGGCTTCTCATCTATGGCTGAATTAAAGAGGGTCCATAATGTATATGAAGTCAAGGCCCTAGGAACAGACTTTGGAGACATTTTTGGGTTTTAACAGACATTTCAGTTTATATTCATATTCCAGACAGATACATAGTAAGTAGTTTAAGACCCAGATTACAAAGCATGGCCCTAATTTCATCAGTTTGAGAATGGATAATTGTTTTTGCTCCAAAGGCCTAAATTCATCTGAACACATTAATTCAACACTTTTACACTGCAATGGCCTTGTGGTTCTAGGGTACTTGTCAACAGGAAGTGTGGCGGAGAACTAAGCGGGAAGAACTAGCAACCCTTTTAATCAACAAGGAAGAAAATGCTGTGACAACTTCTATCCATGGAATAACTTGTGAAAGGGAGTGAACAGGGGTCTCATGTCCTACGAGTGAAAGGAGGGTCATTCTGAATAGAAGCAGTGAGTTGATGGGCCTGGAAAGGTGGCCCCACCTCAACAAAAGGCCCCATGGCAAATGTTTTTCTGGGATTACAGTTAGTACTTGGACCTGTGAGGACTGCAAGCTCATTTTCTTTTCTAGGAAGCAATTATGACTGGATACCATACCTTCACCAAGTCTTTCGGCCAGCCAGTTCCTAAGACACTACGGCTGCCATATCCCAGTGTGTTGCCTCCATATTCAGCAACCTTCCTACTGTTTGTGTTAGGCCCCGCATATATCACCAACTTCAAAACAGAAAATATACTGTTAGACTGTAAAAGAAAAACAAAAACAACATCTACAAATAAAAAGGCTGCAAAAAATTGTGTTTAAAATACAATTATAACCAGGCATTGGTGTCATTATGGTATAACTAATATTTCCTAATTTTTTAGGTATAACTGATACTAGTTTGGATGCAATCAGTCATTGGTATTTACAGGGAAGCCACAGAATAATAACAATTATTAATAACAAGAAGTATACTTTTTATATTACCCTGCTTTAATTGGCTTGGGGATCTCCCATTAAATAGTTACACTCAGCTATTGTACATCAATATTTTTGAAATAGTTGCTTTAATACTAATTAATAACATATAACTCATTAATAACAGTTTGGCCCCTTAAGTCCTCCCCAAAATTAATAAAGTGAGCAAATACAGATGGAAATATGGTTATATCTAGCACAACAACAAAATAAAAGCACCAAAAAGCAAAATCAATGAATAAATAAGAATTTTTTAAAATGCAACAAATTGAAAATAAGCCATATATTCTTAGAATGTTGCTTAATGGTAGAAAAAGAAAATGATACAAATTTGGGTCAGAAAGGGGGCTGCTGCTTCTTGGGTCAGTTTTCATGTATCAGTATGTCTCTAATTCATTTATAACCAGCTGGCTGACTTTCTAATAGGCAGAAGAAACATTTATAGCTCATTTGGCATTCAAAGACTTCCATAGGAAAAATAAAGCTCTGGCTTCTGTAAATACCAAACCCTGTCTTCTAATGTACACTTTGACTGCTTCTTACTGTGTCTAAGTTCAGATTTAGAAGCTCCATCTTCAGCCCTGAATGCTTATTATTTTGTGATTTCTTACCCTTTGGGGCCTTTTGCTGACACCAGCCAGGGACCACTGGAAAAGTAAATGTACTTTCATCCATGTAATAAGCCTGTTTGTGCTTCATCATTTTACACTAATATCTACTGCAGGCATAGGTTAGCTCATATCAGAAATGCAAATTACGTTTTTAAAAAGAGAAACAAAAAGACACCAACTAAAATGGCAGCCTCTCCCATTTCTATATTAAAAGTCACTTCACCTGGACCTAGGAAATGGGGGTAGTCAATGCCAGGAGCTATGAAGTAGGGTAGACTGATGCTAGGAGACACATTTCTGAAAGGCCTACTAAAGATCAACTCATACATTTTCTTGCTTCCAGCTAAGGTGAGTTTTGAGGACAAATCTTTGGGGGCACCTGGGAATTTTCACTATCCTAAAAGATAACGGGGAAGAGGATTCTATAACTTGCCCAGAAATGTGTTTCACCATCTCATAGTATATAGAGTTAAGATGTCCTTTATTTTTAACCTAAAAACCTCCCCAGATAGAATTTTTTTTAAAGCCAGCCTCAGAAGTCAGAATCCCCTACTAGGATTTAAGCCCATTTGCCCTCACATAGTTCACAGGAAAGAGAGACCACAGATCACTAACAAGAAACATTTATAGCTACATAAAGAGAGTATTCACGAAGCTATTAGATAATCCTCTAGCTGTTCTTTCATATGTTACATATTTGGTTAGCCTTTCCTCCCAAGACTAACATGACGGGTTACAATTCAATAATTCTAAGTAGAAGAAAATGCTTCAATCCCTAAGATGCTTCCTTTCGTTCAACTGTTAAGCCACCAGGTTGGAAACTACTCTTCCTCAAAAAAAGAACAAATGTTTAAATAAATATAAACCAGATCCTAGCACCTCTGAAACTCTTCTAAAAAGCCACCTTTTCCCAAAAGATACATGAGAAGCCCCAAGAATTGGGCAGTGAGACCTTTCTAGATGAATAGACATCACACATCTGGAGGAACTTCAAGCACACAGGGAGGGCAGGGGGTAAGCAAAACGAAAAGGGACATTTCATTCCACTCAGATCTATGCATCTGAAAGCTTACGAAGTACACTTTCAACATATCATTAAAATATTGTTCTTAGACCTCAGAGGTGGTGTTTCTTTAACTCCCTCAATTACTACCCTTCAAAGATAAAGAACTTTATCTTAAAAAAGTTCTCCTTAGAGATATCTGCAGACAGAAATCAGTCAAGAATGGTGACCAGCAGCAAAGAAAAATAAGAAGCATCTAAGAATCAGCTTACTCAAGGTGGAACCAATAGCAACCCAATTCTTACTTACTTTGTCATAGTCATATTGTGAAGAGCATCTGCTATCAAATCTAAGGTACAGGCAGCGAGCTCCTGGGATATGGACCGTTTCTTTAAATTTATAGTTGTCTCTGACAGGGTGGACTGTTTCCACAGTCTTCCCAGCAGCCCATGGGGCAGGAATCTTTAAACCAGTGAGAAATCCTGGCTCCTCCTTCTCTTCTAACATTCTAAACAGAAAAAGAGAAAATGATTCAGCTTAGCAGGCAAGTTAAGGAAAAATAATGTAAACATTAAATTGCTCTTTAATTTTCCAATCAGAAACATTTAAAAATTTCTCCATTTAAGGGTTTTTTTCTTTGTTGTTATATATTTGCTTTTTTTTTTCTTTTTTGCCTTTTTCCAGGACAAAAAACAGAAACATGTTTTCATTTTTCCCTCTTTTTTCAAGGGAGAAGCCCAGTTGATATCCAGGAGAAGACCTGATCAACTCTCATTTAAAGGTACTCAGAAAAAAAAAATGGATACTGTAAAGGATCCTTAAGATTGGCCCCTTTCCAAATCCCACGGGGTTGGCATCCTATAAAAATTTCCTTTTGTTGATATCTACATGCCAATTGTTGAAAACTCCAAAAGTCTACATAACTACTTTTTACTATAATTTTTACTAAAGAAAGGTGCCTTCAAAGGTTCTCTTACCTACTATAATTGAACTCTCAAGGACTTCATGGAGCCTGAGGTTGTGGAATACAAACTCCTAAGACTTAAACTTAGCTGCCATGAAATTCTCTTATTCTTTCAACTCTGAAGCTTGAGCTGCAAAGCCTTACTGTCCAATATGGTAGCTACTAGTCACATGTGGCTATTTCAATTAAATTGAATTTAAATGAAATAAAATTTAAAATTCAGTTCCTCAGTCACATTAGCTATCTTGCAGGTGCTCAATAACAACCTGTCGCTATGGCACTAGACAGCACAGAGAGAAGTTTTTATCACTGCAAAAAGCTCAATTCCATATCTTTGTGCTCTAGAGAAACTCAGGAAATCTTTCCTTTCTGAACATTTTTTTTTAAGTACAGCTTTAATGCAACCTAATTGACATAATAAATTGCACATATTTAAAGCATACAACTTGATAAGTTTGGACATTTGTTATATCTATTACGTTTCCTTCTTCCTTTTTGTAACCACTCCATTTCTCCCCTAGGTGAACACTTACTTGCTGTCTGTCACTAGAGATTAGTTTGCATTTCTAGAGTTTTTTATATATGAAATCATATAGTACATGACCTAAGGGGATGCAGCTTCTTTCCCTCAGGGTTTAGTATTTTGAGATTATATACATGCTGTTATATATAACAATAGTTCATTCCTTTTTATTGCTGATTAGAGTCTGTTGTATGACTATATCACAATTTATTTGTCCATTCACTTACTGATGGACATTTACGTTGTTTCCAGTTTTGGGCTCTTCTAACCAAAACTGTTGTGAACCTTAATGTAAAAGCCTTTGTAAGAACCTTGCTTTCTTTTCTCTCGTGTTAATATGTAAAAGTGAAGTAGTTGAGTCATACAGTAGATATAAGTTTAACTTTTTAAGAAACAGCCAGCTGGGCATGGTGGTTCATGCCTGTAATCCCAGCACTTTGGGAGGCCGAGGTGGGCGAATCACAAGGTCAGGAGTTTGAAACCAACCTGGCCAACGTGGTGAAACTCTGTCTTTACTAAAAACACAAAAATTAGCTGGGCATGGTAACCCACGCCTGTAATTCCAGCTACTCAGGAGGCTGAGGGAGGAGAATTGCTTGAACCTGGGAGGCTGAGGTTGCAGTGAGCTGAGATCATGCCACTGTACCCCAGCCTGGGTGACAGAGCAAGACTCCATATCAGAAAAAAAAAAAAAAAAGAAAAGAAAGCCAAACTGCCTGCCAAAGTCATAATATTTTATATCCTCACTATTAGCATATGAGAATTTCACATCAATTTTGAACTAATCTCTGATCCACGGGGAAATTTATTCTAACCAGTTGCTATAAATCTACAGTTACCTAAAATTTTCATTCCAAAGTCTCTTTTCACAGTTAGATAGTCCTTGCTAAAAATCATTGTCATAAAAAAGAGTACTAGGCTTTCACCAGAAGAAAACAAGAAAAGAGTTCCTGCAAGGAAGCAGCATCCATTACCTCTCATCAGGGAACAGCCTACACTTCTGGTCTGGTGCACCACATGGGGAACAGCCCACCTCAGCAAAAACTGGACACTGCGTTTTAAGCAGCAAAGCCGTCTGAAACACAAAACCATCATTATGTCTTTGAGTGCCACTGTCAGTTATCTGAATGGTATAAGAGCCAAACTTAGCAGTCTCTCTTAAATTACCTTTTTACAATCCTTCAGCAAGAAATGCTGTGCTACTTAGACCACTTGACATTATTTTACTTAATGCTGGAATGGAACACATCATTTATATTAGCTACTATTAGCTGGCAAGGGACTCAGGAGACAAACTATAATGGTAGGGTTTTAGTAGCATTGTATATTAGTATTTTTACAGCTGATTGGCTATGAACACTCACTAAAAGATTGCACTTAGTAATTTAGCCAAACAAAATATTTTCCCTTAATATTTATTTTTATGACATGTTATTTTTCTTCATTCCATCATTATTACCCTTAGTTTCTGAAAGACAGGATTATGTTTATTCTGTCTTCAGTGAAAGCAAACAGCCACCCTGTGAAGCAGCTTGGCCAAAAAGCAGTTCATTTGGCACATCAAGGATCATACCTGGCTGGTATAGAGTACCAGCTGCACTAGCTGAGGCATCAGGGCATCGGCCATGATCAGAGTCTGTAAATTTGGATGCATCAGGGAGGTCAGTAACACTGGAAGAAGGTGACCAAGCATAGTAGCCTTAGTAACTTGTTCCAAGCCTTTTAACCTACAAAAAGTTCAAGAAAAACACACAGCCTAAGCAACGCCCAAACACGTGAAGAAGCAACTAATGTCATCTTTATCTGACAAATTCTCTTACACTGCATCTCCTTAAACTAGTTAAGCACTTTCAGTGATAGCAACTCAGTCCACAACTTTTCCACACTGAAGGAGAGGGGAAGAACAGAAAGTTATTAATGGGTTTCACCTTCAATCTGTGTTTTTGCCCAAAAGTTTATAAAATGCTTTTTTTTTTTTTTTTTTTTTTTTTTTGGGAGACAGGGTCTCACTCTGTCACCCAGGCTGGAGTGCAGTGGTACCATCAGAGCTCACTGCAGCCTTGATCTCCTGGGCAGAAGTGATCCTCCCATCTCGGCCTCCCAAACTGCTGCAATTGCAGGCGTGAACTATGGAGCCAACCTACATGGCACCTTTGAAGCACTTTACAAATGGGTTCTAAAATGCCAATAGCTACTACCTGTAAGGTTCTCTGCTGGTCACTATGCTACACTGGGCACTCTAAAAAGGAGGAAGTGAATGGCTACAACATTGATTCGCCTGCCCATAGCTATGACATCCATTACTGGTCTAGAGAAAGTGAGGCTTGTCTGGGACGTGCAGAAGCAGGCAGATCTTTTTCCTCTCAATTTTCTTTTATTATAGTAAAATAAATATAGCATAACATTTACCGTCTTAACCATTTTAAGTGTACATTTCAACGTTATTAAATAATGTGCAACTATCATCACCATCCATCTCCACAACTCTTTTTTGTGTTATAAAACCAAAACTCTATACCCTTTAAATAGTAACTCCTCATTTTCCCCTTTCCCCCAGCCCCTGGCAACCATCATTCTACTTTCAGTCTATATGACTTGGACTAATCTAAGTAGGCAAATTTTAAATTTATCTTTAAAATCACATTCTTAATATCCCTGTCCCCTGCTAGTAAATTAAGGAATGCAAAAAGAAATGGATTATGTAAATTCCCTAAGGCTATTTGGGATATTGGTATTGGAACCAGAAACTCAGGCTCTCCCATTAGATTGAATTACGTATTACTAAGCCTCAATGCAATGCTTATCTGGTTATACTGTTCTCAATCCCAACCTCCTATCTACTCCCTAGGAGTGGGCAAGAACCAAGGCCAGAGTAACAGACAGGGTTACAAAAGCAAAAATTACACTGTAGGATTCTTTTAGATCTAACATTCAAATCGTCAAAAAACATAGTGGGCAATGCATCTCTAAAAGCAAACCACAGCAGAAGTTTTCATGTGAAGGGCTGAGAAAGGGCTTTATTCCTGTGAAAAAGAAGTTTGCCCTCTATATAGGTCAGTCATGTATTTAGAGAAGTAAAATTACAGTAAAATCTTGAGATATCACATCAGTGTCATCTTTTGAGTAGCAGTTGATAAGTCACTTCTTCCTTCCAGAAGTCTTTATCATGAGGAAACTAAGTATGCATGGTGCTGACCTCAATAATTAAAGGAAAGGCCAGTTTGGGAGTGATGACACTAGAAGTCCCAAGTGGCAGAGATCAGGCTATGCCCTCCATAACCTTGCTACCCTTAGATCATGGCTGTTGGTCCAGTCTCACCTGAAAGCACATGAAAGAGTGTGACTGCACTTGGCTTTCAAACACTTGCCCTTTCAGCCTATTCTCACAAAAATCTATCTATATAAAACTAATCCTTCTATATTCTGTTCTAAAAATATTTAGTTTTAATAAACAAATTTTTCTTTCCGAAGGGCAGCTGGTCACAGCCCACAAATCCATTCCTCACCTCTGCTCACGGTCTGCTATGTCACTATTTATGAGGGCAGTTGTGACCTGCTGTAGCATTTCCAACACTTCATCACATCCAGTCAGGATTTGGGTGGCAAGAGCCAAAATACTGACTTTTAGCTCCTAGGCAGAAAATATCATCGTATTATTTTTAAGCTTTGTGATGAACGTACGTTCACAATGACAACATGAAATGATGTATTTAATGATGCATTTCCAAATGAAATAATGAGGTGGCCAGAATAAGCCCAAAGCAGTAAATTCTGCCAGGATGGCAAGTAGCAATTTGGGAGACCAGGGTCTGGAGAGCTGACAGAAATACGCAGTATTTCAGAGGGATCACACTGAGTCCCTAGGAGAAAAGGCCTATCTCCCATCCCATCCAGCACAAGAGAGCTCCTGGTGGCCAGCCCAGAAACTGTCCAGGTGGAAGACTGCCTTGGGTGGTATGAGGATAGCTAAAGAGAAAAACAGAACAGTAAAAGGTGCATGTAGAGGCGGTGAATAAAATGAGACAAAAACACAACATTCTGAAACAGTACAAGTGACCTTTTACTTAATGTCTTAAACCCATCACACTTGAAAACAGGCAGTTAAAAAAATTCAATTAAAGTAGCAGGCAGTTACAGGCAATTAAACATTAAAATAACAAAGAGTTCATGGGAGTACAAATACTAAATAATGCATTAAGAAAGACTAGCTAACATCATAGAAATGTTTAGTTTACAGTTATTTTCAATTAAAAAAAATACAAACTCTTTAGGGGACATGTATGTGTTTTTTAACTTTTCCCAAGAAACCTAGACAACTAAGCCTATTCAGCCTTTCTTAAGAGTCTTTATATTTCTCTCTATGGTTTAATTAAGAATATGCTAAGGCTAGGCCAGGCGTAGTGGCTCATGCCTATAATTCCAGCACTTTGGGAGGCCGAGGCGGATGGATTGCTTGAGATCAGGAGTTCTAGACCAGCCTGGCCAACATGGTACAAACCCCATCTCTACTAAAAATACAAAAATTAGCTAGGCATCATAGCTCACGTATGTAATTCAAGCTACTCAGGTGGCTGAGGCAGGAGAATTGCTTGAACCTGGGAGGTAGAGGTTGCAGTGAGCTGAGACTGAGCCACTGCACTCCAGCTAGGTAACAGAGTGAGGCTCCATCCCAAAAGAAAAAAAAAAATTTACTAAGATTATAATTGAGCCTTCAAATAGACAAAACTTTCTCCTTGCTAGAATTTTCTGAGGTCTTTTTTACTATTTTGATTGATTGATTGATTGATTGAGACAGAGTCTCACTCTGTTGCCCAGGCTGGAGTGCAATCAGGGCTCCCTGCAGCCTCCGCCTCCTCGGTTCAAGCGATTCTCCTGCCTCAGCCTCCCCAGTAGCTGGAATTACAGGCAGGCGCCACTAGGCCCAGCTAATTCTTATATTTTTCAGTAGAGACAGGGTTTCACCACGTAGGCCAGGTTGGTCTCGAACTCTTGGCCTCAAGTGATCTGCCTGCTTCAGCCTCCCAAAGGGCTAGGATTACAGGTGTGAGCCACCACACTCAGCCATTTTTAGTATTATTGAGATTTTTTTTTTTTTAATCATTAACAGAGTAGGAACTCTGAACTAATGATGAGCCAAATCATGCTTTAAGTCACACTAATGACATGCACGATCATCTACTGACTCCATATCACATAGCAGCAAAGTGCCAGGTATTTACAGGGCTTGTTGCTAATACAGCAACTTTACAAAGAATATATTATTGTCCTTTTTTACTGATGAGGAAACTAAGGCAAGAGAAGTTAAATATTATCAACAACTTGCATGTATGTCTGCCTATTTAAAAATTTTGGATTATACGATGAGATAAACTCATAAATACAAACTATCAGATATATGATTTAAATAATATATACACATAAAGGAGTGAGAAAAGGGCAATCTGTAATGGCTTTTATCTTTAACTATGGCTTCCTTGGTTGATTTTTCAGTGTGGTTAACATTTTAAGAAAGAATAAAATTCTAGTTGATTTCTCTGATTCTCCCACAAAGTTGAAATTCTGAAGAACAATGCAAACAACAGCCTTGAGCATCTGTCAAAATTATGACAATCATAACTATAAAAAAATCTTTGGACTACTATAAATTGTCATTTGGGAACAAGTTAGTGAGTTTATATGGAAGCTAATTTAAAAATAATTACAGAAAATGAAATTGACTTATAGGTTTAGAAACGAGATTATTCCATATGAAGATTGAGAGAAAACTATCATCTTTTAAAAGTTATTTTAATCAAGAGAATAAACCATCAAAAATTTTAAATTATTTAATGCTCCAAGATTTATAGATATATGTATGTCTATATAAATATAAATTTCAGGTACATATGAGATCACTTGTAAGTGCCATATTATATAGTTTTTAAAAGAAGATGGAAGTAAACAAAGGCACAAAAGGTTGACAGGAGCACATGGATGGCACATTATGAGTGTCACAAATATGGTGACCACTGTGCAATGACATAAAAAATCTGTGGAATGAGTGGCCTAATGTTATCTCTCACAAGAATATAAGCCACAAGGTGAATTCTGACATCATAATACACAGAAATTTAGCCAATCAACTGCTTTACACACTGGGTAGAACACATCGTTAAAATAAAGCTTGGTGTTTACCTGTACCTTCAATGTCTCTCCCTGCAAGGAGCTGTCACTGTCATCATTCTCATCAGGTTTAATCAAAATAGTGTTACTGAGAAGATGATTCTGAACTGCCATCAGATAGCGCAGGCAGGAGGATGCAGCCTTTAATACAAATAAGGGCATTTAAATGATCTAAACCCTACTGAAAGAGCGATCATGTAATCCTCATGTTTTTAAAAGATTTTGACAAAGAAAACAAAAAGAGAAAGTACAGAAAACAGACCAAGTTAGTATTTCAGGTGACTTATTTCCATATGGCTTTCCATACGTACTTTGACACATTTACTATAACTTTCTGCCTTTTGCTACACAATCCTCACTAATCAGAATACTTACTTGAATTTTTGCCTCAATAATTATTCTTTCCCCTCCCTCTCACACACATTTACATTATAGAAGAATACCCAAACCCTTAAAAGAATCTTTTGATTCCTATTGGTCTCTATAAAACTTTACTCACGGTTTAGAAAACAATGTAAAATTAAAAATTAATAAGGGAATAAACTCTCACTAGATAAAAACACCCAATTCTGATCAATTTATTGCATCAAGTAATTTTAAGCAGGGGGAACAGTCTCTGGAAAAAGTTTTTCAAGTGGATTTGTCTAGCTCTACATTTCTAAGTTAAGTAGTAATCTGACTTTCATAAATTATTATTATTATTATTATTATTATTAGAGATAAAGTCTTGCTCTATCATCCAGGCTGGAGTGTAGTGGCACGGTCTCAGCTCACTGCAACCTCTGCCACTCGGGTTCACATGATTATCCTGCCTTAGCCTCTTGAGTAGCTGAGATTACAGGTGTGCACCACCATATCTGGCTAACTTTTGTATTTTTAGTAGAGACGGAGTTTCACCATGTTGGCCAGACTGGTCTTGAACTCGTGACCTTAGGTGATCACCCGCCTTGGCCTCCCAAAGTGCTGGGATTACAGGCGTGAGCCACCGTGCCTGGCCTTTCATAAATTAAGTCTGTATGTATACACACACCTGTCAATACAATAAAATGAAAACAGGGATGCTTGATATAATTTTTCTTTCATTAAGCACATTTTTACTTACAGGCACAGTTGAAAGGAGCTTTTGAAAATCATCTTTAGAGACAGTTTGGCACTTGGTGATTAAGATACAGGATTCTCGTACAACAATCTTCAGAATGTAGTGTAAAAGTTCATCATTTAGTCTTAAAAATGCAGGAAAAATGTAACAATAAAATATTGATGGTATATTGATAAAAGAATAAGTTTTACATAATTGGTGTAAGATGACAAATAGAAGATACATAATTAATTGATTCTGTAAGCAAATCACCTTAGTAATAATGCTAACAACTAGCTATATTATTTAAACAAAACTAATAGAAATCAAAACCCAACTACCAAGTCAATGAATTTTATAAATAACACAGAAAAACAACACCTTCATCCCCTTCACCAGCTCTAACACACATACTCAGCCTTTCTCGTAGACTAGCAATTTGGATAGTACTCTGAACCAAGATCTCCTAAATAAGTTCCATCTGTTATTTCTGCTACAGACCCTTTCCCCAGGCCCAACTTACTTTACTGATAAAACTGAAAGGTGCAATTATCAGTGCTGAGGGTAACTGTGGAATTACCTGGTCCATGTTTCAGGTTTAACATGCTAACGATCATATGCATTTTAACAGGAGGCTGAAGTCGATCAAACACATTTAAATGTAAATTAATGACTGTGAACACAAAGTCTAGGAATGAATAATATAACTGGTGTCACCTGTAATGATCATCCTCATCGCTGCCAAATCGGTTGTTTTGGAGCTGTTCAGCCAGATTGGTTAGGATCACATCCCGTAGCTGGGAGAGTCCACTGTTTCTCTCACCTAACAAGGAACAAAGCTCCATAAACTACCTTGGTAATGACTACCAGAAAACTGATGCTATTTTTAAAAAGTGTTTAAACAAATAGATTGTTGGCAAGCTAGGGGTACTAGACATACAGAAATATAAAAATAAAAGCAGCAAAAATGACATCACAACAAATCTGACTTTTTAACTAGCATCCTGATCAAAGTGTAATTACCCTCTTGATATATCATTAAGTGTGATTTTCAGTTCCTTAATGTTGCTTTTTAATGCCAACTGTCTTTAACAAAGTAACTTTTGCTGTTGTTTAGTCTAAGAAAAAGTTAGGCTCCAATGTGTGAAGACAACTGGCTTAGAAATCACCAGTGTCATTATTTTATTCGTTAAACATCTAAAGTCACATACATTATGCTAAGCAGTGGAGTCAGAAAGTTTATAAAGCTTACAGATATATAAAACACAGTTTTTGCTGTCAGTCTGGCTGAAGTATAAGCATATATGTAGATAGGCAGATACATTCTTTCTTTTTTTTTGAGATGTCTTCTCGCTCTGTTGCCCAAGCTAAGTGTAGTCACGTAATCAGAGCTCACTGCAGTCTCAACCTCCCGGGCTAAAGCAATCCTCCTGCCTCATACTTCTGAGAGCTGGGACAACAAGGTATGGGCCACCATACCCGGCTAATTTTTTTTATTTTTTGTAGAGTCAGGGTCTTGCTATATTGCCCAGGCTGGTCTTGAGCTCCTGGGTCAAGCGATCCTTCTGACTTGGCCTACCAAAGTGCTGGGATTACAGGTGTGAGCCACCATGCCTGGCCTGCAGATACATTTTTTAAATATGCTGACTAACATATATAAAGAAGTCTCATTTATCTTAATATGGAGTTGTTTTCTTGAGGACAAAAAAAAGGACAGCTGTTCAAAGATAATTTAAAGGATTACTTCTTACCTTCTGTTAAGACCAGCTTAAGTAAGTTATTGATTTCAGTTTCACCTGGGTACAAGATATTTAAACCAGAGCTGAAATGACAAAAAAGTCAAAAATATTTAATCAAATGTTCTAAAAATCAAAACTCTAAATATTTAAATTCTTATTTTTATTAAAGATGCCAATTGGATTACATAAAACTGTGAAATAACTTTTATTTTAAAAAAATTGAGACAGGGTCTCAATATGTTGCCCAGGTTAGTCTTAAACTCCTGAGCTCAAGCAATCTACCTGCCTTGGCCTCCCAAAGTGCTGGGATTACAGGTGTGAGCCACTGTACCTGGCCCAAAAAGGTATTTGAATCTAAATTCACTGTCACGATCCAGTCCAATCACTTCCCTGATAAATGGCATTCCTCTCCTCCTCCTCCTCCTCCTGCTCCTCTGAATTACCAAAATGATAAGTTACTTGGGGCCAGATGCAGAACTGGTTAAAGGGAATTGGTAAGCTATGAAAAGTCAATGTAGTCAAGCCTACATATACTAATTGTGCTTTCCCAAAAGATCACTTAAGAAAGTGAATTTCTAATTCTCAGTTTTTCCAAAAAGCAGGGAAGAACAGTATTGCAAATAGCATCAGACTCTTTTTTCTTTTCACTTCTTTGTGTGTGTGTGTGTGTGTGTGTGTGTGTGTGTGTGTGTGTGTGTGTGTGTGTTTTAGACAGAATTGCACTCTGTCGCCCAGGCTGGAGTGCATGGAGTATAGTGGTGCGACGTTGGCTCACTGCAGCCTTGACCTCCTGGGCTCAAGTGATCCTCTCATCTCAGCCTCCTGAATAGCTGGGACTACAGGTGCACGCCAGGACACCTGGTTAATTTAAATATTTTTGTAGAGATGAGGTCTTACTATGTTGCCCAGACTGGTCTCAAACTTGACCTCAGCAATCATCCTGCCGTGGCCTCTCAAAGTGCTGGGATTATAGGTGTGAGTTACCACACTTAGACTGTTTTCTTTTTCAACTGAGTTTTAACATTCAGTCAATTCTAAAATATACAATCTGGTAAGTCTGACGTATGTATACACCAATAAAACCATCACCACAATCAAGACAGTGAATATACCTATCTCCTCCAAAAGTTTCCTCAGAATATCAGATTTCAATCATTGCCTTAATGCTCCACAGCAAGAGATTTGAAGCATAATGTACTGTGGAAGGAAAACAATGCCCTGTCATCAATGCTCACCCTTATCATATGGATCTTTCAGACCAACCACCCAGCTCTCTCGGTCACTAAATTATACTTGGTCAGTTTAAGGCTGTATTCCTGAATAAAAGTTCTCTGTGGCCAGATGCAGTGGCTCCCACCTGTAATCCCAGCACTTTGGGAGGCCGAGGTGGGTGGATTACCTGAGGTCAGGAGTTTGAGACCAGCCTGGCCAACATGGCAGAACTCCATCTCTACTAAAAATACAAAAAAATTAGGTGGGTGTGGTGTTGGGCACTTGTAATCCCTGCTCGGGAGCCTGCGGCAGGAGAATTGCTTGAATCTGGGAGATGGAGGTTGGGGTGAGCCGAGATCGTACCACTAAACTCAAGCATGGACGACAAGAGCAAAACTCTATCTCAAAAAAAAAAGTTTACTGAACTAAAAAAAAAAAAAAGATTGACAATAAATAGAAAATGACCTGTAAATTCTGCTCTCTTGTCTCAAAAGGTTTTAAACAGATTGATAAAGGCTCACACTGTTGAGCGCTTACTTTGAATCAGGTCTTACCTTAGGAAAACCTCATAAACCCATAAAACAGGTGCTATTTTTATGCCCATCTTACAGCTAAGGAAATGTGAATCTTAAACCAAGATCATACTAGTAAGCGGCAAAGTCTAGAACCCAGGTCTGCCTGCTGCCAAAGCCTGCTTCTTAACTACCCTGCCACACTACGCAAAATGAGAACATGAGCTTGCAAACAATGAAAATATCCACTTACAAGGTTTTTTGTTTTGTGTGTTTTTTTTTTAGATCCAAACAGTGAGATAAGGAAATGTAGGTACATAGTTGGCTTTGGTGCTCTGAGGGTGGGGCCACAAACCCCTCTCCATTGAAATTATTCCCAATCCATGAAGTCCCGACTGTGGGATAGGGTAAGAGACATTTGTACTACCAGCTTTCAGGGACGATTACAATGCTTTGCAGAAGAATCATTTTGCAGAGAGAATTACGAAAATCATTAGCTGTTTACCTGATGGCAAGGCAGACTTCCTTCTGAATTTCAGGGCAAATTTGATCTTTTGGTGCCATCAACAACTGCCAAAGAAGCAATCCCGACCGTCGAATGATGTCTCGATTCCTTTCAGTTTGTGGGCTGAAGAAAAATTTAAATACCACCTACAGAAACATAAGGAGTTTATCTAAAAATGCTAATTCTACTGGGGATAAAATTATCCCTACAAAGAAAGTGCATGGTAGATAGCCTATGAACAAATAACCAGGTGAATTTTTTTAACCACAATCTCTTCTATTGTATAATGGTATAATTATAGTAAATATTTTGCATATATTAACTGCAATGAGCTATGTATAGCAATATTTCATTAATTACAGTGCAATGAATGTAATTCTAATTACAGGATTAGAAGGTGGGTAAGATGCAGAACAGGAAAGTTATTAAATTTTTATTCTGGTAAAAATGAACTGGCTGAAGCCAAGGTTTGCATTTCCTTTTCTCTGCCATCTTATTTATCTCAAAACAGTGTATTTACCTGAAAGACAACGAGAATGCAGCGTATAATACAGGTATCTCCATTAACCATGGCCTTCTCCATAATGTCACAAATACTGCTAAGATGGTGTGCTTCAATTGGATGCTGCTTGCCCAAGACACTTGTGATTGGAAGATTGGGGTTGGTAGCAAGAAGATTGAGTTGGTGTATGCACATCGCACCAACATGGTGCAATAACTGGTTTATAACCTCATTCGTGGTTATAGCCTCTTCTAGAAGATGAAAAGGAAACTGAGTGAGGAAAGACGTCTCTATGGGTGGTCCCCGAAGAATAGGCCTCTGACTTATAAAAGGGTCATGTGCACTAGGAAAGGGTATTTTGGCTATAATCTCTTTTACTGCTGCCAGAGAACCCTTCTCCCTGCCACAGGTGCTAGGGTGAAAACACTTGGGGAGTTCATTTGTTTGGAACATAAGTAGCTACCACTTACTGTACCCTTTCTATATGCTGAAGAATGAGCTGAATGCTTTACATGGTTCTCAACTTAGACTATTTTAGCCCTGTTGTAGATCAATAAACCAAGAGTTAGAGAAGTTACGGAACTTGCCCTAGGTCACACAGCTAAGAAGTGGTAGAGCCGGGATTTGGACTCAGGCCACCTCAGTCCACAGCCCCTGTTGGTAACCATTCTAGTAAAACCTCTCCAGTAAAACCGCTCCATGTCCCATGGCTGCTCCACATTAGAACCCCTATAAATGGCTCCCATCTATATATGGCTCCTCATGTTTGACATGTTAAGCTGAAAATGTCCATTAGATAACCAAGTGCAAGTGAATCCATAGTATGCAGTTTAGGCAAAAGGTTTGGGAGTCACTAATGTAATGTAGACTTTCTTTTCTACTTTTTGCTTTTTCAAAAAAAAAAAATAGCTTTATCAAGATATAATTTACATTCCACAAAACTCGCCTACTCTAAATGCACAACTCACTAAGTTTTAGTAAATTTACACAAATACCATAATCAAGAATGAAAGCTGAGAAAATACACTGACCCTAGAGATATTAATTATCATGGTGATTAACATTTGTCTACAAGTTCTCTGATATGCTTCTTCCAGGAAGTGGAGCTTAATTCCTCTTCCCTTCAGTGTGGTTGAGACTAACAGAGTATGGAAAGGGAAAAGTCGCAACTTTATAGTGGAGAAACCTGGCAGATGCTATTTAAACCAAGTGATCAGTTTTTAATATCACTAGTAATAAGTCATGTCAATATCATGTATCCTGGAATATGATGTAATTAATATGAAGGGGATATTGCTTCTGTGGTATTCTTCCCCAATCCATAACATCAGTTTAACCATGAGAAAGCATCAAATGAATCCACAGGGAAGGACATTCTAGTCTACAAATGCCTGACCAGTACTCCCCAAGTGTCCTGTTTTGCCCTTCAGACAGAACAACTCTACCAATCTATGGCCCAAGTTTGCTGCTTTCTTCTCCCTGCAGCTCAAATCTGTAGTGGAGTCACTCTAATGAATTTTTCTTTTCAAATCCAGAATTTCCATTTCATTTTTTTTTAAATAATTTCTTTACTGAAATTCTCAATTTGCTTAATCATAGTCATCATACTTTCCTTTAATTTTTTAAGCTTGGATTCCTTTCGTTCTTTAAACGTATTTATAATGGCTGCTTTAAGTCATCTGATTTTAAAGTCATCAGTCCAACACCTGAGTTTCTCCTGCATTTCGTGGTTACTGATTTCTCTTCTCAGTTTATTTATTTATTTTTTCAAATCCTTGTTTCATTCATTCATTCATTCATTCATTTATTTGAGACGGAGTTTTACTCTTGTTGCCCAGGCTGGAGTGCAATGGCATGATCTCAGCTCACTGCAACCTCCACCTCCCAGGTTCAAGCGATTCTCCTGCCTCACCCTCCCAAGTAGCTGAGATTACAGGCACCTGCCATCATGCCCTGCTAATTTTTTTGTATTTTTAGTAGAGACGGGGTTTCATCATGTTGGCCAGGCTGGTCTCAAATTCCTGACCTCAGGTGATCTGCCCATTTCAGCCTCCCAAAGAATTTGGATTACAGGCATGAGCCACCATGCCTGGCCTCATTTTTTTTTTTATTATTATTCTTGTTTTTCTTTTTTCAGCCTGGCTTCCTAGGGGGTCACCCCTATCTGTATCCCTTAGTTGTTGTCAACCAATGATTGTGTTCCAACACCTTGAGCCAGTAACACTTTTCACCCTGGATGGATCTGTGTGTTTTGGAGGAACTGCAGCAAAGTTCAGGCAGTTTTAAACTCTGCCCTGCTTTTTACTTCCTGTTGGGCCCTCTCACAGCTTCGCATGTGTATGCAGACTCATGTTGAGCCAGGGTTATGTGAGTAGCTTAGGCTGTCTTCGGCCTTTTCTGTGTAGGTGATTGGTCCCCAGCAGCTTTCTCACTATCCAGATCTCACTAGTAAACTTCTAGCTAGTCGGCTGGGCCACTGCTTGCCCTAAATGGAATCATGATTTAAGACCAGATGAGCCACTGGTTTCTGTTGTTTGCCACCAAGATGACTACTATTACTGACAATGCTAATAGGCTTGAGGTTTTTCCATGCTTTGCTCCTAATAGCAAACCTGCTGCTTTTCACAATCTTCCCCACCCTGAATTATTGTGCTGACCAAGCTTGATGTGGTCAGCAAAGTAATTGTCTCAGAGCAGACTGAGGTGGAGGATAGGAGCAGCTTTAGCTAGGAACACCACAGGCTGCCACCATCCTTACCCAAAGTTCAGGGTTTTTTCTAACAAACAACCACTCTCAATTTGGTGTATGTGTTGGCAATTTCCAGAGCCGGGAAACAGTTGTTTTTGATAATTTTGCCTGTTTTAGTGTTGCTTTATGGGGAGGGGACTTGCTGAGTGATTCATTCCTCCATATTAGTATAGTTGACTTTAAAGCAACAAGATTTTAAGTTAATATTAACTTAATATTAAGAATGTTCATATTAATATTTAAAAATACAAAGGTCCTCATTGGTAATTCTATCTAACTATAAGTTTGTCTCAAACTCTCAACCTCGGGGAATCTGCCCACCTCTGCCTCCCAAAGTGCTGGGATTACAGGCGTGAGCCACTGTGCCCAGCCACCTAACTGTAAGTTTGTATATAAACAAGTCACTATCAATGCAAAACACTACGACGGCATATAATCCCATGCCAAATACAAATAATCAATTTTTACACCAAAGTTCCAACAGTTTCAGGAAGGACATAACAATTTTTCTTTAAAAGCATCTATGGACCACCTCAAAAGCTCTATTTACATACTTATTTGCTTAATCATAACTCATCTTTCATGGTTACAGGTAACAAAAGACTTTAGGTTTCAAAAGTTCAAAGAGGGAAAACTGGTGACACATTTTGGGGTCGGGCTATGTTTTCACCTACCAATGCTGTGGTATTCTCTCACATTTCAGAGGGAAATCTTTTCCTGTAAGACCCTGAGCCCACCTCACCTTTGGGCTCAGTGATAATGTGACTGACTCCAAGTCTCTGGCAGACATAATGGAAGGCTTGATTCCCAGGGTTACACCACTGATCGATATAGTCATTAGAGCATGTCCATAGCATGTTGTTCACTGTGTCATAACACGCACCTGCAAAAACAGCATACTGTATTCAGTCATCATGCCACCAGCTACCTGTACACATAGTTCTCACAATCACTGCTACAAAGTGGAAGGGCAAGGATGCTCTCTAATGTTGACAACCCACATCCCTGTTCCCATAGATTTACTTAGCAAGGCACTAGGGCTGGGACTCAGCAAGAAGGCAGGATTTAATTTTTAATTTTGCTTAACTCCTGTGTGAGAAAGAATAAGTCTCACAAAATAGATAGCTCTTAGTAACTGATTTATGTGTGACCTACTTCCAAAAAGTATTTAAGTGGCTTACATTAAAAACCCAGGTATAACAGAACCAATTAACATTAATACACAATAAAAGGCCCTAGTAACTGAGCCCAAAATTTAGAAATAAGCTTCCTATCAGCCAGGTCAAAGAGAAAATCCAATATATTACTTAACATTCATTTTCTAACAATAACAAATATATCAATTCCTCACAGGAAATAAACCTTTTTATGGCATAAATCTTGAGAATTTCTTATGGGTATCATCACACAACCTAATAAACATCATCTTCAAATGCAGTTTATTCAGAGGAATTTTACATAAGGCAATTTCTTATACTGAGTCCCAAAATTAAAATTTAGTATAAAAAAATTATTTCTGGCTGGGCACAACGGCTCATGCCTGTAATCCTGGCACTTAGGGAGGCAAAGGCAGGAGGATTGCTTGAGCCCAGGAGTTTGAGACCACCCTGGGAGACACAGTGAGACCTTGGCTCTACAAAAAAATAAAGTTATCTGGGCATGGTGGTATGCTCCTGTAGTCCCAGTTACTTGGGAGGCTGAGGTGGGAGGACTGCTTGAGCCCAGGAGGTGGAAGCTGCAGTGAGCCAAGATCATGCCACTTCACTCTAGCCTAGGTGACAGAAGAGACTCTGCCTCAAAAAAACAAAACAAAACAAAAAACATCTTTCTTTTCAAGGAAACTAGAATGTCACAGGGAATTGCAAGATATTTCAAGACAAATTTGCTAAAACTTTAAATTTTCCAAAGAAACATGTGCATTTATTTCTTACCCAATCCTGGTACGAGAGCACCACGCCCCAATGAGCTTCCAGCAGCATCTATGAGATCTGCACGACTTGTAAACTGACCATCCGAAATATTATACACCAAGCTGGAGGCTAGGACTTTGGAAACAAACATTAAGCTGTTTAATGATCCTGAAGATTATTTTTAAGGTTTAAATTTCAGGCTATTAACAAGACTTTTATAAAAATCACACCCTTTTCTTGTTGTTGCATATTGGTGGTAATTGGTGGTAAAGAGACGGAGAATATATGCATAAGACCACAAAAAGAAAACTGTAACCAGACATCTTCCTAAATTTAATACTGAACAATAATTTTGAAAGTGTTTTTAAAATGGCGACTTTTGCATGAAGGTTCTTTCTGATATACATTATCAAAAGGGTAACTGCAAGAAGGGTTATGATCACTAACATCACAAGATAAAAATGTTTACAAGAAACACTATGCAGTTAGTCAGTGTTCAGTAAAGCTTGATGTATGCTCAAACACAGCTCAGCTACAATCCTTCCTAATACTGGCTCTAAAACTTGGAGACATCCTGGCTTTTTCCCTTAACACAGGATAGTGTAGTGGTAAAGAGCACGGACTTTGGAGTTTGAATTCCAGCTCTGACACTTTCGGGTGGCCCTGGGAAAGTCATTGAACATCTGTTTCCTCATTTGTAAAGTGGAAATAATAAAAAGTACCTACCTTATACAGTTACTGTGAAGACTAAATGAGTTAAAATATGTCAAGGATCCATATCAGCATGCATATATATATGTTGCTATAACTGACTTTATTTTCTTCCCCACTTTTTTTAAAAGTTTTTTTATTTTTATTTTCTTCCCCACTTTCAAACAAAACTTTAGCACTGTGTCTCTTGAGTTTCTTTGTCATATTCTCATCACCCTAGTAGACCAGATCCTCATCATGCCTGACTTGAATTATAACATAAATGATACTCTTTTTTTTCTATTTTGTTTTCTCATTAAACAAAAAGGTCACTAGAAAATAGATCTCCAAATCTCTTTTTTTGTGGTACTTACCACACGTATGCTTTCTCCCCACTTGGCCATTTACATGAATAATAGCCGTTCTTTATGGCTTAAACTCAAAACCTCATGAAGTCTCTCCTTTCTACCCCACTCCACAATAAACCTTCCTTTCTCAGTTTCTGCAGCTCACAAATCTGCTCCACATGGTTCCTTCCAGCAGGGATGCAGTACTGTCTATCATTTTCTCACTGTCTCATACATCTATGTCATCTCACCCAACTAGACTACGAGCTCTTTAAAGGCAAGCACCAATTCTTCCACTTTCTGAGCAACCCCCAAGTGGCCAAAGAAGAACAGGACACAGAAGGAATTTAAGCATTTACTGATTTGTTGGGCTAAAGTTGGATGATTGGGTAAGCTATATCCTCATGAAAGAATGGTACCATAAAGACTTACTTTAATTAAATGGGGTCAATTTCAATTGAGCAAAAAAGCCATGCCAAGAAGACTAAACACAATTTAATAAGACTAATGGTCATAATATGTGGTAATCGTAGGAAAAAAAGAGGAAAAAAAAAAAGAAAAAACGGATGGTCAATAAAATAAAAACCCAAATTTTAAATGGACAAAAGACGTGAATAGATATTCCTCCAAAGAAGATATACAAATGCCAAATAAGCACATGAAAAGATGCTAAGCATCATTAGTCATTAAGGAAATGCACAAAACCACAATGAGGTACCACTTCATATCCACAAAGATGGCTATAATCAGAAAAATGGAAAATAACAAATGTTGGTGAGGATGAAGAGAAAACAGAACCATTATACTTTGGAGATGAGAACATAAAATGGTGCAGCCACTTTGGGAAACAGTTTAGCAGTCCCTCCAAGGGTAAACATACAGTTACTATATGACCCAGCAATCCCACTCCTATAAATGTGCCCAAGCATATGAAAAATTAGCCACATAAAACTTATATACTAATGTTCATATCAGCATTATTCAAAGTAGCCAAAAAGTAGGAACAACTCAAGTGTCCATCAAATTATGAATAAACAAAATGAGGTATTATCCACACAACAAAATATAATTCAACCACAAAAAGTAATGAAGTACTGATTCATGCTGCAACATGGATGAACCTTGAAAACATTGTTAAGTTTAAAAAGCGGTCACGGATTCACTCCATCCTGCCACCCTGTGAAGAAGGTGCCTGCTTCTCCTTTGCCTTCCACCATGATTGTAAGTTTCCTGAGGCCTCCACAGCAACGCATAACTGATGGAGAAAAAAACTTGGAACCAACGAGAAAGAGCTGGGGCTGGTGTCAGGAGACTTGGACCACATCACTTCACCTGTCTGAGCCTCAGTAACAACGCAGTGATCCCATCACTCAAGACTGAGAAAGATGTAGGATCACTGGTGTCCAGTAATAAATGCACATTTGCAAGCACTAAGGAGAAGACCTCATTCCATGTACTTTCTTCCTGGAGACCAAGCCCACTACAGCAAGGAGTATCTTTAAGCAAGGGTGGAACTGTCCATAAGGGGAGAACACTCTCCATCTCTTCTCACATCACACAGCTCTCCAGCTGATACAATCTATAACTATATTTACATAGAGGGAAAAATGATTCAATATTTATATAGAAGTCTCCATAATGTGTCAAGTATCCTCACACTATCCTATGTGGTAGGTATAATTATCTGCACATTTTTTTAAATGGGGAAGTCGAAGCTTTGAATGATAAATTTTCCCAAGATAATAGTTACTAAAAGGAAGAAACAAGATTTTTACATGTCTGTCTGCATCTATTTTTATAGCTCCTCCTGATTTTATTTGTAGCTCAGCCACCATAATATGCACAGAATGAGACAAAACAATAAGTGATATTTTGCTACTATCAAGTAAAACCAAAAATTAAAAATCAAGCAAACAAACAAAAAAGCAGTCACAAAAGGCAATATGTTGTCTAATTCCATTTACATGAAAAGTAGAGTATAGGTAACTCCACAGAGACAGAAAATCAATTAGTAGATGCCAAGGGTCGCGGAGTAGCAGAGCAACTGTTGATGAGTATGAGGTTTCTTTTTGGGGTAATGGATAGATTAGTGGTAACGATTACACAACTCTGTGAACATATTAAAAACCACTGAATTGTATATTTTAAAGGGGTGAAATTTATGGTGTGTGAGTTATATCTCAATAAAGCCACCATGCCCAACCCAAAGAACATTTTTTAAATTCTATACTTTATTCCATTTAACTATGTGTCCACTCTGAAGGCAAAATTGCACTGCTTAATGACTGAAGTGTGCCTCCTTATAAAATATATGTATATTTAAAAATATTAATACAGCCAGGCATGGTGGCTCAGGCCTGTAATCCCAGCACTTTGGGAGGCTGAGGCAGGCGGATCACGAGGTCAGGAGTTCGAGAACAGCCTGACCAGCAACAAGGTGAAAACCCATCTCTATTAAAAATCCAATAACTTAGCTGGGCATAGTGGTGCACGTCTGTAATCCCAGCTACTCAGGAAGCTGAGGCAGGAAAAAGTAATAAAGTACTGATTCCTGCTTGAACCCGGGAGGTGGAGGCTGCAGTGAGCCGAGATAGCACCACTGCACTCCAGTCTGGGCGACAGAGCAAGACTCCGCCTCAAAAAAAAAAATTTACACATTTTTACACATTTTCTTTTCTATGTCTTATGCTTAGTATTTTGTATGTGTCCTAAAATGAAAGTATTTTACATACATATTTTAATAGCTTTGAAATTCTATCAGCGGGGCGTCATGGCTCATGCCTGTAATCCTAGCACTTTGGATGGATCACCTGAGGCCAGGAGTTCGAGACTGGGCTGGCCAACATGGCAAAACACCATCTCTACTAAAAATTTAAAAATTAGCTGGGCATGGTGGCATGTGCCTGTAATCCCAGCTACTAGGGAGACTGAGGCAGAAGAATCACTTCAACACAGGAAGCAGAAGTTCCAGTGAGCTGAGATTGCGCCTCTGTACTCTAGGGGTGACAGAGCAAGACTCCGTCTAAAAAAAAAAGAAATCCTATCATAGTGAGTAGAGTTCTTACTGTGTCATCAGTAAATAATGTGACAAAATATTATTTTACTTCCTAAAACTTTGTGGAACTGATTATTATTTCTAGTAATTTTACAGGACAATAGTTTTCAAATTATACTATTATATCATCCACAAAAAGTTATATTTTTAAATCTTCCTAACCTACATTGATAACTGATATTTTTTGTTGTTATCAGAGAGCTATTGCAAACAACTATTTAACAAAGTAAGTTTTTTTTTTTTGAGACGGAGTTTCACTCTTGTTACCCAGGCTGGAGTGCAATGGCGCGATCTCGGCTCACCGCAACCGCCGCCTCCTGGGTTCAGGCAATTCCCCTGCCTCAACCTCCTTAGTAGCTGGGATTACAGGCATGTGCCACCATGCCCAGCTAATGTTTTGTATTTTTAGTAGAGACAGGGTTTTCACCATGTTGACCAGGATGGTCTCGATCTCTTGACCTCGTGATCCACCCGCCTCGGCCTCCCAAAGTGCTGGGATTACAGGCTTGAGCCACCGCGCCCGGCAAAGTAAGTTTTAAATAATAGGAGAGCCTTAAATTTCAGAGTATGAGATAAATCGGGGAAAAGGCCACAAGTAAAATTCACTTACTTTTTAAAGATGACAAACCACTTGTTCCACCAAAAAGAGAGCGGGTGGCAGAGCTGCCTGATCCCCCTGGAGGAGGCACTAGCATCACCAAGTAGGTGCCACAGGTATATATGGGTGTCTTCCGCAGCATTTTCAGAGGCAGCCCACAGCTAGTATTTGCTGGAGAAAGGAACGAAAATGCCAAGTCAAAATATTTGACACAGAAATTAATTTGTTTACCAAAACAGATTAGGATATAATGAGAGAGCCCCAAACTCAAATTAAGATTTGGAAAACAGATTTCCAGATTAGGAAAACAGATAAGAAGTAATCGCTAAGGAAAAAGATAATTATCTTCTGGCTCCACAGCCTGATCCCTAGCCTCCTATTACACGGTCTGAACATTTCTTGAAGGTGTTCCCAATCCTCAGTCTGCCCTCATGCCTCTACGAAATATTCCAGAAAAATAAATCTTCACATGGACTAAATCTCAAAAAAAAGAATCCTGTTTGTTTGTGTTTTCCCTAGAAAACTGATACAGGTTGAGTACATGTATCTGAAATGTTTGGGACCAGAAGTGTTTTGGATTTCAGATTTTTTGAGATTTTGAAATGTTTGCATTATACTTAAGAGTTGAGCCTTCCTAATTGAAAAATTCAAAATCCATAATATTCCAATGAACATTTCCTTTATTTATTTTTACTCATTATGTCTGAGGTTAGTGAGAGCATTTCCTTTGGGCATCACACAGGCACTCAAAAAGTTTCAGAATCGGGAGCATTTTGGATTTTTAGATTTGGGATGAATAACCTACATTCCAATCAAGATCTTGGGTTTTTTTTTTCTTTTTTCCATTATATATAGAACAAATTATTGACAGGTTTGTGATATTGTACTCATAAGCAGTTTTCAACATGAAATCAGCCAAAAATTTCAAACTAATGAAAGCTTTCACACTATCTATCACAAAACAATTTTATAGCTGTGTAATTTATTATAACCGCTTATAGACATTTTTCTCTTTTTAAAGGGTCAATGACATAAACTGTCATTAGGAAAATAATTATTGTTTCTAATCAAGTGGTATAAAATGTACTTTAATCTCCCTTACTGGCATATCTGAAACATGGAGTGAATTTATGGATTTTCTATATACAAGCCTAGAGAGGACTGATGGTGTCAACAGAAAATCAATCAGAGTGCTTTATTTAGAAAACTGTCAGGCTATAAAATCTAACTTATTATCTACAGCCTAGATAAATGAAAATCATTTTTAGATTAGAAAAGTGAGTAAAGTGAAACCTAATCTACTGGATACTTGTTTTGAATGCTTGTGCTTCTAAAAAGCTTTATTTTTTTTTAAGCGGCAAGACCCCACCAGGTATATTCTTCATTAAGGACATAAATTCAAGAAGATAAATTTCCACTGGTAAGAAACACCAAGACAGCAATAATTGGAAAATTAGTAACTCTGTGAGTATAACATTTTCACCAAGATGTTTTTAATAGACATAAACTTATTAACATGGTAATAGGTATTAGTTTATAATGGAATAAAAACTTATAGACCCCTTGAATGTTTGCTTAATTTTCAAAAGTTTCTTAGTTTATAACTGATGAATTTTTAATGGAACAACATCATGTTAAATGAATACATAGAGAATGCATATAAAAGTACGATGATTCCTTGGGCCCAGGAGTTTGAGACCAGCCTGGGAAACATAGCAAGATCCCATCTCTTTAAAAAAAAGTACATTGAGACCACATGTTAAGAATACAGATACCAGTTTCTACCAAATTCTAGTATATGTGCTGCCAAAGCGAGCACATTTCTACCAAATTCTAAATATACCCTTGCCTTCTGGGATTTTATTTGTTTATATTATATATATTTTCAACAAGTATTCCTTTAGTATTTCCATTGTTTAGGTTAAGATTTCATTTTCTCCCAAGGGACAAAACCAGATCAAGCCTTTAGCTTGTCACGAAAATGTTTATTTCGGTTAAAACAAAAACAAAAAAACTGTCCTCTGGAAAGTATCTATAGCTGGAATTATCAACTTACTCAAATAATAACAACTATTAACAATTTTGCCACTTATCTTTGATACAATAGAGGACTGTGAAAATACTGTCCTTAAATTCTAATATGGACTAATAAATAATTTGGTAGTCTTATAGTGAATTAACCATAGTTTTTCTTCTTAGCATTTCCAACTATAAAAATAAAGCATAAAATTACACTGAATTCATTAAATGCATATTAATTCAAATGCAATTTTCTACATATGGCATCTTTTTCTAGCCTTATCTTTTACTACAGTTCATAGTTTGTTATAAATCCAGGTATTTAATATGCAATCTGTAAACTCTATGGAATAATGGTTCTTATGTTTTTGGGAGTCATAGATGACTTTGCAAATCTGATGACAGTTATGACAGATACATATAAAATGGTATTTAAATTTTTGAGGAGCACGTTTAATAACATGCTCCCTTAAAGGTGTATCCTGGTTACGAACTCCTACTTTAAAAGTGCAGAACAGGTCAGGTGCCAATGGCTCACACCTATAATCCCAGCACTTTGGGAAGCTGAGGCAGGTGAATCATGAGATCAGGAGTTCAAGACTAGCCTGGCCAACATGGTGAAACCCCGTCTCCACTAAAAATACAAAAAATTAGCTGGGAGTAGTGGTGGGTGCCTGTAATCCCGGCTACTTGGGAGGCTGAGGCAGGAGAATCGCTTGAAACTGGTAAGCAGAGGTAGTAGTGAGCTGAGATTGTGCCACTGCACTCCAGCCCTGGCGACAAAGTGAGACTCTGTCTCAAAAAGAAAAGAAAAGTACAGAACAGTGTATATAGTATACTACCTTTTATTAAGAAAAGGCAGAAATTATGAACATATAAATTTATCTTTAATTATATTTGCATGAAGAAACCTGGAAAAGATAAACGAAAACTAATAAATATAGTTACCTATGGTGGGGTAGAGTGGGGGCAGAATATAAAATTCACCAATGTGGTGGGAACAAGACTTCTCTGCATATAACTTTTTACATCGTTTTGACTTTCAAATTCTGTACATGTATTATCTATTTTAAAACATTAAATTACAAAAACTAAAAAAATAAATAAAAAATTATAAAAACTGAATGATGAATTCTAAAAAACAAAATAGCTACTGTAGAAGGCTTTTCTCTTACTTGCTTGGTCAAGACTGTATTTAGGGTAGATGATGCTAAGAATTAGGTTTTCACATTCACAGAGCATATGCAAAATATGAAATCAACTAATTTATACAAATAGTGATGATGATAAGGCATTTACAGTTTAAGATTGGGCTGTTTTGCATTTGTACCGGTTCATGCAAATTTATGTTCATAGCCTACAACATGTATTGGCTTGGAATAAAAAGCTGGACAATGACCAGAAGACCAAATAAGGTCAACTATGCAAAGGAAAGGGCTTTGTACAGCACGAAGGAAGTGCTCAATAAAACGCAGCTGAACAGAGCTATACAAGGAAACAGGTCTGGGAAGTGCAGAGCAACATACCTGCTTGATCCTCTTTCAGTGTGTTGGATATGGTGGAACCAGTCAGGGCAGCCAGCGTTGCTGACGGGGAGGCTCTGTACCGAGAAAGTCTACTTAGAAGCATCTCATTAATGCTTTTTGCAGACTCGCCCTCTTTTCTCATTAGTATTGTGCGTTCCTGAAGCGGGTTGGCTACAAATACACCATTTTCAACCTAATATATATAAAAAAAAAAGGGAGGTCCTAAAATGATATCTGTTTCAATTTAGTTAGCAAATTTCTTCTTGAGGATATTACTGTGAGTAAATAAAAAATATTAAAAACTGCACCTAAGTAGATGTAAACCTTAAAACTTAAACATTCTATGGAAACTACTACAAACAAAAGAGACCATGCTAAGTTTGAGAGCTTTCATTTTTCATAATAGCTATAACATTTCATAGGTCTATGAAAAGTTGTTGATTAAAATTCATTATACTGGATTCCACAGTCAGCGCTTACTAATTACATGCCTCTGACAGGTTGAAGTCAAATGAGAGAAAAACAAATCAATCAGTCTTTGATTTACTGTTAAGGACAACTATGAGGATAATGTCTTCTTGAAATATCATCAGTGGCTAAAATCCAAATTCTATATTAACGGCAGTTAACATTAGCACCAGCTGCTCAGGCCCTGGCAGAGCAAGCCTGAACAAAGGCAGATTTTGCTAAAAATACACATCAACTTCAAGTGGATCTTTGCTGGTGCTTTGCAATTCATTCATCACTTGGTTATTCCCCAGAAAACTCTTTGGAGTGGTGACTCCAAAATTCCTTCACCAATTTTGAGCTTGACTTTCAGCAGACCACCTGGCTTGCTGGCTTTCTTTTTTCTTTTGTCCCACCTGGCTTTCAGTATTGCTAAAAAGATCGAGACAACTTACCATAAGCTTCTCCCACTCATGTCTCTTCAACTCAAGACTCTTGGGACCCAGCCTCATATATTATTTCTTTCCTCTTAATTCAGAGGAAGAAGGATTTCACCTCATATTATTTAAGATGAAGCCCTCCACTTCTGCCTCAAGTCCTGTGCTCCCCTCTGCCTCTTCATCATGTGTGTCTCCTTCTCTATTGACCTCCTTCTCTTTGTTTTCAGATATTCACAGGTCTTAAACAAAAGGCCCATTAAGATATCATCCCTTTTGTCAAATCTCTCATGGCCCCTTTCTAGATCCAAGAACCGGGTCCCCACCAGCAAAGACAGGCAGAACTGGCCTGCAGCTGTGGGGTGTGGAGATAAGAGGAAATGGGAGTACAAAGCGACAAGTCTTCAGTAGCAAAGGGAAAGCAAAAGAGGAGTCCACAGGGAAAGGTTGGTAACACAGAAGGGGCAAGAGAAAGTGAGTAAACTCAGGAGCACGGTCAGGAAGAATTCTCAAAGGTGGGTGTACATAGTGGAGAAGTCTTTTACAACATATTCACAAATGATAAAGGAAAAGATTTGTTACAGGGTCCAAAAATGCTGTTTCTATTTCTCTATCCCATGGTTTTTAACCCTTTGCAGTTGGTGGTCTCTGAATTCAACACCCTCTAATGAGTGGGCAATCTCAATGATCCACCAGTAACCTGTAACCAAAAACATTGACATTTTCCTTGGCTTCTTTGCAGGTTGTGCAGTCACTGCCATCTTTCTTGGGATTCTGATTTCTCAGTCTTGGTAGCAGAACACAATCCTGGTTTGTTTGTTTTCTTGAGACAGAGTCTTGCTCTGTCATTCAGGCTAGAGTATAGTGGTGTTATCATAGCTCACTGAAGCCTCAACCTCCCCAGGCTCAGGTGATCCTCCCACCTCAGCCTCCCAAGTAGCTGGGACCACAGGCATGTGTTATCACACTTGGCTAATTTTCGTATTAACACTTTTTTTAGAGATGGCGTTTTGCCATGTTGCCCAGGCTAGTCTTGAACTCCTGGGCTCAAGCAATCTGCCTGCCTCAGCCTCTCAAAGTGCTGGGATTACAGCACTCTGAGCTCACCATGGTGAACCACCATGCCTGGCCTGGTTTGTTTCTTTTTAACACGAACACTTACTGCTCCATAAAGTGCTCACTGTGTTGGTGAGTGACACCAGCACAGTCCCTGCCCTCCTTCCTATCTCTCTCTTTGCTAGTCAACATCTTCACTTGCTTAAATGGACCTTGCCCAAGATTAGACCCAGGCCCTGGTGTTCAAGATCTCCACCTGGAATGCTCCAACCCTAGACCTTCCAGAGGCGGGCTCTTTCCTATCATTCAGGTCTCCATTAAATGTCACCTATTCAGAGAGGCCTTCCCTGGTTGCCAATCTAAAAAAGAATCTTCCCCAGCACCCCCAAGCCAGAGCACATCATCCTGTTTTATTATCTGCACAGCACTTACTACTCTCTGAAATTATTTTATTCATGAAGTCATTTGTTTGCCCTGCTACCTCCCCACACCCTAACTGAATGCCAACTCCCTGAGAACAGGGATCCTGACTGCCTTGTTCACCATAACGTCCCCAGCACTTAGGAGGCATTCAATGAATACTCGATGGTTTGCTGAATAAACAGATCAGGGCCCTCCCCTAAATCCAACTCCACCTCTCTATGGCAACTCCCACATTTCTATTTACAGACCCATCCTTGCTACTAAGATCTAGTTCCGCTTTTCTAACTGCCCCTCACCCTCCCCACCATTTCTACTTGAACAGCCTCCTGTCACCTAAAATTCAACATGTCCATCTCTTACTTCACTGTCTTACCCCAACCCTCCTGCTAGATTAACCTTTAGCAAACATAGCTCTCTATTTATGTGGCACAATTCTAAATATATCCCTTCAAAAACATCCAAGATAAAAATCAATCACTTTAAGGTTGGCATTCAAAAGCATTACCCAATCTGGCCCTATGAGAAAATCAATGGATACCTTAAAGACAAACAAAACAAACAATAAAAAATTAAAAGAAAAAAAAAGACAAGCAAAACACTCTATTATTGTATTTGAGTACTTTGAAAATACTGCAAAGAAAAACTGATAAAGCACCTGTGTGACCCAAATATGGCTGAAGTTTGCTGCAAAATGGTAAATCTTCTGGGAATCCCTACTTCAGCAAAGATGCTCTTCAGGGTAAGAAGCTGCTACGTTAGGAAAGAGAGGAAGAGCTGGGAGGAGTGAGAAGCAGCCCAGAGTTTGTCATAACAAGGGGCTTCCTTTCTGGCAAGCAATAAATAAAACCTGGCAATAAAACCTGGTAACTTGGACTTTCTGGTCCAAGTCAACATCATCTCAAGACAAATGACTGGACCAGCCTCCCAACCTGTCTTCCCACGTCCATAGGCACGTGGTTTACTCTCTGCATAGCCAGTGATCATTTAAAAATGTAAATAAAGCCAGGCACAGTGGCTCACACCTGTAATCCCAGAACTTTGGGAGGCCAAGAAGGGAAGATCACTTGAGCCCAGGAGTTCGAGACCAGCCTGGGCAACATAGCTTGAGACCAGCGTGTCTCTACACACACACACACACACACACACACACACACACACACACACAATTATCCAAGTTTAGTGGCACACGCCTGTAGTCCCTGCTACAAAGGAGGCTGAGGCAGGAGGATCACTTGAGCCCAGGAAGTCAAGGCTGCAGTGAGCCATGACTGCACCACTGCACTCCAGCCTGGGCAACAGAGGGAGATCCTATCCCACCCCACCCCACCAAAAAAAAAAAAAAAAGTAAAACCGAGTCTTCCCCCATTTAAAGCGCTGCAGTGGCTTTCCAACACACTTAGGATAAAATCCGAATTACTGACAGGGCCTCACAAGGGCCAAAGTCTGCTGACCTCCTCAGCGTCATCTGCCTCAACTCAACCCTCTCTCACTACCTTTTTAGCCACACTGGCCTTCTGTTAGACCTCCAAAATACCATGCTTCCTCCTAATGCTGGGCCTTGGTACCTGCTATTCCCTCTTCTTGGACTACCCATCCACTGCAGTTTGCTTGGAACTGTGCAGGTTTTAGCACCAAAAATTCCATGTCCTCAGCAATCCCTCAGTCTCAAGCAAACTGGGATAGTTGGTCACCCTGTCTGTCAGGATGGATGGCTTCTTACTCAAGTCTCAGCTCAAGGGTCTTTCCTTAGAAAGGCCTTATGTGCTACGCAAGCTAAAGGAACTCCCCACCTCCACACCCTGTGCATTCCCTATCACTTTATCCTGTTTTATTTTCTCCCCAGCATTTATCACTAACTGAAATTATTTTGTTCTTGTTGTTTACTTCCGTATTCTCCAACTTCCCATACTCTAATATAAATCTTCACGAAACAAAAGCTCATTTCCTCTGCTACCCAGGTAAGGCAATATAGTAGGCCCTCAATTAATACATAATGAAGGAAGGGTAGCTTAGTCATCTGGATCATAACTGGAAGAAATAATAAACCCTTAGGGAGAAGAGGGGAAAGACACCTAGTGTGTCCCTTACTACACGACAATATCTTCAGGAAGTAACATAAAGAGGGAAAAACAGCAATAAAATTGTCACTGAATCTAACCACTTCAAAAACTGCAGTTTATACAGAGCGCATGGGGGCAGAAGACCTCTCAGAACAAAACAGAAGTGAGGATATTTTTTTCAAAAGAGGCTTGAAAAGGTAAAAAAAAATTATACGCCAGGTGCTGTGGCTCATGCCTGTAATCCCAGTAGGTAGAAAGGCAGAGGCAGGAGAACAGCTTGAGCCCAGGAGTTAGAAACAAGTTAGGGACCACAGTGAGACCCCATTCTCTAAAAAAGACAAAAGGAGTTATAGAAGATTCTCAAGCAGGAATGTGTCCAGTGTAGAAGTAGCCAAATCAGGCAGAAAGATTTCAAACCTCAGCTATTCTGTAGTCTTAAAGGCCGGAATGCTGTGTCTACAGCTTCAGAAGGCCTGTCGCTTCATGTGGGTGGACAGCCACATTGGTGGCCCCTAATAAACTATGCGTCCTTGTTTAGTCCTCGTCCCACACTGCGTCTGGACTAGTCATATGACTTTCTTTCCCCACATTAGAAAGCAAGTTGCTGGCCAGGCGTGGTGGCTCACACCTGTAATTCCAGCACTTTAGGAGGCCAAGGCGGGTAGATCACCTGAGGTCCGGAGTTTGAGACCAGTCTGACCAACATGGTGAAAACCCATCTACTAAAAATACAGAAATTAGCTGGGTGTGGTGGCAGCGCCTATAATCCCAGCTACTCGGGAGGCTGAGGCAGGAGAATCGCTTGAACCCAGGAGGTAGAGGTTGCAGTGAGCCAAGATCGTGCCATTGCGCTCCACCCTGGGCAACAGAGAGAGACTCCGCCTGAAAAAAAAAAAAAAAAATAGAAAAATTAGCTGGGTGTGGTGGCTTGCACCTGTAATTCCAGCTACTCGGAGGCTGAGGCTGGAGGATTGATTGAACCTGGGAGGTTCAGTGACTGCGATTTCGCCACTGTACTCCAGCCTGGGCAACAGAGCAAGATTCCATCTCAAAAAAAATTCTTGCTTTAAGGTAGAATTTTACTTCAATAATAGAGCAAGGTACAGAAGAAAAATATATAATAAATCACCATTTGTATACAACACAGAAAAGGAAAAACAAAATACTCACATGCATTTATTTGTATGTGCTCAGTCTGTGGAAGGATACAGCAAGAAAATGTTAACCCCACTTGCCTCTGAGGAGGAAAACTGGGCTAAGAAGCAGGGTAGGTGAGAGACTTTTGTACCTTCTGAGTTGTATACTATGTGAATATATCATGTTAAAAATAGTTTTAATTAAAACAACATAGCTACTACTAAATTTGAAGAGAAAATTATCAGTACTTACTTTTCTTTTTTTTTTTTTCAGGGGGGAGGCAGGGCCTCACTCTGTCACCCAGGTTGGAGTGCAGTGGCACAATCATAGCTCACTACAACCTTGACTTCCTGGGCTCAAGCAATCCCCCTGCCTCAGACCCCCAAGTAGCTGGGACTATAGGCATGCACCACCACACCTGGCTACTTTTTTTATTTTTTGGAGAGATGAGATCTCACTTTATTGCCCAGGGTGGTCTCCTTTATTCTTTTCTTAGAGTCCATGCTAATCTTTTCTGTATCATTCCAATTTTGATGTCTGTGCTGCTAAAGTGAGCACTTATCAGTACTCCTAAGTATCGGAGTGAAATCGTAATTCCTAGCAAATCTAATTCCTTCCAATAATTATTATTAGCCACATCTATATGACAAGTATCTATACTATTTAGAAACCAAAATTAATCATAACTCAGTACAGAATTTCAGGGCTAGGACTCTATGAGTCATTTCATCTAAAGCATTATTTCATAAAGTGTTTTGCCTGGTTTGGCTCAGGCAAATCACAGAGGTCTACGGCAAAGCCCCATCATTTGTGAATTTATAAACAGGTGGCCTTTTTAAAAATCTATTCTATAACTTAAATTTTAAAAAATAAGATTAAAATATTTCAATGTCTCCACAGTCCATTCCATCATCTCCCTCCAATTCCTCTCCTGCTTTCATATCAAACCCCTTGAGAGAATTATCTATTCTTGTTGTTGTTGTTGTTGTTGTTGTTTTGAGTTGGAGTCTCACTCTGTCGTCCAGGCTGGAGTGCAATGGTGTGATCTTGGCTCACTGCAACCTCCGCTTCCCAGGTTCAAGAAATTCTCCTGCCTCAACCTCCCAAGTAGCTGGGACTACATACAAGCACTTGCCACCATACCTGGCTAATTTTTGTATGTTTAGTAGAGACGGGGTTTCGCCATGTTTAACAGGCTGGTCTCGAACTCCTTAGTTATCCACCCACCTTGGCCTCCCTAAATGCTGGGATTACAGGTGTGAGCCATCACAACCGGCTGAGAATGATGTATTCTCCTCCATCTTATCCTCCCTACCTTACCCTCAGCCAACTCCATCTGCCTGCCACTCCTATTATTCCCCAGAACAGCTTGTTAGGGCTGCAATGACCTCCACATTATACATTCAAAGACCTCTTTCAGTCTGACCTTGACTTCTCCAGCAGAATTCAATGCTGTTAAACAAGTTCTCCTTTTTATAAAAATTTCCTTTTTTAAAAGTTAATTTTTCTTAAAAGCCCATTGTTAAACATTAAAAACATATGAAAAGATCAATGGTGGAAAGTAAGTCCTGCCCCAACCAGTTCCCTTCCCCAGGGGAACCAATGCTTCCAGTTTTTTGTGATGTTTCTTTCATTCATTCATTCATTTAGCAAATATATTTAATAAGCAACTACTGTGTGCTGGTACTGCTTTAGCACCGGCAGGGCATGGTGGCTCATGTCTATAATCACAGCACTTTGGGAAGCCAAGACAGGCAGACTACTTGAGCCCGGGAGTTTGAGGCTAGTCTGGGCAACATAGTGAAATCTCATCTCAAAAAAAAAA
>NW_016107323.1:9332627-9334135 GCF_001604975.1 Cebus imitator
GCAACATGGGTTTTTTGTTTTTTGGGTTTTTTTAAGAGACAGGGTCTTGGTCTGTCATCCAGGCTGGCATGTAGTGGTGCAATCCTAGCTCACTACAGCCTTGGACTTCTGGGCTGAAGTGATCCTTCTACCTCAGCAATTAGGTAATTTTGATTTTGTTTAGTAGAGACATGGCCTCACTTTGTTGCCCAGGCTGGTCTTGAACTCCTGGCTTCAAGTGATCCTCCTGCTTTGGCCTCCCAAAGTACTGGGATTATAGGCATGAGCCACAGTGTCTTGCTCTTTTTTTCTTTTTTTTGAGACAGGGTCTGTCTCACTCCATTGCCCAGGCTGCAGTGCAGTGGTATGATCATAATTCACTGCAGCCTTAAACTCTTGGGTTCAAGTAATCCTCCCACATTAACCCTCTAAATAGTTGGGACTACGGATGTGCACCATTATGCCTGGCTAATTAAGAAAAAAAAAAATTGTAGCAATGTAGTTTCACTCTGTTACCCAGGCTGGTCTCAAATTCTTGGCCTCAAGCTATCCACCCACCTTGACCTCCCAAAGTGCTGGGATTACAGGTGTGAGCCACCATGCCTGGCCTGATAAGGTGATATTTGAGCTGAGATATTTAAAAAGTGGGAGAAGCAGCCATGTGGTTATCTACAATCCAATATTTCAGCACAAGGGACTGAGGGAGAACATACTTGGTGTGTGTGAGTAACATGGAGGAAGCCAGCTATAGGTAAGTGACATGAACAAGAAGGTGTGGTAGATGCAGGGGGTGTAGGTGCAGCAGGTGGTAGGTGCAGAGGCTGTAGGTGCAGTGGATGTAGGTACAGAGAGTGTAGGTGCAGTGGATGTAGGTGCAGAGGGTGGAGGTGCAGCAAGTGGTTAAGTGCAGAGTGTATAGGTGCAGCGGATGTAGGTACAGAGAATATAGGTGCAGTGGATGAAGGTACACAGGGTGTAGGTGCAGAGGGTGTAGGTACAGAGGGTATAGGTGCAGCAGGTGGTAAGTGCAGCATGTGTAAGTGCAGTGAATATAGGTGGGTGTAGGTGCAGAGGGTGTAAGTACAGGTGTAGCAGGTGGTAAGCGCAGAATGTGTAAGTGCAGTGGATGTAGGTGCAGAGGGTATAGGTGCAGAGGGTGTAGGTACAGAGAGTGTAGGCGCAGCAGGTGGTAAGTGCAGAATGTGTAGGTACAGAGGGTATAGGTACAGAGGGTGTAGGTGCAGCAGGTGGGAAGTGCAGAATGTGTAGGTGCAGAGGGTATAGCTGCAGAGGGTGTAGGTACAGAGGGTGTAGGTGCAGCAGGTGGTAAGTGCAGAATGTGTAGATACAGAGGGTATAGCTGCAGAGGGTGTACGTACAGAGGGTACAGGTGCAGCAGGTGGTAAGTGCAGAATGTGTAGGTGCAGTGAATGTAGGTGCAGACGGTGTAGGTACGGAGGGTACAGGTGCAGCAGGTGGAAAGTGCAGAATGTGTAGGTGCAGAGGGTATAGGTACAGAGGGTGTAGGT
>NW_016107323.1:9336666-9338275 GCF_001604975.1 Cebus imitator
CAGCAGGTGGTAAGTGCAGAATGTGTAGGTGCAGAGGGTATAGGTACAGAGGGTGTAGGTGCAGCAGGTGGTAAGTGCAGAATGTGTAGGTGCAGTGGATGTAGGTACACAGGGTGTAGGTACAGAGGGTACAGGTGCAGCAGGCGGTAAGTGCAGAGTGTGTAGGTGCAGTGGATGTAGGTGCAGAGGGTGTAGGTGCAGAGGGTGTAGGTGTAGCAAGTGGTAAGTGCAGAGTGTGTAGGTGCAGTGGTATAGGTGCAACACATGGTATGTGCAGTGAATGGCAGGACAGAGGGCGTAGGTGCAGTGGGGGTCCAATCATTCAGCACCTCTACAGAAGTAATGGGACATGGGATACATTTTGAAGATAGAGCAGATAGTATTTCCTGACTAGATACAGAATATGGCAAGGGTAGGGGGAGAAGGCCGAGTCTAAAGTGACAACAAAGATCTCTGGCCAGCACTGGAAAGACATAGATGCCATTACCTAAAATGGGAAAGATTTTAGAAGGAGCAGATCTGAGATAACCTCAGGAGTTTAGTTGGGGGCATATTTAGCTTGAGGTGACCATTGGATTTCCAACTGGAAAAGTAAAATATTCTGTGCACATACAAGCAAACAGCCACATCAATATGCACCTAGAGTTTTGGTAACAGGTTTTGGCTGAGAAGAAAATTTGAGCATCATCAATATATACAGGTGTCTGAGGCCACAAAACAAGAAGAGATCAACTAAGAAGTTAAGACAGCAGACAGAAGCAGACAGAGCAGAGAGAAGAGGTCCTAGAGGTAAGACTCAGACGGAACAATCAGCAAGTAGAAGAATTATGGGGTGTCCATGAGCCAAGTGAAAACAGTTTCAAGAATGGGGAAGTGATCAACCATGTCAAGTAATTGTTGACCACTGAATTCAACATTGTGGGAGCCACAGGAGAACTTGGGAAGAACTGTTAGGCTGCATGATGAGGATACATCAAGAGCGATGGGTTCAAGAGAAAATGAAAGGAGAGGAGGCAGAGACAATGAGAGTAAATGCTTTCAAGAGTTTTGCTATAAAGAGGAGTCAAAAAATAGAGTGCCTGGAGGTGGGTACGAATCAGGAGAATTGGCCTTATTTTCTCAAGATGGGATACACTCTAACGTATCGGTATACTGTGGTGGATAATCAACTGAGAGAGGAAAAGTTGTTAACACAGAAAAAAGACAATTGCAGAAAAATTCTGTCCCTAACCCCTTTTATTACAAAGCAGGTAGTGAATACCCATAGTGTTCTGAGCTTAGCTTTCTGTACTAAATAATATCTCATGGAACTTAATCTACTTCATTCTAGGTAGATCTGCCTCATACTTTTAAAATTTTTTTAAAAATTATTATTATTTTTTTTTTGTAGAGACAGGGTCTTGCTTTGTTGAATGTTGCCCAGGCTGGTCTCGAAATCCTGGACTCAAGTGATCCTCCCGCCTCAAGCCTCCCAAAGTGCTGGCATTGGCCAGATGCGGTGGCTCATGCCTGTAATCACAGCACTTTGGCAGCCCAAGGTGGATGGATCACCTGAGGTCAGGAGTTTAAGACCAGCCTGGCCAACATGGTGAAATTCTGTCTCTACTAA
>NW_016107323.1:9338395-9349148 GCF_001604975.1 Cebus imitator
AAAAAAAAAAAAAAAGTACTGGGATTACAGGCATGAGCTACCATGTCCGGCTGCTGTATGCTTTCAATGGCTACACAGTATTCCATTCTGTTAAAGTACCATAGGCAGTAAGTCAGATATCTGTTTAGCTTCCCAAGTTAGCATTTTAGGAAAGTTGCTAAATTAGTGGCTGGGTGACACTTTAAAAGTTTTTTAATGATGAAAAATTTCAAACATATGCAAAAAACAGAGAATAGTATAATGAACCTCCATATACCCATGATTCAGATTCAACTATTGCCACATCTGTTTAACCTATCCTCCTATTTTTTTTTTTTTTGCTCAATTATTTTAAGGTGTCTCCTAGACATCACGCAATTCCATTTCTGAATATTCTGAATACTTCACGAGGCATCTCTAAATATATGGACATTTTCTCATATATTTCGTCATCATATTTAAAAATTAGATTAAGATCAGGTGTGGGGACTCATATCTGTAATCCCAACACTTTGGGAGACTGAGGCAGGAGGATCCAATGAGCCCAGGTGTTCAAGACCAGCCTGGACAACATGGAGAAACCTCCCACCACGGCTCTACAAAACATACAAAAATTAGTCAGGCATGGTGGTACATGCCTGTAGTCCCAGCTACTTGGGAGGCTGAGGTGGGAAGATCACTTGAGCCAAGGAGTCTCAGGCTGCAGTGAGCTGAGATCTAGCCACTGCACTCCAGGCTGGGTGACAGAGAGAATCTGTCTCAAAAAAAAAAAACAAACAAGTAAACTAAGACTAACCCCCTTGGTTTCATCTAATATTCCTAATACTTTCTCTTCTTTCTTTGAGACAGACTCTCGCTCTGTTGCCCAGGCTGGAATGCAATGACGTGATCTCAGCTCATTGCAACCTGTGTCTCCGGAATTCAAGCAATTCTCCTGCCTCAGCCTCCCGAGTAGCTGGGATTACAGGTACCCGCCACCACCCTCTGCTAATTTTTGCATTTTCAGTAGAGACGGGAATTCACCATGTTAGACAGGATGGCCTCGATCTCTTGACCTCATGATCTACCCCCGCTGGCCTCAGAAAGTGCTGGAATTACAGGCATGAGACAGTGCACCCAGCCCCTAATACTTTCATATTTAAATTAGCTCCAAAAATATTTTTTTACAATTGGTTTGGTTTATTCAGACTCTGAAAATTATTCAAAAGTTGTTCTTTTAATCTAGAGCAGGTTCCTTCCTCCCCAGTTTTTTATTTCATGCCACAGGCAAGGACTGTTTTAATTGTTCTATTTCCTCCAAGGCAGGTATCAGCTTTGATTGTATAACTGTATGTCTAAATATATCTTTATGTTGTCTTCACAGTTGATTGATACTTTGGTTGAATACATTCTTCTGGGTTGAAAAACAATTTCTGGCAGGAGGCAGAGGACGCTGAACTAGAAAAGGAAGATCCAAGGCCAGGCAAAGTGGCTCACACCTATAATCCCCACACTTTGGGGGGCCAAGGTTGGTGGATCACCTCAGGTCAGGAGTTCTAGACCAGCCTGGCCAACATGATGAAACCCCCGTCTCTATTAAAAATACAAAAATTAGCTGGGCATGGTGGCCTGTAGTCCCAGATACTTGGAAGGCTGAAGCAGGAAAATTGCTTGAGCCCGGGAGACAGAGGTTGCAGTGTGCCAAGATCATGCCATTGCATTCCAGCCTTGGTGACAGAGCAAGATTCCATCTCAAAAAAAAAAAGAAAGAAAAGAAAAGACAAAAGAAATAAAAACAATTTCCCTCAGAATTTTGAAAGTGCTGCTCCATTTTTACCTTCAGGAATGCTATTGGATAGCCTGGTGCTTTTCTAATTGCTCAACATTTGTATATAATTTTTTGACATTTCTGGAAGCTTTAGAATCCTCTTTTATCCTTGGTAATCTGAAATTTCATGATGGTGTGGGTAATTTGCATTCACTGTGTCAGATAGCTTTTAATCCAGATACCAACGTCCATCAGTCTGAAATCTTTCTTGTATTATTTCTTTCTTTTTTTTTTTTCCTGAAACAGGTTCTCGGTCTGTCACTCAGGCTGGAATGCAGTGATGAGATCACAGCTCACTGCAGGCTTGACCTCCAGGGCTCAAGTGATCCTCCTGTCTCAGCCTCCCAAGTAGCTATGACTACAGGAATGTGCCACCATGCCTGCATAATCTAAAAAAAATGTTTGTAGAGATGGTATCCCACTATGTTGCTCAGGCTGGTCTTGTACTCCTTGGCCTCCCAAAGTACTAGCGTATAGGCATGAGCCACCACACCCAGTCTGTATTATTTCTTGATCATGTCATCCTCTTTATTTTCTGTTCTCTTTTTGGAACTCCTATTAGCAAGACTTTAGATGGATGGCTCCACTACACCTTTTATCTTTTCTCTATTTATTTAACGGTAAATAAACAGTATTTACTGTTCTTTATCTATTTGTACTTTGTGATATGTTTCTTAACTCTTTTACTAATTTTAATTTTCTCATTCCCTGATAATTCCTTTTTGAAGCATCCTGTCCTGTTTTATAATATGAATGCAGTGTCTTCTCATATCTCACAAAGCAGTTAGTGCTTATGTGAAGTTTTAATCTATTCCTTCAGTTAGCTGTTTGTTAACTGTTTCTAATTTTTAATATTCATATTAGAAGCTTTCTTCGCTTTTCTAGTGATACTTGGTAGTCTGTTCTTTTTGTTTAATTTTAAAACTTTGTATTAGGGGAAAATTTCAACAAACACAAAAGGAAAGAATAGAGTAATGAGCTTACTATATGCTGCACCCCTGGCTTTAATCATTATCACTATTTTTTTCACCTGTTTGCCTCCCCTCTACATACATACCTCTCCAAGGTTTGAAGTTTTGTTTTTTTGGGTTTTTATTTTGTCTGCTCTTTTTAAACAGTTCAATACTAATCAGGAATTCTGTGGACAGGGTTGAGGCTTGCTTGCTGGAAGACATCACTTGTGAGTGATTCACCAGGGAGGCAAGTCTTTTCCCTTAGACAAGCCCAACATCAGTATGAGAAGTCTTTTTTCGAGGGTTTCAGTTTCTTCAGAAAGTAACTAAGTCTTGGGCCTGGACAGCCAGCATCTGAATGCAAATGTTGTAAGCAGGAGGGGGGCCTACAGGCCCTTACGTAAACTCTCAGTCTACCACCTTGTCTCACAATGGCTCTGCACCACATCTCATGTCCCAATTGCTAAGATGCTCTAGGGCTGGTGGGGGTGAGTCATCTCTCTTCCTCTGGGTATTCCCCTACATGTATACTTGGCTTTCTCCACATGGAAGTATGGGAAAGAACACCATACTCTCCATCTGATCTCCTAAAGTAGACAAGAGATACTGCCTAGAGTTCATGAACAAGAAATAAAGTTTTAACTATAAATTACAAAGATAACTAAAAGAAAAACGAAAACAAAAGAAATCAATAGGCTAGGCAGAATCAGAAATGAAGGAGGGAGGCCAGGTGCAGTGGCTCAGGCCTGTTATCCCAGCACTTTGGGAAGCTGAGTCACCCTGATCGCTTGAGCTCAGGAGTTCGAAACCAGCCCAGGCAAGATGGTAAAACTCTGTCTCTACAAAAAAACACAAAAACTAGCTGAATGTGGTCATGCACACTTGAGTTCCAGCTACTTAGGTGGCTGAGGTGGGAGGATCACCTGAGCCCAGGAGGTTGAAGTCACAGTGAGCCATGACTGTGTCAATGCATTCCAGCTTGTGTAATAAAGTGAGACCCTCTCTTTCTCTCTCTAAAAAAAAAAAAAATAGGAGGAAAGAAAAGAAAGAAGGAAAATTAATTGAGACAAACCCTCATCTATCACAGCAAAAACGAAAGAAAAATCAACTTGGTTTATGTCTGGCAATCATAAATCAAAAATCAGCAATATAAGCATTTTACTTAGGGATATGAAGGTTATCACCAGAAGGATGTGACTGCCTGAAAAGCATGCTGGGAATGGAGGAGTGGGGCAAGGGTCTCCTGTTTTTCATTATGAGCCTATATATAAAAAGAAGTGTGTGAGTTTCTTTGATATAATTTTTTCTTCTAATTTAACAAAAGTATATCAGAGAAGCAGGGAATTCTTCAATGTTCCCATTATTCTTAGGCTAAAGACCTAATTTTTTTTTTTGAGACAGGGTCTGTCTCTGTCACTCAGGCTGGAGTGCACTGGCACAATCAGGCCTCACTACCACCCTGATCAACCTTCTGGTCGACCTCCTAGGCTCAAGTGTTCCTACTGCCTCAGCCTCCTTAATAGCTAGGACTACAGACACATGCCACAACACCCAGCTAATTTTTGTTTTTTTTGCAGAGACGTGGTCTCACTATGTTGCCCAGGTTGGTCTCTGACAGAGCAGGAGTACCATCATCTCAGACAAACACTGCCACTTCAAGTTACAGCTTCCTTTTTAAACTCCTGGGCTCAACAGATCCTCCCACTTCAGCCTTCCAAGCACTGGGATTACAGGTGTGAGCCACTGTGCTCAGCCAAGACCTAAATGAAAATTCCTTACATAGCTGGTAAATCTCTTTAAAAACCAATTAAAAAAAAAAAAAAAAAGCTTTTCTGACAATTATGAACACATGTTCAATCTCTAGCAGACCAATTCAAAGATTCACTCTGGCAGGGACATTTTATAAAATAATAGCTAGAGGACACGGTGAGACTCGATAGAAAAAGAACATGCACAGTTAAAGGTTACGAGACTCCTAACTGATAGTCTGCTGCTGCGTTGGATAGCTGATTTCCCAGAATGTGTTTTAATCCTGTTAAAATTTATTAGAAAATTGCTTCGGTGTTTTTTTTTTTTTAAACAGGAATGTTAATTTCTTCCCAGAAGGAGACTGTAAATGAACTCATGAAAAAAGGTTTTGTCATAGACCTGGCTTGGAGCAATCTGTTCTTTTATAAGTCTCTACAAATACTACCTAGACCATCTCTGTCCAATAGAACATTATTCATGATGGAAATGTTCTATGTCTTTGCTGTTCAACAAAGAAGCCACCAGCCACATGGCTACTGAGCACCTGAACTATGGCTAATAGAGCTAAGTAATTACAGTTTTAATTTTATTAAATTTCAAGTGAAATTTAAATAGCAACGTATGGCTAGCGGCCACTATGCAGGACAGTGCGGTCTAGAGCACCGTGGCTCCCAGCTGCTTTTTACCCCAAGCCCTCCTCCCTCTGCATTTCAGCCACTCTGGCCCACTTTTTCTCCCTAAAACATGCTGGCTCCTGCCACAGACACTTTGCATGTGTGGTCTCCTCTTCCTGGAATGTTCTTCCCTCACCTACTCCCCAACTTCTTCATCTGGTACACTACTACTTTTTCTTCACTACCTAGGATTATCTTGTGCACTTATTTGCTTACTCGCTTGTGGTTAATCTTTACGTCTCTTCACCACCATCACCCCAACCCACCCAACTCTGGGGCCTGAATACATGTCCCATTTGGGCAAGAACCCTGCCCACCCTGCCCATCTCTGTACTCCCACCACCTAGATAGAACACGCTTGGCTCTCAGTAAGCATTTGGCTATCTAAAAGGTAAATGACTTGTCACAATTTTGTCATCTCTCTCAGAGACTCTCAATTACTATCTGTAGTCCCATTCTTGCTACTGTAATTTTGTCCCACATTTCCAACAGACTGTGCACACTTCTACTTAAATATCCTACTGTCTACACATTAAATAATGTTATCTCCTGTCACCAGATTAACCTTCAGAAAGCTTGGCTCTGTTTATGTCATACAACTCCAAACAAAGAAACCTTCAAAGACAGCTAAGAGAAAAATCAATTTTAAGGAAACACTGAACACACTATACATGCTGCAAGGTTCTTAGGCCCTTTGTACACCAATATAAAAATAAAGCAAACAGAAATGTTTCTCAAAGACACAAGCGAGAAAGTTAAAACTTACCACAAGTTCAAAAATGTCCATGAAGACAGAATGTCCTTTCGGTGTTTTCTCATTCAGGCTGGCAGGAGACCAGATCCAATAGAAGTAAGTGCCATCTGAAGACAGGTGCACTGTGCTCATGGTGCTGCCAATGGGGAGGTGATTGGCTGGCATTGGCACCACCTGGCACACCTGGGCATGAAAGGGGGGAAATCTCTATTAGAGCCACATATAAATTCTGATTAATCCTATCAGCTCATCATTAATGCTATTATGTCCAAGATGAGAATTCACTAGGCTTCCTGGTCAAAATAAAATGGATATTTATCTCTAAGAAAAATATATGCAAATTATATGGCAAAAATATAAAAGTTAATACAATGGGCAATAGAATAAATATGAATAGCCATGCAACAGATGAAAAGGTTCTTGGGATTGATTCAAATTACTTTTTAAGAAGCAAAAGTATTTACCAAACACTTTGAATCTATTACACATATGTGTTGTATCTAACACTTATTAAAAACAAAGTTTTAGAGAAGCAGCACTTTCTGAAATTTCTTTAGGAAATGAATTTAAAATAATTTTATTTAAAGGACAAGAACTGTGTTTTATTTACCTTTGTATCTCCAGTACCTAATGCAAAGCCTAACTCAAAGTTATTTAATGAATATGGAAGGAAGGAAAAAAGAAACAGCAAAAGAAAGCCAAGAGGGAAAGCTGAGAAGAGGGAGAAGGAGAAACAAAGTAAAAAATATAAAGGCTCATGACAGAGCCTAACTTAGAACATGAAGGTTATTAAAATTCACCGAGTCCATCAGGAGGAAAAGACAACAATTCTGTATATTAGACATGAAGGCACGTGTTTCTAATACTAAACATCCTTCCGTTTGAGCATAATGAGTAAGCTTTGCATCATTTCACATTAAATGTGTAGCTACATACTAATTTTTACTCCCAAAGATAAGCGCTTAAAATGAGGGAACATTAGAACCACAAAAATCTGCTGGCTAGGTTTAAAAAAAAAAATTCAGAAATAGAAGAGTTGAGAAGCTCAAAATAAAAATAATTAAAGAGGGTCGGATCCCTTCAGACAACAACAGTAAGAACAATGCTCAATTCCCTATTACTTTGGAGGGGGCACTAGTTTTCCCAAGGCTATCTCTGACCCCTCAAGTGATTTCACATGAACTTTTTTCCAGACCTGTTTTGTCTAGCTCAAAGGTAAAAACTCATTTAGTTGATGTAACCATACTTTGAACCTACAGTGCCAGGAAGACTAGAAAGTTGACAGCTACTAAATGGCCTGTGCTATCCCCAAAATGTTCCCAATGCACATATCTAGTTTGTGACCTACAGCCCTGCTTTCTTGGACAGTGTCAAAGTTTCTGCAACAACACTGAGGAACTTGGCATTACTTCAAATGCAAACCATGTTCCGAGATTTAACATCTGTTTAACTTCCAGTCTTATAACTTCTGCTTCAAATGAATATGTGACATCCTCATCTGTCTGCACTTGTGACAAGAAATTAGGTCAATCGGGCATCTATTTGTTAATTTGTTCATTTTATTCATCCAATAATTATTAAGCACCTACTATGTGCTCTGGAGATGACAGTGGTGAACAAGACTCAGTCCCTGTTCTCTAGGACAGGCAGCTAAGTGACAGACAGGAAGAAATGTAGCATTCCACTTAATTTCTAAATGTGACTACTCTTGGGGCACTCACTCCACAGATGCCAACTCTAATCATTTAATCCAACTTTGGATGAAAGACAGAAAGTTACAGTGTTAATAGTTCAAATTTCAGAGCAGAGAACCAAAGGTTCAAGTTCTGGTGCTGCTACTATTGGCTGTGTGGCCTTGGGCAAGTTACTTAACCTCTCTGAGCTGCATTCTTTCACTCAACAATAAACACTTACTGAATGCTTATTAGGTGCTTGGCCTCAGTTGCCTTATCTGTAAGATAGACCTATAGCTTTGCCTCACAGGTAGAAAGAGGAAATGTACGCAAATTGCCTAGGCCAGGGCCTAGAACATAGGAGATAGTGAGGAATGGTAGTTACCATCATTGTTGTTATTATCAGTCAAATGTCAAGCACTATGTTATATTCTAGGAATACACAGATGAGTAGGACAGCGTCCAGGCCAAAAGGTGTGCATGATCGGTAAAGTCAGGCAGAAAAGCAGGTAACTGCAGTGTAATATGGCAAGTGCCAAGGCAGAATGCTTATGAGAGTACTAAAGCCAAACTCTCAATCCCTAGCACACAATGATTTTACTCTACACTCATTTCAAAGCTCCCTTTCCCACAGAGAGGCTGTTTAGAACAAACTGAATAAGGAAATGATGCCTTCACAAAATAGATCTGGTTCAAAAAAGAAAAAAAAAAAAACCAGCTAGTATTTATACCATCTTTGACTGTCTAGAATTTTTTCTTAATCATAAAAAAAGTTTGTTGTAGGCTGTAGAAACTTAAAGAGCACATTCACTCAGCTCACATGGGAAAAGTCTAAGACATTAAAGAAAAAAACAGAATGCCCAAACTATAACAATTAAAAGGATGTCACTCTGGGAGGAAAATATATTATTAATTCTGATGATGTCGGTAACTTCCCTTACTGCCTCTAATATATATATATATGGCCTTAGTTTTCTGTTTACCTGAAGGGTGTTCTGGTCAATGACCTGGAAAAGGGAATGAGGTTTATTATCGAAAGAGACAGGCCGGTGGAGAAGACTGCCACTGCCAAAAGCCACCCATCCTGGTTCCAACTCCTCATTTCGGCAGTACACAAAACCTCTGTGGAAGAAAACGGAGCACAGGCTGAATCACCTGGCTATGTCAAAACAGACACAAACAACATTTTCAACCTAATTTTAAAAAATGATTAAGTATGTAAAACATCTGAAGGAAAGTGAATGTATTACATATACTTCAGCACTGACAAACTATAGCAAATATTGACTTCTTTCCACAATAAATTAGAGGAGAGAAGAAGTTGGGGAAAAGATCTAAGTGTATACAAGGCTCTTAAACTGCAGATTATTTTGGCAGCAGTTTATAGGTCTTATATCACAACTGAAAATCACTTGGTAATCCAATGTCAAACCCAAGTTCAGAGAGACTTAAGTAGAAAAATGTCCACTTATCAACATGGAGAAGTCGCTGACATTGTTGCAAAAATACTGATCACAGAGGACTTTCTGGCTGGAAACAATGATCTTGGGGCTACCAAGCTCTTCAGAGCCAAAATAAAGCTAAAATGCACTAACAGAACAAGATGGAGAGAGGTGACAATAAGAGAAGGTTGCAATTATTTGAATTAGTTCAGACTTGTTACTTAGTTACTAGCCTATGGGGAGTTGGAATGTACCCCCAGTGTCTTCTTCACAGAGATTTATGTAAGGAGGAAAATGTTCCAGCCAAATCATTCAGCAAGTGCCATGCAACTGACCTGAGAGTACCATGTAATCCAGACCCCAATTTGCTTACTCCTCTTCCAACTGAGTTAGTAGTATACAGGTAAAGACCGTCTGCCGTGAGACAGCGTCCCAAGTCAGCATCTGAAATCGTTTTTTCACAGGTAAATTATATATATGTTTTTTCTATTGAAATTATAAATATGCTTTCTCTAATGAAAAAGCCATTAGGAGGCTGAGTGAAAGATAACCTCCCACTTCTAAAATAAGATTTTCATTGTGACTTTCAGGGAAGATGGCTTGAACCCCCAAATCAAACATCCAAAATACATGTGGACCAGGAACCAAGATAAGATCAGGTAGTTATCAGCAGGGGAATGTGGTTTAGCCTGCCAAATGTTTTTTTCTTTTTTTTGAAAAGCTTGTAACAAAGTCAAGTTTAAACATTCCTAATTCTAATTTGAAATGACTAATACTAATTCTAATTTGAAATGACTAAGAGTATAGTACAACACTTTTATTAGTAATTGCACAGTAAGAGAGGCATGAGCTCTTATGAGCTCAGTAAGTGACCCTGAACCTCTTTGAACGTCAGTTTCTTCATCTGTAAGATGAAGATAATAATATGTACCTCAAGGGTTACACTGATGGCCAGATGAGATAACAGGGGTAAATACATCTATACTGCTCTTTGGTGCAAAGCCAGTATTCCATAAATGGCAAATGAAATTGTGTTAATATACATTAAACTAAAATCTGCTTCTGTAGATTTTCCATTCAGAGATCCTAATTTTAGTCTCTGGAGGGACACAGCACAGGAGTTTAATAACTTTTCTATTTTAAAATAGCAATATGTTTCCCCTTAGCTCGATCTTCCTCAATCTAAAATAAACAGTATCTCTCTATATGATAGTAATTGGTTTAGTAACTTATATTCCAAAGATTTTGCCTTAAAATGGAGCTTATGGATAAAACTTTCAGGGTTTATTTTCATAATCATTCCGCTCACTATGTTTAAGTGGAATCCTTCTACCTGAAGCATGCCATATTAGCTGGAGGAAATGCAGTATCACACCATTAAATTAGTACTAAAAATGCTGTTGACTTTACAATTCAGTCTGCTAATCTGAGACAACTGGGACCTGTACCTATTGGTTCCCTCAATAAAAAAATTTGTTGCCGGGCGCGGTGGCTCACGCGTGTAATCCCAGCACTTTGGGAGGCCGAGGCGGGTGGATCACGAGGTCAAGAGCTCAAGACCATCCTGGTCAACATGGTGAAACCCCGTCTCTACTAAAACTACAAAAAGTTAGCTGGGCATGGTGGCACGTGCCTGTAATCCCAGCTACTCAGGAGGCTGAGGCAGGAGAATTGCCTGAACCCAGGAGGCGGAGGTTGCGGTGAGCCAAGATCGCGCCATTG
>NW_016107323.1:9350158-9355207 GCF_001604975.1 Cebus imitator
AAAAAAAAAAAAAAAAAAGAAAAGAAAAAATTAAATTAAATAATTATCTGGGCATGGTAGTATGGTAGTGCATGTCTGTGGTCCTAGCTCCTCAGGAGCCTGCGAGGCTGCAGCTGTGATTGCACCACTGCACTCAAGCTTGGGCAATGGAATGAGACCCCGTCTCAAAAAAAAAGAGAAAAAAAAAGAAAAATATCCTCTCCCTAGATGCAAAACCAAAGGTTCAGGAGAATGAAAGCAAACAGATCAGCTTACTACCATCCTCCTCAGTGAGAAACTACCCCAAGGGAAATACCAAATGGAGTAAAAAGAGAGAATCAAGAAAGAAGTTTTAGTTGTGTGGTAAGATGTAAGTTGGAGCCTATAATGTCTGAGAACTTCTTGGGTACTGCAGGCTGAGAGATGCGAGGGGGCCTGCAGCCCAGATTCTCCTCCGTGCTCATGGGGTTGCCCAGGAAGGCTGCCCATGGAAGGTGGGAAATGAAAGGTAGGGAGGAACAGACTCTCAATCCCATACCTGATGAACACCAGTTTCTTAGAGACTCACTTTGTTGAGTCTTTCTAGAGCATTCAACTTCTTAATGGCGACTATTTCCTGTTTTTTTTTTTTCATTCCTATTTCATCAGTTATGTAAGATTTAATGATATTATCACAATAATAAGTACCAGTTACAATTAACAAACTGGTTTGGGAGCAAGCCTGCCTCTTGGCAAGCCTGCAACTCAGCTGGCGGGAGCAGAGCTGACCAGCCCTGTAGGTTCAGGGGGCCATGGCAGCAGCCTGGACATTTTATTGAGTGAATGGAGGGGTCTCATCCATCTGGCAAGTCAGTTAAGAGAGCTTCTTCCATTTTTGTTGAGATAATGTAAGAAACTGACACATAATACTGTAAAGCTCTGTAAAAACATTTTAACCTAGTCTGTTTGCTTAAAGGAGATGTTAACAATTCATGCTCCCTTGAACTGCTTCGTTTTTTGCTTTTAGGACAGGAGAGCTCATTAACACACACAATAAATTACTAAAAGAAATATTATCAAGCAGTAGGACCTGATATTCTATGGGCAGACAAAAAAATTCAACTTAAGGCTATCATACCCAAACTTAAATATCCAGAAGCCACTTTAAGTAATTCATGCCTCCTTGGCAAGAGTCTATGGATGATACATTTTCCTTGTGATAATAAAACCTATCCATTTTCTTACCTCACCAGTATCAGCTTTTAGACTTTTATGATAACGCAGACAATGAACATACTGTATAAAAATCTTGAGCTCTTAATTAAAAGGAGCACACAGTTATATCCAAATTAGTTGCTACAATGATCTAAAACCACTTTATTTACATCTTAGCATTAATCATAGGACAAAAACTCTTACATTACCTTTATTTTCAGAACTGGAGCCAGTGTTGCTATCTGGTGCAGGCAACATGTCTTCATAACCCCATGATACTATGTGTTTGCCCCCCAGCAAACAGGAGGGAGATCCAGGCCCCCCTTCCAAAAGCAATAGCCTACATGGGAGAGAAAGAAAATCACAAAGACACTGAGACAATCCATTTCAACAAGAAGTATACCTGCCACCCCAAAGAGTAAAAACCAAAATCTTAAAACTAGATGTATAATATTTTATACCAATATTATTCACAAAAGATATTCACAGTATTTTATTTATTTATTTATTTAGAGATGCAGTCTCACTCTGTCGCCTAGGCTGGAGTGCAGTGGCGCAATCTCAGCTCACTGCGACCTCCGCCTCCTGGGTTCAAGTGATTCTCCTGCCTCAGCCTCCCGAGTAGCTGGGACTACAGGCACCTGCCACCACACCCGGCTAATTTGTGTATTTTTAGTAAAGATGCAGTTTTGCCATGTTGGCCAGGCTGGTCTTGAACTCCTGACCTCCGGTGATCCTCTTGCCTCAGTCTCCCAAAGTGCTGGGATTACAAAGCAGGCTACAATATTTTTAAATTAAAAAATTACAAAGCTTTGTTTATAAAAATGTTACAATAAAATTATATCTGTGTGTAATATGTATCTATTTTATGTGTACTTTTGTGTGTGAGAGAGAGACAGAGTGGGCTATGAATTAGGAAGCCTATCTACCAAAATGTTATGAGTAGCTATCTTTGATTATGAATGATTTTCACTTTCTTCTTTATACCTTAATATATGATCATCTCAAAATTTACAATCAGAATTCATTATAAACTATTGCATATTAATATTTTTTTTGTTTTTTGAGACAAAGTCTCATTCTGTCATCCAAGCTGAGTGCAGCGGGGCGATCTTGGCTCACTGCAACACCCACCTCCCAGGCTCAAGCAATCCTCCTTCCTCAGCCCCCCTAGTACTCTGGCATGCACCACCACACTCAAGAGTCATCGCGCCCCTCCAGCTATTGCATTTTTAAAGGCATAGAAATAAAAAAGAATGAAAAATAACATGCTCTAAAAACACTTTCCAAGAAGGAAAGATAAAAAAAAAAATTCTTATTTAAGAAGGTAAATATGGATCTATACTTATTTAAAAATGAATCATGAATTGATAAGAGTTTAGCAATCTACTTAATAAAGGAGGCATTTGGCACAAATCTTCCTTGTTTGGAAGGAAGGTAAGGATACAAAGCAACAACTTACCTATATAGCACATCAGCTACAGGTAGGAACCCTAGATCAGTCTGTTTCTGTAATAGATGGACTGTATGGACAAAAGTTTTCAATGATCCCCTAAAAATAAAAGGAAGGAACAGTAAATCATCAAAATTTAAAGTTAAACAATTTAGGTCATTAATGCTAATTTTATTAACCACATGCAAAAGTCCCAAAACGTGTCTCTATTTCTGCTGGTCAGATGATGTGTTATACAAAATATACTTGATTATTAACTATCACCATTGGGTCATACACAAAGTTACAATGAAAACAATATCACGCCAATTATGAAGACATCTCCTTGCATTCGGAAAAGTAAACAATTTTCCCCGAACATAAAAGTTCAAAACATAAGGCTCCAGCACAAAGAACTTGTGGCTATTATACTTGGTTACCATTTTCATCACCAAGTCACCCTCTGGAGGATCATAGGATGAGACTCTAATTAGAGTCTAACAGTATTTCCAGGCTTGATTTTAAAAATCTTTGCTAAGTTCATTCATTTTGAAAAACAGTTCACTAAACTCCATCACATTAAATATGACCAAAAGGAAAATATTCAAATAAACAATGCTTTGTGCTGAGAGATGCTCCTTCTGTATCCCTCTGACTGCACATGGTTGTAATACTTGCAGCAGGGCTTACCACTACCTGAATTCCTTGTGGTTTACAAGACTCACGGCTCTGAGAAGTCTGTCATATGGTCAGCAAGATCTAAAAGAAAGCACTTTTAAGATGCATAAGACTTACCTGGCCGCATCCCAAGTACAAATCACCACAAGAACATTTCCTGAACTAAATGATCACCTGTATCAGATGGGCTGACTTTGACTCACTGCCTTAGTCTCTTAGCCAAGGCTTTAATTGCTGGGTATCATATGCCTAAAGGCCAAAAGAAATGGAATACCTAATGCAGAACAAAGTAGGCCTAGAGTCCTCCTCTTAATTGCCCCTTTCACTATTTCTAGTTTCAGAGAATAAAAACCAAAGAATAGCATAAATAGAAGGCAAGGAGGCAGCTGATAGAGTATAAAAGCACAAGTTGGAATTGGGACACATGGGTTCTAAAACCTGGCTCTGCCAATCACCAGCTGTACAATCTCAGTCCTGTCACCTAACTCCTATGGATTTTTGCCTCTTCATCTGCCCAACAGGGACACTTCCCTGGGGAACGGTGAGGTTTAAAATAAAGAAGCAAAACCTTTAACATTTGAAAAGTTTAGAACCATTAACCAACTCTAAGGAATTATTACTTGCCAGATTCAATCAGATTTTTTTCTAAAAAAGACAGGGTCTGGCTGGGTGCAGTGGCTCATACCTATAATCCCAGCACTTTGGGAGGCTGAGACAGGAGGGCTGCTTGAACCCAGGAATTCAAGGTTGCAGTGAGCTATGATCACACCACTGCACTCCATCCTGGGCAACAGAATGAGACTGTGTCTTTAAAAAAAAAAAGAGAGAGAGAGAGAGACAGGGTCTCTAATATGTTGCCTAGGTTGGTCTTGAACTCCTGGCTCAGGCGATCCTCCTGCTTTAGCCTCCCAAAGTGCTGAAATTATAGATGTGAGCCACCATACCCAGCCCTCAATCAGATTTTAAGAGTAAAATGTAAAGTCCTTCCATAGCTCACAAGCCCCTACATTATCTGGGCCCTGCCAATCTCATCCAGTGCCCCTCTCCTTCTACCATCATGTTCCAGAAACCCTGCCCACTGTGCTATCCCTTCAGATACCCCAAGCACAAAAAGAATGTCGGTTTTGTCACTTGCCACTCCATTTATGTGGAACTCTCTGCCACTGCCTCTTTCTCATCATCTAGTGCCCAGTTCAAGTGTCAACTCTTCAATAAGGCATTCCCTGGCATCTCTGCTAATGCTGCTCCCCACCTCCACATTCTCTATCAAAATCTCTCTCTGTCTTTTCTATAGTGACTAGTCTTCTCTGGAATGATCATTTACCTATATTTGCTGCTAACTGTCTGCCTCCCTCACTCTCATGTAAACTCTGCAATTTTAGAGACTGTCTACCTCTCTATTGTATCCCTACCACCAACAAAATACCTTCCATGCAGTAAATGAGCAATGAGGTTTTGCAGAATGAATCACCCTGAGTACACTCAACTGTAAGCTCTGTGAGGTAAGAAATCTGGAATCACTATATCCCTAAGACCGAGCAAGATTCACGTATATCAGAAATATAGATAAATGTTAGCTGTTTGAGTGAATAAACATCCTCATAATAATTTGGGGGAAGGGTTGCTTTGTCTTTGAGAGCATCAACCTCAAAAATTCAGTAGTATGTCACTAATAACTTTAGTAAGATGATCTAACACTGAAAAGCACATGACTTCAAGTCCAGAACAACATATTAGCAATAAAATGTAGGAACCATGTTTAAAAA
>NW_016107323.1:9355372-9365189 GCF_001604975.1 Cebus imitator
ACTTCGGTATAGACTGAATTTGAGTACATAATAAAAATGTGAGTTTAATGAACCAATGAATAATAAACTGTTTGAAACTAAAGACTTGATAATTATTCCTAACATCCTAAATTTGTCTAAAGACAGTACTGCCTAAAAGCAAATTTTCTCAAATGGAACTTGCACATCGATAACACATCTAGGACTTGTAATTATCTCTGCGTATGCAGAAAATAATCGATCCAATATAAAGCCTTTACAAGGAAACTTATTTCAGTACCACACAATGTCTCTAGAATTAAGCACATGTCAGGATTCACAAACTACAGCTTTAGTGGATTTAAAACTAGGCTATGACAGCTTGCTCAGGGCAAAGAAACTTACAATAAATACTGGTGCCATTTTGCCTTAAAAAACAAATACTTCAGATTCAATCATTTGAAAGTCAACTTTGAAACTATGAAGAGAAAAACGGGGGAAGAAGACTTACAGCTAAGAACTTCATAATTATCCAAGAAGAATTCTCCCACCTAAGTTTGGCTAAAAGAAAAGATCCCAGAACATAAATAAAAAAGAAAAGAAAAGAAAAAGAAAAAAGGTCCCAATCAAAGAAAAAATTCTAAGGAAGAGGGTAACACTGAAATTTCCTTTGACACGATAAAAAAAAAAAAAATTCTAAGGAAGAGGGACAGAATAGTGACAATAATCTGTCAGGTTGTGGTCCTAACTGTTCTCTAGATAATTAGTTTAGAGGAAAACAAAGGTAGTGAAACTTCTTTCTCACAAACAGATGCCAGTGATCATATGGGTCACTGGGTAGAAGAATGTATAAAATTCCTGGAAAAGCAATTCCAGGCAAGGCGTGGTGGCTCATGCCTGTAATCCCAGCACTCTAGGAGGCCGAGATGGGCAGACTGCTTGAGCTCAGGAGTTTGAGACCAGCCTGGGCAACAAAGGAAAACCCCATCTCTACAAAAGATACAAAAAATTAGCTGGCCATAGTGAAAGGCGCCTGTAGTCCCAGATACTTGAGAGGCTGAGGTGGGAGAATCACTTGAGCCAGGGAGGCAGAAACTAATGAGCTGAGATCATGTCACTGCCCTCCAGCCTGGGAAACAGGGCAAGATCTCATCTCGGAAAAAAAAAAAAAAAGAAAGAAAAAGAAAAAGAAGAAGAAGAATACATACATAAGCCAGGCACACTGGCTGATGTCTGTATTCCAGTACTTTGGGAGGCTGAGGTGGGCAGGTCACCTGAGGTCAGGAGCTCAACACCAGTCTGGCCAACATGGTGAAACCCCATCTCTACTAAAAATACAAAAAAACTTGCTGGACATGGTGATGCACACCTGTAATCTAAGCACTTTGGGAAGCCAAGGCAGGTGAATCACAAGGTCAGGAGATCGAGACCATCCTGGCTAACACAGTGAAACCCCGTTTCTACTAAAAAATACAAAAAATTAGCCAGGTTTGGTGGAACACACGTGTAATCCCAGTTAGTCAGGAGGCTGAGGCAGAAGAATCCCTCGAACCTGGGAGGCAGAGGCCGGAGTAAGCTGAGATCACACCACTGCATTCTAACCTGGGCAACAGAGTGAGACTCAGTCTCAAAACAGATAAATAAATAAATAGCTGGGCATGGTTTGGGCACCTATAATCCCAGCTACTTGGGAGGCTGAGGCAGAAGAATGGCTTGAATCCAGGAGGTGGAGGTTACAGTAAGCTGAGATCGTGCCACTGTACTCCAGCCTGGGTGACAGAGTGAGACTCTGTCTCAATAAAAAGAAAAAGAAAAGAAAGGAAAGGAAAAGCAACTCCAAGCATATTTTCTATTGACAGTGGGTTGATAAAATCAACTTATACATGAAGAACAGCATACTATCTTTTTTTTTTTTCTTTTTTTTTTTGAGATGGAGTCTCCATCTGTTGCCCAGGCTAGAGTACAATGGCACCATTTCGGCTCACTGCAACCTCTGCCTTCCAGGTTTAAGCAATTCAACTGCCTCAGACTCCTGAGAAGCTGAGACTACAGGCACCTGCCACTATGCCTGGCTAATTTTTGTATTTTTGTAGGAACAGGGTTTCACTGTGTTGGCCAGGGCAGTCTAGAACTCCTGACCTCAAGTTATCTGCCCAACTCAGGCTCCCAAAGTGCTGGGATTACAAGCGTGAGCCACCGTGCCCGGCCATGCGTACTACTATTAAATCTAGAAATAGACCAAGAAACCCTCCAATTAAACTGATGAAAACAAGTATTGGGTCCAAAAACACAATTTGTGACCAGTTTTGTGACTGAGTCCGGGAGAAGAATAGCCCACTAGCTTGCTGATGTACTCTTTATAGACAAGCATGAAAAATTAATAACTCTACAAATTTCTGACCATCCTCCTAGGAGAAATAGACATAACATCCTTAGCTAACTACTTGATGTAAAACACTAACCATCCAAGGGATGATTAGATATGGCAAGGGTTGATTCTCCATTTTCTGCTGTTTAAGCTGTTATCACGGTATACCAGAAACAGAAAATGTGAACTTGGGTTCCAGCTCAGGCACCTGGTGCCAAGTTTGGTGAAAGCATCTTATGCACTGTCAAGGCTGTGAAATTCAATATTGAAAACAAAGAAGGACTTCTGAATGTTAAGACTTCTATCAAATATATTTGGCTGCTTCTTCATTCACCCAAACCAGGTGGCAGTAGTCACAAGGTCACCAAGTGGTACATTCGATTTTCCTTACCTGGCACAAGCCAAAGCCACCAGGGCAGCAGCAGCATTTTCTTTTTGCTTATGTGGGATGTGTCGGCCTGTGTCAGAAGTCTCCTCTAGCCAAGAGCACAGCAAAGTTTCAATTCCATTGAGACAGTCAGCAGGCTCCTTGGTCAAGCTCAAAGGCTGGCAGTCACGAAGGCAGTTCAATAGCACCTCAGCAGTTATGTTACAGAGAGAGGGGTCTGTTCTACTCTGGGACTGAATAAGGGGGAAGACCAGCAGGAGCCCCATCCTTGATGTAAAAGGTGCTTGCTCAGGTTGCTGCAATAAGCCCTGGCGTTTGAGCAGGGCCAAAGTTTCCTCATCACCTGAACTTTCCCTTTCATGCTGTTCTTCCAAGGCTAGCTGGCGCTGGGCATTCCACAGTCCTCGCAAGGCATTCAGGCGGTATTCCAGCAGGCGGGCATAGGCATTGCTCTGATTCCCACAAACGGAGCGCAAACGTTCTGCTAATTCCGCCGGGTTCTTGGTCTCAAAGGTTAAAATCTAAGGAAAAAGACAGTGGAGAAGTGGGTAAATACTACTTTCACCAAAGTCATCTAAGGAAGCAAATATGTTTAATGATATCCCAAAACAGACCATGCCAAAAACTGTTTTAATTAAAATCAAATGGAAAACGTATACTGTACCACCAGCTCGTTGCTGATAGAGTTGTTCCCCCTTTGGCTTTTCTGTTAATGCGTCTACTAAAATTGGGATTAGACGTAATTGAAAGAGCCCAAATCATAAAAGAATATAGTTAGGTGTGAAAGTCAGAAATTAACTCCAGAATTTATTTTAGAAAATTGAAATATAAGGCCAAGTGGATGGTTCACGTCTATAATCCCAGCACTTTGAGAGGCTGAGGTGGGCAAATAGCTTGAGCCTAGCAGTTGGAAACCAGCCTGAGCAATGTGGCAAAACCCTGTCTCTACCAAAAATACAAAAAATAGCCAGGCTTGGTGGTGCACATCTATCATCATGGTTACTTGGGAGGCTGAGGTGGGAAGAGTGCTAAAATCTGGGAAGTAGAGGCTACAGTGAGCCATGATGGTGCTACTGCAGTACAACCTGGGTGACAGAGCAAGACCCTGTCTCAAAAGATAATACTACAAAATAAAGAAAGAAAATTGAAGTATAGACCTTTACTAAATGATCTTGAGTTATAAATGTTAAGTTTCTAACTCCTATTACCAAGTAGAGTACTATTAAAAATGGAACCAAGTTTTATCTTTGTTCTTCAAAACCTAATACATCTACGAATAAATGATGGATTTTTTATGGTCCTTTGGTTTTGAAACATACCTCATTCTTTTCTTGAGATGGAGTGTTGCTCCATCACCCAGGCTGGAGTGCAGTAGCGCAGTCTAAGCTCACTGCAACCTCCACCTCCCATGTTAGGGTGATTCTCCTGCCTCAGCCTCCCTAGTACCTGGGATTACAAGGGCATGCCACCACACTCAGCTAATTTTTGTATTTTTAGTAGAGACGAAGTTTTGTCATGCTGGCCAGGCTGGTCTTGAACTCCCGACCTCAGGTGATCTGCCTACCTCAGCCTCCCAAAGTGCTAGGATTACAGGCGTGAGCCACCATGCCTGGCTGCATACCCCATTCTTAATAGTGTTAACCCATTATTTTAATTTGTGACATGGTATAGATTTATCCAATTCATATTAGATTGTTTTCTTGCCAAAACATACAATTAATTAGGAGGCCTCTAAATTTTCAGCAGCTGGGGATAATAAAACCATTATATATCTTCTTTCAACTAAGAAAGGAACCAGCTCTCAAGATCAAACTAAATCTCAAGATTCAAACTAAACTTACAATGCAAAGAGTTTATGCACATAAATTTGACTAGGTCAAAATGAACAGACTACTATAATCAACAAAGGAGGGCACTCTAGGAGCAAGCACACTGAAACAGATTATCAGACAATAGAGGTGCCTGGTTCACAGCAGAACAGAAAGTCAGTGTGGGAAGAGATTTGGAACAAAAACCAAGAAAATTCTGCCAGGTCTTTGGCACTAACATCAAGAAAGTCATAGTGTAATTTATTTCCCTTACAAACTGGAAAAATACTTTCTTCTATCTCAAATTTTGCCTTTAGAAAGTTGTTATATTTTAGCCCAATAAAATAACAGGAAGTTCCAGAGTAATGCAAACACTGTAATTGCCTTGCTTAGCTACATATGCAAATCATTGAACTGAAAAAAAGTTCACAATTTAAAAACAACACAAAAGCAAAACGAAAGGAGCAAGAAGCTAAAGAAAAACACAGACAATCTGAATTAGAAGCTGCTCAATTAGCACAGGAGAAAGAACTAATAATTAGACAACAAGTATTATTGGCAAAGAAAGAAAAAGACATCCAGAAAAAAAAACAAAAAACATTCCAAAAGAATGGCAAGCTGGGTGGGTGACATATGCCTATACTCTCAGCTACTTGGAAGGTGGAGACAGAAGGACTGCTGGAGCCCAGGAGTTTGGGGCTGTAGTGGCTATGATCGTACCTGTGAATAGCCACTGCACCCCAGCCTGAGCAGCATAGCAAGACTTCTGCTTTAAAAAAAAAAAGGCAAAAACTTGGAAACTCATGCAACATCTGAAATCACTTTTCCAACAATGAAGAAGGGTGGGTTAAATGACAGAAGGCCAGGTGTGGTGGCTCATGCCAGTAATCCTAGAACTTTGGGAGGTTGAGGTGGAAGGCCTGCCTGAGGTCAGGAGTTCAAGGCTGCAGTGATTTATGATGGCACCAGTGCACTCTAGCCTGAGGGACAGGGGGAGACCCTGTCTCAAAAAAGAAAGAAAAAAAAAAGAAATGATGGAAGAAGTAGAAAAACTTTGTAATCAGTGTGAACTAGAAAGCTTCCAATACTTTAATGAAACATATCATTTACAAAAGAAGTAGGAATCGCTGGCATGGAAAAAAAGAAGAAATAAATGAACAAATTACAAAGGAGAAACAGGAAGCTAGGGCTTGTATGTGACAAGCATCTAAGAATGCAGAGAAATAAACTGGCAGAGATGGGAATGGCAGTAACAACAGGTAAGAAGACAATGTGCAGTTACAAGTTAAAGCTATGCATCTCTTCCCTGCTGGAACGAATTCAAGATGGGAAGTTATTGCTAATTACATCAGCATACATTTTTCTACTGATGTCAAGACAACCACCAAAGGTGTTACTGGCAAAGCAAAGAGCCTCCAAAAATTGGACCCTCATTAGAAAGACAAACAAAAAAAGGCTTTTGATAAACTTTAAAAAGAACATTGCCTCAAGCAGACAATGAAACACCTTCAGAATGATCTGAAGGTCCATGTACCCACTTCACCCCTTGGACAACAAACAGAAGTTTTTTGAACAAGCTTTGAAAACATACCTAGACAACACACCTGAAAGATGACAGAAAATAGCACAAGTGGTACCTGGCAGGAAAAAGATAGACTGTATGAAAAGATGCAAGGAACTTGTCAAGATGGTAAAAGCAAAGAAAGCTGCTCAAGAGCAAGTGTTATCTGGACGTGCCTGTTATTCCAGCACTTAAGGAGGATGAGGTGGGAGGATCACTTGAGGCCAGGAATTCAAGACCAACCTGGTCAACAGAGCGAGACCCTGCCTCTAAAAATAAATAAAATAAAATAAATAAAAAGAGCAAGTATTGAATGCAGGTAGAGTTAAGAAATGACTTAATCTTTATTGGGTATGCACTTTTATAATAAAACTGAAAATACTGAGAAAACAAAATAACAAATTCTAATTCAAAAAGTTAACTATAAGTATCTCAGTTAACTAACATGAAAAATGTTCATAGTTTAAAAAGAAATTCACCAGCCTATCAGATCTGATGTAATATCAGGATGCCATAAAATTTCAACCAACAACTTAGCAAAGAAAGAAACTATTGAGGCTGGACGTGGTGGCTCACGCCTGTTATCCCAGCACTTTGGGAGGCCAAGGCAGACAGATCACCTGAGATCAGGAGTTCAAGACCAGCCTGACCAATATGGAGAAACCCTGTCTCTACTAAAAATACAAAATTAGCCGGGCGTGGTGGTACATGCCTGTAATCCCAGCTACTTGGGAGGCTGAGGCAGGGGAATCGCTTGAATCCGGGGGGCAGAGGTTGCTGTGAGCTGAGATTGCGCCACTGCACTTCAGCCTGGGCAACAAGAGCAAAACTCCATCTCAAAGAAAGAAAGAAAGAAAGAAAGAAAGAAAGAAAGAAAGAAAGAAAGAAACTACTTCAATGAATCTAATGGCATTTTGTTGAGAGAAAGAAGCCAATTTTCAAGAGTTATGTTCTGTATGATTTCATTTCTATGATATTCTGGAAAATAGAAAACTATGGTAATGGAGAACAGATCAATGGTTACTGAGGTTTAGGGATAAGGGTAGGGTCTGACTACACAGGAATAGTATGAGGGAGTTTAGTGGAGGTGGGGTGGGGGACAGTGGTGGTGGTGAAGGAATTGTTCCCAGTTGTGGTAGTGGTTACATGAATTGATAACACATTAAGATTCATAGAACTACACACCTCCCAGAAAAGGCCAATTTGACTGTATAATTTTAAAGATTAAATAAAAGAAAAAAATTCCAGATGGACTATAGTTGTATTCAACTAGATATCACTGGGTAAAGATATATAGAAAATAATATTATTAAAAATAAAAATAAGAGATTTTTTAATGAGTTTTTGTTTTGTTTTGTTTTGTTTTGTTTTTTTTCGAGACAGGTCTCATTCACCCAGGCTAGAGTGCAGCGGTACGATCTCAGCTCACTGCAGTCTCTACCTTCCCAGGCTCAGGTGTTGGATCATCCCACCTCAGCCTCCTGAGTAGCTGGGACTAGAGGCACGTGCCATTATGCTGCTAATTCTTTGTATTTTTTGTAGAGATGGGAGTCTCCCTATGTTTCCCAGGCTGATCTTGAACTCTGGGGCTCAAGCAATCTGCCTGCCTCAGCCACCCACAGTGTTAAGATTAAGGAGTGAGCCACTGCGCCCAGCCACTTACTTAGTTTTTAGTACAACCAGATCAAGCAAATAATGATTGATTAAATGTCCTTCACCATCAAGTCACATAAAACTGTATTCCTCCGCCTGTTTATTTAGATTCACCAAATACATATTATCTTTTTGATTATTTTTCAGATGGGCGCAGATAAAATAACTCAAGTTCCTTAAAAAATGATCGCATTTCAAAGGCAACCACCTGCCTTGAAGCTGTTATCACACTCAAGAAAGTCATGCTATTTTGATTTTTTTAAGTGCTATCCCCCCAAAAAATCAGTAACCAGCCGCCACTATAACAATCAATAAAGATTACTGAAATACTTTTCAATGATGTGAAAAACCGAAAAATTTTAAATCTGATCATCTTCCCAGTTATAAACATCTAAACAAATAATAATTTTTGGCACTTTAAAAAAGCTTTTCAGTATCGATTGCTATTTCTTCCACCCAATCCAACTACTGTATATAAAATACCTACCTATGTACTGAACACACATTTTTATTTACGGTACATCAATCATCTACTTTCTTATATGAAACAACGACTAAAAAAATCCAATACAGTCTTATTGAACTCAAATGATGAACAACTCAGTAACATAAAACACAAGGCTATTTATTTTTATTATCAAACATGAGTACTTCTGAAATATGACATTTCATGGTACATAAAATGATGTGGTATAACAGAATCTGTAGCTAACTCCAAATATTAATATAGCTTAGAAAAATGACATAATATACTGTGCATTTTTCTGACCATTCTATTTTTACAAGTACTCCAATTATATTTAGCATTCCATTTAAAAGACAAGTACTCTGAAAGAATTTGAGTTATAATATAATTAAGTAAATATTATATAACACACACACTTAAATGACTGTTGTGTTTATTGATTTAGCAGTATCTAAAGCACACTATGCTTGCAGAAATCCATTAGGCTACTCAGCATTATCCATTTCAGTGGCCCCTTATGAAAACTCAGAACTGTCTGCTATGCTGCCGTTTTTTTAGAATTCTTAAGTTTGAAGGTCATGGCCTAAAATCATTTTATAAAGACATCATACCTTTGGGTTTTTTTTAAGTCAGCTATGGCACATCTATTCTGGTACTTATGAATATTAAATGACTTGTCTCAGATCCTCACATAAAACCACTGCTCTTGACCAAAATGTCATTAGAAATTTAATAGTTTTCTCTTTTAAAAAGTGGAAAGCTATTTAAGGAAAAGGGAAGATCCCTGTCATTCTTAATCAGAAGTACTAACTGTACTTTGGTGATAATGCTAACATTACCCTAATTAAGGGATTGACTGCCAAAGTAACTCACAGACTTAATGTATTTTTTTAAATCATACATAACATATGTTTTGTTGCAGTTGTTGTTTTTTTTCTTTTGAGACAGGCTGACTCCAGCAGCCTTGCTCTGTCAGCCAGGCTGCTGGAGTGCAGTGGCATGATTATGGCTCACTGCAGCCTGAGTCTCTCAAGGAGCTGGGACCACAGGCCTGCACCACCACACCCGGCTAATTTTTAAATTTTTGTAGAGACAGGGTCTTCCTATGTTGCCCAAGCTAGCCTCAAACTCCTGGGCTCAAGCAATCCTCCTGCCTCGGCCTCCTAAAGTGATGGGATTGCAGGCACGAGCCACCGCACCTGGCCAATGTAAGTGTTTTTAAACTAAGACAACAGTCATTCTGTCTAACAGAATGTGGGTAAAATATTCTTTGCTGGCCATATCTGGCTTTAAACAAGACGACAATATTTGATAGAACAGAGGATCAGGCCAGGTTTGATGGCTCACACCTGTAATTCTAACACTTTGGGAGGCTTGGGGGAAGGATCACTTGAGGCCAGGAGTTTGAGACCAGCCTGAGCAACATGGCAAGACCAAGTTTCTACAAAATGAAAAATAATTAGCTGGGTGTAGTGGCATGCACCTATAATCCCAGCTACCTAAGAGACTGAGGCAGGAGGACTGCTTGAGCCCAGGAATTCAAGTCTGCAGTGAGTTATGATTGCACCACTGAACTCCAACCTGAGTGACAAAGTGAGATCCTGTCTCTTAAAAA
>NW_016107323.1:9365529-9372777 GCF_001604975.1 Cebus imitator
TTGAGACAGTGTCTCACTCTGTCACCCAGGCTAGAATGCAGTGGTGCCATCTCAGCTCACTGCAACCTCCACCTCCCAGATTCAAGTGATTCTCCTGCCTCAGCCTCTTGAGTAGCTGGGACTACAGGCGCATGCCACCATGCCCAGCTAATTTTTTGTATTTTTAGTAGAGACAGGATTTCACTGTGTTCACCAGGATGGTCTCGATCTCCTGACCTTATGATCAGCCTACCTCAGCCTCCCAAAGTGGTGGGATTACAGGTGTGAGCCACCGCGCCCAGCCTAGAAATTATATTTCTAAGAATTTGTCCTAAAGCAATATTCTAGATAAGAAATACACACAGATATTCATTGCAGTATTATTTATTATAGTGGTTAAGGTGGGAAGCAATCTCACTGTATAAAAAGGAAGTGTTGGCCAGGTGCAGTGGCTCACGCTTGTAATCCCAGCATTTTGGGAGGCCAAGGCAGGGAGATTAACAAGGTCAAGAGTTTGAGACCAGCCTGGCCACATGGTGAAACCCTGCCTCTACTAAAAATACAAAAATTAGCTGGGCATGGTGGCACATGCCTGTAATCCCAGTTACTCAGGAGGCTGAGGCAAAGAACTGCTGGAACCTGGGAAGTAGAGGCTGCTGTGAGCCGAGATCCAGCTACTGCATTCCAGCCTGGGCTACAGAGCAAGACTCTGTCTCAGACAAAAAAAAAAAAAAAAAAAAAAAAAAAAAAAAAAAAAAAAAAAAATAAAGATATCTCAGACAAAAAAAAAAAAAGGAAGTGTTTAATTAAATTATAACATATCAAAATAGAATATTCACTTTTATTACATTAAATAAAAAATATTTAAAACCCCAACAAAAAGCAGTATAAAAATTGCATATGCCCTCTAGTTAGGACTCTGTAAAACACGCTTGTTAAATTTTGAAATTAGTGCTTGTGATAATAGAAACATGGGTGTTATTTTTTCTCTTAAAAAAAAACAGACTGATGATAAGTTACATCATTTATGCTTAGTAAGAACGTCTGAGTTTCAAAAGATAAAGAAAAGCAGTCATAACTAGAGCTGATAATTTTTCACCCACAAATGATATCCTTAAATAACTGGTAGGCAAACAAATGGTGACACAAGTACCACAGGAAATGCTTTCCTTACATCAGTTCACTAGTCCCATCTGTTGTACTTTGGCAGCAGTTAATTTCAAATGATGTAGAGCTAATTATGTTCCTGGTTAGGAAGGAAGACAGAGTGGTAAAAGGGAAAGACCCTGCAGATATTGGGAACTACTATCAATGAACAATAAAGCCTTTCAATTTCCAAAAGGAAATGATATTTAAAATTCAGGGTCACTGAGGCTGTCAGCAAATGAATTATATTACTATACTCCCCAGTATGGGACATTAACCAATTCAATTTATTATATGAACCTGTCAGCATAAAAGGAATTTTATACTTGGATTATTTCAAAGGAGATCAACTGGCTAGACTTACAACTCAATACAAAACTTTTTTTTTTTTTTTTTTGAGACAGGGTCTTGCTCTATTGTCCAAGCTGGAGTGCAGTGGTGCAATCTCGGCTTACTGCTCCACCACCCAGCTCAAATGATCCTCCCACCTCAGTCTCCTGGGTAGCTGGGACTACAGGTGCACATCACCATGCCTGGCTAATTTTTAATTTTTTTTTAGAGACGATGTTTCGCCATGTTGTCCAGGCTGATCTCAAACTCCTGGGCTCAAGCGATCCCCCTGCCTCAGCCTCCCAAAGTGCTGGGATTACAGGTATGAGCCACCATGCCCTGCCAATACAAAACTTTTAAGTAAAAGCAGAATACTGAAACCCTTTTGAATGTTAGAATAGATACTTAAACCCTTCTACAGATTTTTTCCTACCATTTTTCACACAATGAAGACAGTAATCATAGCCAAATTGAACTGCATGTTGCAATCAATGAAGACGTGAAAGATCTCATGCAAGCCAAGTAAGTGAATTGTGATGGGAGGGTGGAATTCTCTCTTAAGAAAGCCTAAATCCAGGGTGGACCTATTGTCAATTAAATTAGACTCCGAAGCTGCTTTACCTTATCCAACTTGGAAATATGTGTTTATTCAAACTCACTTTCAACATCTCCTATTTGTAAAAAAAGGGTCTTAAACCTAACTGATAACCACAATATTAAATTCCACACTTTAATTTGTAAGTTTCAGCCTCTAACTGGTTACCAAAACTGGAATGGACTCTGACTTCTTGCTAGATTTTTCAGTTTTGGCTAAGCCCTGCAAAACTTTCTCCAACATATGGTAACTTTCCCAGATCTTCATATAACTGCTGGTGACAGCAGGATTGTTAGAATTGTGAGGACTCCAACACGTAAGAAATTACTGTTCAAAATCCTTTACCATGAAAGTTGCATCTTGTCCTGGCCCCTGCCCAGTTCTGATCTTTTGTCCTGTCCCTATGACCAGGGTTCTATTCTTCCATCTCTGTGCTCTTGTTGCCTGAATGCCTACCCAACTCAGTGTAAATCCCACTTTTCAAAATGCAGCTTGGCTCCATCGAGACCTACTTTGAGAAACACTGATTTCCTCTCTTTCTCTTCCCGTTTGCAAAATAGTTTCTCTGAGTTTTCACAGTGCTGTATATATACTTCTTATCAGAAGGTCAGCTATAAATTATAAGGAAAAGTGTTTTAGCTATTTTAACAAGAATGTATTGATTTGTTTTGGGGTTTTTTTGTTGTTGTTGAGACAGAGTCTCGCTCTGTTGCCCCGGCTGGAGTGCAGTGATTCTTGTGCCTCAGCCTCCCAAGTAGCTGGGATTACAGATGTGCAACACCATATTAGGCTAATTTCTGTATTTTTAGTAGAGACAGGGTTTCGCCATGATGGCCAGGCTGGTCTTGAATTTCTGGCCTGAAGAGATCCGCCCACCTCAGCATCCCAAAGTGCTGGAATTACAGGCATGAGCCACCACACCTGGCCTATTGATTTGTTTTTAATAAATCGTATCTATAAAGGAAGTGTAGTGAGTGATATACAGAGCGGCTTTTGAAAGTTGCTCTGGGCCAGGTACCGTGGCTCACGCCTGTAATCCCAGCACTTTGGGAGGCTGAGGCGGGTGGATCACGAGGTCAAGAGATCGAGACCATCCTGGCCAACATGGTGAAACCCCGTCTCTACTAAAAATACAAAAATTAGCTGTTGTGGCATTGTGGCGTGCGGCTGTAGTCCCAGCTACTTGGGAGGCTAAGGCAAGAGAACTGCTTGAGCCTCGGAGGCAGAGGTTGCAGTGAGCTGAGACTACGCCACTGCACTCCAGCCTGGTGCCTGGCGACAGAGCAAGACTCTGTCTCAATTTTTTAAAAATTAAAAAAAAAAAAAAAAAGAAAATTGATCTGAAGCATCAAATCTGTATCTAAAAGGTTCTCCATATTACAAGATCATATTTTCATCAACATAAAATCTTGAAAAAATCAATACAGATCATATACTTATGATTAGTAATTAACTTAATAGAATGTGGACATTACACGCCTGTAATCCCAATACTTGGGAAGGCCTAGGTGGGAGGATCGAAGGCTTGAGCCCAGGAGTTTGAGATAAGCCTGGGCAACATAGTGTGATCTGATCTCTATTTTTTTTAAATAAAAATATTTTTTAAAAACCAAAAATCTGGAGAAAGACATAGGACTAGCCGGGTGCAGTGGCTCACACCTGTTATCCCAGCACTTTGGGAGGCCGAAGTGGGCAGATCACCCGAGGTTAAGAGTTCCAGACCAGCCTGGCCAACACAGTGAAACCCCATCTATACTAAAAATCCGAAAATTAGCTGGGCTTGGTGGCATGCACCCATAATCCCAGCTACTTGGGAGGCGAGGCAGGAGAATCGCTTGAACCTGAGAAGCAGAGGTTGTGGTGGGAAGTTGCAGTGAGCTGAGATCGCACCACTGCACTCCAGCCTGGGCGACAGAAAAAAAAGTCTAAAAACAAAAGAAAACAAAAAGAAAGACGTGGGACTATCTTTATTTATTAAAGATAAATAAATTCCAAGAATAATCCTCTTAGGACTTACACCTGGTTTCCACTGTACATCAGAGTAACCCTCTCCCACTTGGACTCCTCAAAATGGTGAATACTATTGTACATTTTATTAGTAGGAGTACTTAGAGGAAGAAGATACTTCTGCAGACTAACTTTATCAGTTAGTTGCTTTAATTATATACTTAAAGACTAATATAGTGCAACATATTCACCAAATGCTAGCATAAATATGGTAAGAAAATCACTGTTGACAATTTTTAATACAAAACTTTAACAAATTAAAAAAGAAAATTATACAGCTACAATATGTGTAACACCACACTCCAACAGTCCACTATGATGTTTATTTACAATTTGTCTTCCCTTTCAACTGTGAGCCCCAAAACGGGGAGACCGTGTCTCATATTTGTGTCCCCAGAGCTAAGCACAGTGTCTGGCACATAAATGTTCAATAAATTATTATTATTACTATTATTATTACTATGAGACAGAGTTTCACTCTTGTTGCCCAGGCTGGAGTGCAGTAGTCCAATCTCGGCTCATCGCAACCTCTGCTTCCTGAGTTCAAGCAATTCTACCTCAGCCTCCTGAGTAGCTGGGATTACAGGCATGTGCCACCACACCCAGTTAATTTTTTGTATTTTTAGTAGAGATGGGGTTTCTCCATGTTCGTCAGGTTGGTCTAAAACTCCGGACCTCGGGTAATCTGCCTGCCTCGGCCTCCCAGTGCTGGGATTACAGGTGTGAGCCACCATGGCTGGCCATTATTTTTATTTTTTAAGACAGAGTTTCACTCTGTCACCCAGGCTGGAGTGCAGTAGTGCAATCATGGCTCACTGCAACCTCTACCTCCCAGGTTCAAGCGATTCTCCTGCTTCAGCCTCCTGAGTAGCTGGGATTACAGGCATGCGCCACCACGCCTGGCTAATTTTTGTATTTGTAGTAGAGACGGGGTTTCACCATGTTGGTCAGGCTGGTCTTGAACTCTTGACCTCATGATCTGCCCGCCTCGGCTTCCCAAAGTGCTCGGATTACAGGCCTGAGCCACTGCGCCCAGCCCAAATGTTTGATAAATTAATGAATGAGAAGATAAATAAATTCCAAGAATAATCCTCTTAGGACTTACACCTGGTTTCAACTGTACATCTGAGTAATCCTCTCCCACTTGGACTAATTTTACTTTTGCCTTCTAGAATGATGAAAAATAATCCTCTCTCTTCCACATAAGAACCTTTTAATTAGATGAAGAAAATACATGTGGTGAGGAGGAGGGGACATCAGACTATGATTTAGGGCAGCTGTTCTCATCCCTGACTGAATATTAGAATTGCTTTAACAGCTTTTAAATAAGACTGGTGAGTTGGTCCCACCCTGATCTGGTTACCTTAGAATATCTGAGGATGGGGCCTAGGCATCGGTTTTTGTTTTGTTTTGTTTTGTTTTAAGATGGAGTCTCGCTCTGTCACCCAAGCTGGAGTGCAGTGGCGAGATCTCAGCTCACTGCCACTGCCGCCTCCCCAGTTCAAGAGATTCTCAGGCCTCAGTTCCCTAGTAGCTGGGATTACAGGCACATGCCATCAAGCCCAGCTATTTTTTGTAATTTTAGTAGAGACAGGGTTTTACCATGTTGGCCAAGCTGGTCTCGAACTCCTGACCTGAGGTAATCCTCCTGCCTCAGCCTCCCAAAGTGCTGAGATTATAGGCATGAGCCACCACACCCAGTCCAGCATCAGTTTTTAAACCCCACATGTGAATGCAATGTGCAGTCAAGATTTCAAACCACTGAGTTGGGGGAACTAGCTTCTATGCCAGCCTCTACAAATAACTCTCCCTCCCTTTAGGCATTTTACTTCAACTCTCTGAGGCTGTATTTCAGCATCTATAAAATGAGGGTAGCACCTCCCTTTACACAGTTGTTAAAATCTAAGGAGATAATGTACAGGCAATGCTCTGAAAAAGCTGAAACTCCTAAACAATTGTTATGGCATTAAACATACTATTTCTGGTCGGGCACGGTGGCTCACACCTGTAATCCCAGCACTTTGGGAGGTGGGTGGATCATGAGGTCAAGAGATTGAGACCATCCTGATCAACATGGTGAAACCCTGTCTCTACTAAAAAAAACAACAATTAGCTGGGCATGGTGGCAGGCGCCTGTAGTCCTAGCTACTTGGGAGGTTGAGGCAGAAAAATTGCTTAAACCCAGGAGGCAGAGGCTGCAGTGAGCCAAGATTATGCCACTGCACTCCAGCCTGGTGACAGAGCAAGACTTCGTCTCAAAAAAAGAAAAAAGAAAAAAAGAAATAGATACTATTTTCATGTTTCAGACTAGATCACTGACAAGAAAGGGAATTTTTCCTGATTATCATACAACAGAGACCTGAGTAGATAAAAGTGGGGAGAGCCAGGGGTGGCGTAAACAAGGTTTGAATTAAACACAAGCTTCACTTGAGCCAACACTGTTTTAAAAAGGCTAATGTAATCTTAAAATGCATGGGTAGAATTCCAGTGTCAGGGACAAGAGAAGCAATAATCCCATTTATGTTCTGCAATGGTCAAACTTTAACTGGAATAACTTGTTCAGTTCTGAGTACCTCATTTTAGGAAGTCATTAAGACACTAGAGTGTGTCCAGAAGAGAATGATTTGACTAATCTGGAAATCATGTCACATGAGAAATGGTTAAGGAACTGGGGACACGAGGCCTACAAAAGTGATGGGTAGAAAGGGGGAGCTGTCTTCCTAAGACTGAAGGGCTGTCATGTGGAAGAGGAAGACCTATTCTCTATCACACCAGAAGCAGAAATAGGAAGTTACTGGTATGCACACAGCATAATAAAGAACTTTGATAATATGTCACTCAAACAGTGTGCATCAAAATCCCTGGATGTGCTTACTTTATATAAAGATTCCTGAGGCTGGGCACAGTGGCTCATGCCTATAATCCCAGCACTTTGGAAGGCTGAAGTAAGCAGATCAACTGAGGTCAGGAGTTTGAGACCAGCCTGGCCAATATGGTGAAACCGTGTCTCTACTAAAAAGACAAAAATTAGCCAGTCCTGGTGGCATGAGCCTATAATCCCAGCTACTGGGGAGGCTGAAGCAGGAGAATCAATTGCTTGAGCCTAGGAGGTGGAGGTTGCAGTGAGCCAAGATCAAGCCACTGCACTCCAGCCTGGGCGACAGAGTGAGACTCCTCTGTCTTAAAAAAAA
>NW_016107323.1:9373657-9375186 GCF_001604975.1 Cebus imitator
CTGGGATTACAGGCTTGAGCCACTGCGCCCGGCCGGGTCATCCATATTTTAACATGTGTTAATATTTCATTCCTTTTATTGGTGAATAAAATTCCATTGTATAGCTAGACCATATTTGATTTATCCATTCATCAGCTGATGGACATTTTAACTGTTTTTATTTTTTGGCTATTATGAATAATGCTGCTATGAACATTCATGCACAGGTTATACAGACACGTTTCCATCCCTCTTGTGTAAATACCTAAGAATGGAACAGCTGAGTCATATGTTAACTCTATGTTTACCAGCTAGAGGAAATGCTAAACTGTTTTCCTAGATGGCTGTACCATTTTACGTTCCTACCAGCAACATATAAGGATTTTAATTTCTCCACATCATTGGTGCCATTTGTTACCATGTCTTTCTGATTATAGCGGTAATCAGAAGTGGTATCTTCACGTAGTTTTAAATTGCATTTCTCTAATGGGTAATGATGTTGAGCATTGAATCTTTTAATGGACTTATTGGCCATTTGTATATCTTCTTTAGAAAAAAAATTATCCATTTTGAGAAACAATGATATTGCCAGATTAGTATGGACAATAGAGGCCAGGCATGGTGGCTCATACCTGAAATTCCAGCACTCTGGGAGGCCAAGGAGGGAGGACTGCTTGAGCCCACGAGTTCAAGACCAGCCTGGGCAACAGAGCAAAATCCCTTTATCTATTAAACAAACAAAAAAACCACAATAATGCAAGGGACAGAAACACATCAAATATTTAAATCCACAAGTTCATACTCTTACAAAAAGGAAAATTATCATTGGAGGAAGTTGGCAAACCAACTCATTATTTTGAAAATTGCTTAACATAAGGAGAAATGCAAACATTTATCCTGATTTCTCATATGTACTCTACACCTAGGTAAGCAAACAGCTGATGAGAGAAAATGTCTCTAAATAAGTGGGACCAGGTGTGGTGGCTCTCGTCTGTAATCCCTGCACTTTGGGAGGCCAAGGCAGGTGGATTACCTGAGGTTAGGAGTTCAAGACCAGCCTGGCCAACATGGTGAAACCTCATCTCTACTAAAAAATACAAAACTTAGCTGGGTGTGGTGGTGCGTGCCTGTAGTCCCAGCTACTCAGGAGGGTGAGGCAAAATTGCTTGAGCCCAGGAGACAGAGATCACAGTGTGCCAAGACTGTACCGCTGCACTCCAGCTCAGGTGACAGAGCTAGACTCCATCATTCATAGATAGATAGATAGATAGATAGACAGACAGACAGATATAGATAGATAAAGTGGGAGAAAATCTTCATAATCTATACATCTGACAAAAGACTAATATCCAGAATCTATAACAAACTCAAACAAAAAAAACAATCCCATCAAAAAGTGGAACAAGAACATGAATAGACAATTCTCAAAAGAAGATACACAGGGCCGGGCGCGGTGGCTCAAGCCTGTAATCCCAGCACTTTGGGAGGCCGAGGCGGGTGGATCACGAGGTCAAGAGATCGAGACCATCCTGGTCAACATGGTGAAACCC
>NW_016107323.1:9376276-9389228 GCF_001604975.1 Cebus imitator
AAAAAAAAAGACTATAAATTGGGTGCAGCATATACTGCTCGGATGATGGGTACACCAAAACCTCACAAATCACCACTAAAGAACTTACTCATGGAACCAAGCATGACCTGTTCCCCAATAACCTATGGAAATAAAAAATAAAAATAAATAAATAAGTGTTCTAGTTAATAAGTGAAAGATAGACAATCATTGTTTTGCAATCTCTACCGATTTAATAGATTTAAGCAGTGAGCTTTAGCAGCTGCAAACATCACAAAAAGAGACAAGACGACTTTGTGTGCACTGATGAATATATACACCACCCATGAAGAAGTCTTGCAAAAAAAAAAAAAAAAATCAAAAAAAAAAAAAAAATCAAACCTGAATCATATTAAATCCCTGTCTAGAGATCCAAATACAAATTTACAGGAAATAGTAAACACAGAAAAAACATATTAAACTATATCATGAGGATGAAATAAGCAAAATCTAGACTGCAGAAAACAACACAAATAACCAAGTTTCTTAGACAAATAATCTGCAAGGCAGAAAGTTTGTGTGTGGTGGGAAAGAATTATAGTTTTAAAAACATTGGCTGGGTGTGGTGGCTTATGCCTGTAATCCCAGCACTTTGGGAGGCCAACGTGGGTTGATCACTTAAGGTCAGGAAACGGAGACCAGCCTGGCCAACATTGTGAAACGCCATCTCTACTAATAATACAAAAATGAGCAGGAAATGGTGGTGTATGCCTATAAGCTGAGGCAGAAGAATCGCTTGAACCTGGGAGGTGAAGGTTGCAGTGACCTGAGATTGCACCATTGCACTCCAGCCTGGGCGACAAGAGCAAAACTCCATCTCCAAAAAAATAAATAAATAAAAAATCAACCAGGCCAGGCAGTGGCTCACACTTGTGATTCCAGCACTTTGGGAGGCCAAGGCCAGTGGATCACCTGAGGTCAGGAGTTCGAGACCAGCCTAGCCAACTTAGTGAAACTCCATCTCTACTGAAAATACAAAAATTAGCTGGGTGTAGTGGCACATGCCTGTAATCCCAGCTACTTGGGAGGCTGAGGCAGGAAAATACCTCGAACCTGGGAATTGAAGGTTGCAGTGAGCCAAGATCGTGCCACTGCACTCCGTCTGCGTGACAGAGTGAGACTCCATCTCAAAAAACAAAACAAAACAAACAAAAAATCAACCAATCTCAGTGTATGTGTCTTATTTAGACTCTGATTCAAACAGCCATTTTAAAAAATTAGCACAATTATAAAACAATTGGAAATTTGAACACTGCCAATATAATTATATCAAATAATTATTGTTCATGGTAAAAGACATGATTGTGGTTATTATTATTATTATTATTTTTGTTTAAGATGGGGTTTCACCATGTTGGCCAGGCTGGTCTTGAACTCCTGACCTCCAATGATCCACTCGCCTCAGCCTCCCAAAGTGCTGATTATGGTTATGTTTTAAAAGGAGTACTCATCTTTTGATACATACTTAAATATTTGATACATACTTAAATAGACAGATAACCTGTAATGGATTTACTTCAAAGTAATATGGGAATAATATGGGAAAGAGAGAAGTAAGTAGTACAAATGAAATAAGATTGGTCACAAGCTGATAATTGTCAAACTTGGTGATGGGTACATAGTAGTTTATTATGTGACTTCACCAACTCTTACGTATTTTTACAATTTTCCAAATTTGTTATAATAAGTTTTTTAACAAAAGCTTGTCAAAAACAACATAGGGTATACTGATAGAACTCGATCAAAGAATATATTTTTAAAAATAGGGTATACTGAAAGATTATAATCACTGGCTGTGATCAAGAAGAAACTGGTAGCCTTTTATGATAGTTCTTGTAATGTAAATGACACACAAGGATTTTTTTTTTCTTCCAATGCTAGGAAGCTATTAAAATCTGCAGCCTTTAAAAACAGACCTAGCTAAATCAACCCAATTCACCACTTAATTTTGCAGATAAAAACTTTGAGACTCAAAATTGTTTATAAACAACTAATATCAATTCCATTTTCTCAGAAGTAAATATGTTTGTTTAAAGGACTGACCTCAAAGGCACACACTAATGAGAGAAGTAACAAAAATTAATCAAATGGAAAAATGCACTTAAAATTTGTCAAATGCAGTTCACCTCTAAGATCTATTTAGTAGTAGTATGAACAATATTTTTATCATCAAATGATATATTTCATGAGACAAGGGGATGATACATTTTCCGGGATTAACAAATAACATCTGTTCCCTCAAAATATATGCACAAATATACTATCTAATTGAGCAGACAGGTTACAGTTATCAGAAAGAGAGAAACAGAAAAAAAACTTACCAATCTATGTTTAGCCAAAAAGATTTTGTATGATGGCATAGAGTAAAACTACAAATGAGCCAAACAGAAACAAAAGAGTATGCCAATTCACTCAATGAGTACCAATGAATCACTGGATTATTTTTTAGAGAGAAGAAAGAATATGTGCAGAAAATATTGAATGGTTGGGAGATGAGGGAAGAGAAATAATAGTTATAATGCATTATCTACAACATATGTATAAACTTAACCAAATCCCTCAACCCCATTACTATAGTTTTCAACACTACAGGATTAACACTTTTACTTTCTTGTTAATATACTCCATTATTTCTTGTTTTTGCATTCCAAACTAAATTTTTAAAAATTTGCACTAGTTTTACAGAATTGCATAGTAAAAATCTCCTGTTGGAAAAATGTTGATGAGAATGTAAAGCAATTCTTTGAAACTCCTGGTAGAAATAGAAATTAGTGCAAAAACCTTGGAAATCAATGTGGCATTATTCGATTATGCTGAAAATGTATTATATTAGTATCCTGTGCCTACTGTAACAAATCACCGTGAATTTTGTGGCTTAAAACAACAGATATGGCCAGGCACAGTGGCTCACGCCTGTAATCCCAGCACTTTGGGAGACCGAGGTGGGCAGATCACGAGGTCAAGAGTTCGAGACCAGCCAGGCCAACATGGTGAAACCCCGTCTCTACTAAAAATACAAAAATTAGCTGGGCCTGATGGTGCATGCCTGTAGTCACAGCTAATCAGGAGGCTGAGGCAGAGAATCACTTGAACCCGGGAGGCGAAGGTTACAGTAAGCCAAGATTGCACCACTGTACTCCAGCCTATATAAAAAAAAAAAAAAAAAGGAAAAAAGAAATACCTGAGACTGGAAAATTTATAAAGAAAAGAAGTTTAATTGGCTCACAGTTCTGCAGGCTGTACAGAAAGCATGGTGCCGGCATCTGCTTCACTTCTGGGGAGGCCTTGGGGAGCTTTTACTTGTGGAGGAAGCTGAAGTGGCAGCAGGCTTCTCTCATGTGGCAGAGTAGGAGCAAGAGAGAGTTAGTGAGAGGTGCCACACACTTTTAAAAAACCAGATCTAGTCAGGCGTAGTGGCTTATGCCCATAATCCTAGCACTTTGGGAGGCCAAAGCAGGCAGATCATCTGAGGTCAGGAGTTCGAGACCAGCCTGACCAACATAGAGAAACCTTGTCTCTACTAAAAAATACAAAATTAGCTATGTGTAGTGGTACATGCCTGTAATCCCAGCTACTCAGGAGGCTGAGGCAGGAGAATCACTTGAACCTGGGAGGTAGAGGTTGTAGTGTGCCAAGATCACACCATTGCATTCCAGCCTGGGCAACAAGAGTGAAACTGTCTTAAAAAAAAAAAAAAAAAGCCAGATATTCTGAGAACTCACCAGTGAGGACAGCACCAACCCATGAAGAACATGCCCCTATGACCCAAACACCTCGCATCAGGCCCCACCTCCAACACTGGGGATTACAATTCACTGTGAGATTTAGTGGGGACATGTATTGGAACTAGATCACCATATAGGATAACATTTACAGGTTGCAGGCACTAGCCTACAATCCAGCAATCCACTCCTCGGTAATTCCCTATACTATAGAAATTCTTGCACATGAACACCAGATGACAAGAAGAAGAATATTCATAGAAACACTGTTTATAATAGCAAAAACTGGAAACAATCCAAATATCCACCAAGAGGAGAATAGGTACTGTATCATGGTTATATAATCCAAAATTATGCAGCAGTGAAAAGAAATGAAGTATAGTGACACATCAACATGGAAGAATCATGCAACACATGCGGGGTCCAAGAAAAAGCAAGTCACAAAAAAATACATATGACATACTACATTTATATAATGAAGTCTTATAACACACAAAACTAAAATAGGTCCTATATTGTTAGGTTTATATGCATAATATGATAAAATAATCAAAGCAAAAGAAAAATAAACTGCAGAATAACAGTTTCCTATGTGGGAGAGGGAAAGTTGGTCGGGCACAGCTTACCAAGACCTTTAACGGTGCTAGTAAGGGTCTATTTTTTTTTTTTTTTCGAGATGGAGTCTCGCTGTCACTCAGGCTGGAGTGCAGTGGCATGATCTCAGCTCACTGCAACTTCTGCCTCTCAGGTTCAAGCAATTCAGCCTCCCAAGTAGCTAGGACTACATCTTAACTGGATGGCAGGATCACAGGAATAAAAGGGTGTGTGCGTGTGTGTGTGTGTGTGTGTGTGTGTGTGTGTGTGTGTGTGTTTGTGTGTATTTAAAAGGGCTACCCAATAAAAGGGTGTGTGTGTGTGTGTGTGTGTATTTAAAAGGGCTACCCAAAATATAGAGATACACAAACATGCACATACAAATCCACTCACACCTTTTGCATACAGATAGTCCCTAACTTACAATGTGCCTACATCTAGATAAATCTATCATAAGTGGAAAATATCATAAACTGAAAACACACTTTCAGCTGGGCATGGTGGCTCACGCCTGTAATCCCAGCACTTTGGGAGGCCAAGGTGGGCAGATCACAAGGTCAGGAGTTCGAGACCAGCCTGGCCAACATGACAAAACCCCATCTCTACTAAAGATACAAAAATTAGCCAGGCATGGTGGTGCGTGCCTGTAATCCCAGCTACTTGGGAAACCACCAGGCAGGAGAATAGCTTGAACCCTGGAGGCAATGGTTGTAGTGAGCCAAGATCGTGCCACTGCACTCCAGCCTGGGTGACGGAGTGAGACTCTGTCTCAAAAGAAAAGAAAAGAAAGCACACTTTCAACTTACAGTATTTTCAATGTACGATAGGTTTTACAGGATGTAATTCATCATGAGTCAAGGAACATCTGTATATAATATAATTAATAATAAAAAGTTGTAATTCCTATTGGTTATTATTCTAGTACTGGAAAGCAGACTAAGATCACCATTCCCACTGCTGATAAGCATGAAATGGTTTCTCTAGAGATGTGGCTCTAACACCATATAATGAAAGTATTCCCAATGCAAGGTGTGAAGAACCCAAGTGCTTCACATTTTTAGGAACAGTGTGAGCCGATACACAAGCTGCACTTGCGGTGATGCTGTAATCAACTCTGCCTCTGGAAGGAGCTATTGCTTGTCTAGGGGAGACTAAATCCTACAGCAGAGGCTCTCCCATTAAGGTGGGAGGGAGAAACTGTCTTCCAGGTGGCACCTGGCAAGGTCTTGAGATATTTTTGGTTGTCGCAAGTAGAGAGGAGCTAGCTACTGGCATCTAGTGGGTAGAGGCCAGGGATGCTGCTAACATCCTACAATGCACAGGACAGCCCTACCGCAAAGAATGATCTGGCTCAAAATGTCAATAGTACTTAGGGTGAGAATGCCTGGTCTATAGTGACCCATTGACAGAGTGTGTGCAGTAATGCTAACTATTGCCTTCTGACATTAAATACAATACAATCTCTCACAAAAGATACAGAAAGTCCCTGTTTGCAAAATTTATCAATCCTCGGAATTGTGCATAGAAGTGATTCTGCTCATCTGTTGAATTTAACAAATTTTACAGATAATTATTAGGTACCAGAAGAATTCTGACAGACTGCTCCTCAAGGGTGGGGATTTACATTCATTCATCTTTATACCTTCTGCATTAAAATCTCAATGTGTCTTGAATTGTTTCTCCTCAAACAAGGCACAGAACACAACACCTGGCACACAGTAAGCATTCAATGACATTTACTAATATTATTTGTAAAAATATTTTTCAAATTAACTTTAAACTCTTGGCAGTATAGATTATAGCTTTGTCTATTTTGTTCACCAATATATCCCAAGTGCCAGAGAATTTGTCACATAATAGATGCTAGACAAATATTTATTGACTAAATGAGCAATTGACTAAAAATACTACCTGTCAGTGCACATACATTAAAAATGCTGCCTGCTAGTGCACATACATGCTCTCCCAAACAAGACAAATAAACTACAGAAGGAGCAACAGATACAACAAGGCAACACTTCCAAATGCACTCCCAGGTCAGCACTTCTATCTGAGACTTCTGACCCTTCACCTTTCTCTAGTTAGGCTGTCAGGTTCTGACCCAAACAAGAGCTGAAATCAGTGTTAACTAGAGTTTGATTATAAGATCAGAAGCATTAACCTGTGCCTATAAACCTGTGGTCTGTAACTGTTTGGCTGAATGTGAATATGCACCCAGTGACTACTCTATAAAAATTCCCAATGACCATGGCTGACCGCTAAGTCTCTCTAAGAAACATGAGAAATGTTACTTATTTCATGCCACTGAATCTTGTCCTTCCCGTCAATTCCTGCTCACAGCTGTGCCTGACTAATTAAAACTCCCTGGAAACCTTGTCTATCGCTTTACTGGTTATTTCTTCTGCGAAATCAAAAGACTCCACTTTAGAATTCAAATCCATCTGTCCCCCTCAGTCTGAAAAGAACAAATGTTCAGAAAAACTAGCCAACTAAATAAAATTAAATGTACCTTTCCCAGCTAAGACTTAATAGTTGGGGGCTGGGAGCAAGGAATTTAAGGATAAACCACTAAAAAGAAGCTAAAACAAACTTAACCCTGTTAGATAGTACTTAGTCATTTAACTCCCATCTTAGCAGACCTGGGACAAATCCAGAAATTCTTGGTTGAAATGGATTTATATCCAAAGGCAAAATTATCTGGTGAAACTAATATATGTCAAACATTGCTCACCCAAAATAATATGACTCTAGACTCCAAAGGTTTGCTCTTCCATTTTCCTCTCATTTGGATCTCAAAGAGCCTAAACTGGCTCATAATTTATAGCTTCACTTTTTGATATCTGAAATGCACAGGATTTACTGTTGAACTACTGGTCCTATTCCATGATCAGAAAAACACGAAGAGCCTGGCACAGTGGCTCACATCTGTAATCCTAACACCTTGGGGGGCCAAGGCAAGAGGATCGCTTGAGTCTGGGAGTTCAAAACCAGTCTGATCAATACAGAAAGACCCTGTTCTCAACAAAAATATTTAAAATTAGCCAGTTGTGGTATGCATGCCTGTAGTCCTACCTGCTTAGGAGGCTGAGGTGGGAGGATCACCTGAGCCTGAGTTTGAGGCTGCAGTGAGCAATGACTGTACCACTGCGCTCCAGCCTGGGCGACAGAGTATGACCCTGTCTATTTAAAAAAAACAGCAACAACACTAAGAAATGTAATCACAACTAGATTACATTTCTTAGTGGTGGTGGTGTTTTTTTTTTAAATAGACAGGGTCATACTCTGTCGCCCATGTAAATGTAAAAAAGTTGTGACCTTTCTCTGGAACCTGTAACTTCAAACTTCTAAGAGTTGTATCAATTATTAAAGCAAAATACATAAAATTGCCTGATCTTAATGTTGCATTTACTATCACATCTGAGTTATAGTCTTTGACTAGAAGTAATTACAGGATTAATACACGAAAATATTCTAAAACACTGAAAAAGACTCTAGTGCAATATGGATTTTAAGCAAGAAGTTGCCTCTGTGAGATCTGATTAAATTTTTGCTACCAAAACCATGTGTGCCAAATTATACCATGTTATACTTATGTTCTGTGATGTCACAAGACATCTAAAGTTCAAATTCTCTTTCCAATATGATTTTTCACCAAAGGAATCCTTTCCCTAGTAAGCGATGTAACAGTTAAAATGAAGCATAAATCACAACCAATAAATTTTACACCTTAGAAAATTCCTTCAAAAACACTGTAATTTATTACACTGATGTACATGTAACTTACAATACTCTGTAACACTCAGAGGTTACTAATAAAATGAAACAAGATTCCTTCTTTTAGGTTCAAAATCATATAACTGTACAATTTTAGAATTTCACAAAAACTCCTAAAGCTACAGCAAAATCACCTCCAAAGACATGTCAAATCTTGTTTTATTACACTGGAAATTTGCTATACCAAATATAACAGAAAATAAATGTATAACGACTAAGGTTTAAAAATGTTTTTGTTACATAAATACGCTATAAAAGGTTTAACCTTCATCCTTGATGTCCCAGGGCACGTAGGTTGCATTCTTTCAAAACTATACTCCAAATTCTTTGACATTCTATTTCTTTGAATTCTATTTCTTTTCTTTTTTTGTAGACAGAGTCTCGCTCTGTCGCCCAGGCTGGAGAGCGCTGGCATAATCTTGGCTCACTGCAACCACTGCCTCATGGGTTCAAGCAATTCTCCTTCCTCAGCCTCCTGTGTAGCTGGGACTAAAGGTGCATGCCGCCATGCCCAGCTAAACTTTTTGTATTTTAGTAGAGATGGGGTTTCACTGTGTCCAGGCGGGTCTCTAACTCCTGAGCTCAGGCAATCCGCCCGCCTCGGCCTCTCAAAGTGCTAGGACTACAGGTGTGAGCCACCACGCCTCCCCTTCTCTGAATTATATTTCTAAATAAATTAAACAGGTTCCAAATGCAATTCAACAAGCTTTATTTATGACATGGCTTCTGATGTACAAAGCAGTAATAAACACTTCAAGGCCGGGTGCGGTGGCTCACGCCTGTAATCCCAGCACTTTGGGAGGCCGAGGTGGGTGGATCAAGAGGTCAAGAGATTGAGACCATCCTGGTCAACATGGTGAAACCCCGTCTCTACTAAAAAAAAATACAAAAAATTAGCTGGGCATGGTGGTGCGTGCCTGAATCCCAGCTACTCAGGAGGCTGAGGCAGGAGAATTGCCTGAACCCAGGAGGCGGAGGTTGCAGTGAGCTGAGATCGCGCCATTGCACTCCAGCCTGGATAACAAGAGCGAAACTCCATCTCAAAAAAAAATAAAATAAAATAAACACTTCAAGGATTAAAAAACATTTGAAGGTACAAAAATATTGAACATTGTTTGTATCAGAGAAAAAACTGAGGCCATGCATGGTGGCTCAGGTCTGTAATCCCGGCACTTTGGGAAGCCAGGGAGGGAAGATCACTTGAGGTGAGGAATTTGAGACTAGCCTGGGCAACATAGCAAGACCCCATCTCTACAAAAAAAAATTTTTAATTATCTGTGCGTGATGGTACATGCCTGTGGTCCTAGCTACATGAAAGGCTAAGGCAGAAGGATTTCTTGAGGCCAGAAGTTCAAGGCTGCAGCTAGCTATGATCATGCCACTATACTGCAGCCTGGGCAACAGAGAAAGACTCCATCTCTCAGAAAAAAAAAATGGAGTCAACCTAAAATATTTACGAACAGGAGATGGGATAAATCACCTGTGAGAAAGTTAATATATATTAATAATAAAAATAATGAGGCTGAGTGATATACATATGAATAAAGCTGAGGCCAGATATTTAGTGAGAAAAAAACAAGTTGCAAAAATACGCATATAACAACATTGATGTTTTTAAAAAGACAATACTGTATGTATAGCTCTGATGGGTAGCATCTTCAGGCTTTGCGACTAAACAAGCTAAGAGTTGAGATGAACTTGCCTGGAGGAAGCCAACTATGGAAGGGAGGATAATGGAACCAGCTTGGAATAGGGCTGAATGTGAATCCTAAATCTCTCTCTGCAAGGCTTCCTAAAGCAAGTCTGTAAATCATTTAACGATTTTTAGTAATAAATTTTGATTTCCATTCATTTAAAACTGTAAGGGACAACGTTTAGAATTTTAACTCCATGTATTTCCAACTCTTAATGGCTTTAAGGAGAAAAATTAACAACCACCACGAAAATATCCTAGAATCTCCTGTTTTAGCGAAACACTAAAGCTGAAAACCAAAAGCTGCAGAGGTGTTACAACTGGCCCTCTGGTTTCTGTAACAATTCAGATTAGTGTTATGCATAAAGAACATGGCCTGGTAAACTGCCACACTATAAGAAACTAAACAAGCCATCCAACACTTCTGTTCAAAATACAAACTCCAAAACTAGCTTAACTCAGAGCTCACAAAAAGCTCAACAGAGCAGAGACACATAGGTCTGAATAGAGAAGGGAGTAGACTGGTGGGGAAATGGCAGTAGGTCTCTGGACTGTCTTGAGTTTTTCCTATCACACATAAAATGTTTGATCTAAGAAAAATCAGCACCAGGTGTGGTGGCTCACGCCTGTAATCCCAGCACTTTGAGAGCCCAAGGCAGGTAGGTCACCTGAAGTCAGGAGTTCGAGACCAGCCTGACCAACACAGTGAAACCTCATCTCTACTAAAAATATAAAACCAGCCAGGCTTGGTGGCACATGTCTGTAATACCAGCTATTTGGGAGGCTGAGGCAGGAGGGTTGCTTGAACCCGGGAGGTACAGGTTGCAGTGAGCTGAGATTGTGCCATTGCACTCCAGCCTGGGCAACAAGAGTGAAACTCCGTCTCAAAAAAAAGAAAAGAAAAGAAAAAATCAGGTTGGGTGCAGTAGTTCATGCCTGTCCTATACTATGGGAGGCCAAGGCAAGAGGATCACTTGAGCCTAGGAGTTCAAGACCAGCCTGAGCAGTATAGTAAGACTCCCATTTCTAAAAAATTGCCAAAAATAGTGTAGGGTGTGATGGCATGCACCTGTGGTACCAACTACTCAGGAGGCTGAGGCAGGAGGATCACTTGAGACCGAGAGGCTGAGCCTGCAGTAAGCCATGAGGGCCCCACTGCACACTCCAACCTGGGTGACAGAGCAAGACCCTGTCCCCTACCAAAAAAAGAAAGCAAAGTCAGTGTGATGGAAGAACAAGGTCAGAAGAATAAACAATGAAAGAAGAAAAAAAATCAGAAACAATTAAACAATATGGAAACAATAAACGAGACTCTAACTGCTGTCTATAAAAACGAACAAAACCAACCAACCAAACAAGCGAACTTTAATAGAAGACATGCAAAAGTAAATACCAGAATAAGCAATTTAAGGAAAATTAATTATTTTACAAGAGAAAACTATAATTACATTACAGCATTTGTTACAGAGACTGGACGTAAATTCATGAAATAATGAGGTTCAAGTAATTTGTATTTTCTTCCTTTGGCTTTTTCAAATTTTGTCAGGTAGACATGTATGGCTTTTGTAAGACACTATTTTAGAAAGAACAGAGAGCAAACATTTATCTTTCCTGAATGTTCTGGAGCTATGGCTCAAGAACTCACAGAAGTCTGGTAGTTAGAAGCAACATTTACCAAATGTTTATGATATGATGGAATAAGAAGCTTCCATTCACTACAGTCCTTAATCTGGAAAACCACAGCATGAAGTAGCTAAGGAGTGCAAATGTCCCCATTTCACAGATGAGAAAACTGTAGGTTTAGAAAGTTAAGCCATTGGCCAAGGTTACTTCACTGAACTAGAATTAAAAGGCAGTCTCTAAACTCCGAGCCCACTTTATGAACCATACTACCTGTATTTCTCACACATACCTGATAAGAATCACCTGGAGCACTAGTGAAAAAATCATATTTCCTACTGTGCCTTCCAAGAGATCCTGGGAATCTGCATGTTTAATAGGCAACCCAGAAATTATTTTCTCTCTCTCTCCTTTTGTTTCCTTTTCTTTCTCTCCCCTCAGATCACTCTGGTACATACAACAATCCTTACCAGGTACAGCTTGTGAAACTCTGCCCACCCTCTACTGCTACTCAAATTTTTTATTTAGGATGAAGCCTGTTACTACATATAAACTGGCCATTAGTGCAGGATAAACTATTTAAATGCCAGATACTGCACTCTGAAACAAGCACAAACAAAACCTAGAAAATCTATGGTTGAAGCTACTCTTGGCTTACCAGAGAGAGGGAAATGACTACTTTATAACACAAATCAGGAAAGATTTTTGTGTTAAGGCTGCCATAGTTCTTTAATTTCTGCAGCACCCACAGTTGCTGTGAGAGTCATATTTTCCCCAGCCAGAACTCAGTGGTGGGGAAAGGAGCAGGGCAATATGTTGAGTGACCACCCTATTTGATTGCTCTCCTTTTTTTAAAATACAAAAAAAGGAGACAGAATTTCACATTCCTAAATAAGAGCTTTCCTAGCTCTTAATTGAAACTGATTATCAATTATTTGGATTAGTATTTCATATATCCATATATAATGGAAATGTTGGTGCCCAAGACAAACTGGAGAATTCATGTCCCTCCTACAGGCATTCAAAATATTTTTTAAAACCTCTGCACATCAAACAAAATCTATCTGTGGGTTGAATCTGGCCTTCTAACTAGTTTGCAATACCTCTGGCCTCTATTTTTCATGTGTTTCTTTTTTCACAAATATGTACATTTATCATATAAAATATATATTTATATATCTCAAGGAGGAGGAGCAAATGTTGAATAAAAAGTATCTGATGATAAATGAGTTGGTGTCTGTCAAGCAGGCTCTTTGAAAAAAGAGACTCAGCAGGAGCCTGTGAATCCTAGCACTTTCAGAGGCCACGCTGGGTAGATCACTTGAGGCCAGGAGTTCAAGACCAGCTTGGTCAACACGGCAAAAACCCATCTCTACTAAAAGCACAAAAATTAGTCAGGCATGTGGCACACACCTGTAATCCCAGCAATTTGTGCAGCTGAGGCATAAGAATTGCTTGAGGTTGCAGTGAGCCAAGATTGCATCACTGCACTCCAGGCTGGGTGACAGTGTGAGACCCTGTCTCAGGAAAA
>NW_016107323.1:9389313-9398212 GCF_001604975.1 Cebus imitator
AAAAAAAAAAAAAAAAAAAAAAAAAAAAAAAAAAAAAAGGGAAAACAGAGACTCCAGGATTGGGAAGAATTTAGCGATTGAAATACAAAGCCAGGGAAACTAAAGAAATTTACTTGCACTTCAATTACCTAATAATAACCATTAATATGCAAATATCATACGTCAGAACCCTAGTGGAGCTATGATTCACAACCTTTCTTCTATTCCAACACAGCTGAGAGAGACATCACACTCTGTGGTTTCCTAAAGCCAAGATCTCAGGGCAGAAGGAGAGGGGGGCCCCATGGCAGGTGGTAAGAACTGCTGATTTAGAACATAAGGACAGTATGTTGGCTCAAGCTGTGTTTGCTCTCATGCCAATTGCTTGCCAGATGAACTGTACACACATTCCATTTATATGGATGATGTGTAACAGGACAATATACAGAATTCTGTGCTTGAGCTTCTTTCAGGCTGTCACCTCATGGGCCCTGCCTCCTATCTTTGCCTCAGGCTTGAGCAGAAATAGTTCACTTCTGAGTCTGGACAGGCCATAGAAATCTACCATATAATACCGGAACACCATGAATGTTTTTAAGTTGAACATTTTAAAGACCAAGCATTCCAACTGAAGGTGCAAAAACTTACAATTTTTTTTTTTTTTTGAGATGGAATCTTGCTCTGTCGCCAGGCTGGAGTGCAGTGGCATGATCTCGGCTCACCACAGCCTCCACCCCCCAGGTTCAAGCGATTCTCCTGCCTCAGCCTCCACACCCGGCTAATTTTTATATTTTTAGTAGAGACGGGGTTTTACCGTGTTGGCAAGGATGGTCTCGATCTCTTGACCTCGTGGTCCACCTGCCTCAGCCTCCCAAAGTGCTGGGATTATAGCTGTGAGCCACCACACCCAGCAAAACTTACAAATTTTTAAAGTTTAATCAAATCGCTGCAGCACAGAGAAAAGTTATGGTTGATATTAAGAAATAAACTAGATTAACACAAGAGTTATTCTACAAGGGAATGCATCAGGGGAAGCATATACTTTATCTGAGTAACCCTAGCATCTTTCTATTTTTATAAGTGACCTCTAAAGGAAGAGATAAGAAATCTATCAATTTTATAGTTGAGAGAAATAAGCCTCACCAAACAGACTCTACTATGCCCTTGAAATAAGTTTTAGAATGCTCCTCAATGTTGTATCAAACAGAACTATGGATGGAAAACTTAAAACTTATATTCACTAAAACATTATGTGGAGCAGAATCCTATTTTTATAAAAAAATGTGGGCCAGGCGATCATGCCTATAATCCCAGCACTTTGGGAGGCCTAGGGAGATGGATTGCTTGAGGCCAAGAATTTGAGACTAGCTTAGCAACACAGCTAGACCCTGTCTCTATAAAAAATTAAAAGATGAGCCTGATGTAATGGTATATGTGTATAGTCCCACCTCCTTGGGATTGCTTGAGCCCAGGTGTTTGAGGTTGCAGTGAGCTATGATCACACCACTGTCATCTAGCTAGCTTGAGCAACAAAGTGAAACCCCCATCTCTTGAAAAGAAAAAAAAAAAGTGCACATTAGCAAGAAATGAAAGAAAAATGTAAATAAATAAAAGTGCACACATATGTTCTGTATATAAACCTATGTATTTTTATATACTGGGCATTTATATATCTAGAGAGAGGAAGAGGAGGAGCAGGTTCAAAATCTTAACACTGGAGGAATTACTGATTTTCATTTTTTTGTTATCTTTATTTTCCAAGTTGTTTACAATAAATACAAATTGCCTTTGTATGAGGAGGAGGGATATGATATCCTGGAAAAATATTTAAAATATAACATTAGGTGAATAAAACAGGCTATAAAAAAATATTTTTACTACTTTTAGAATATTATACAAAAAGAAACCTAGAAGAAAAATACTCCAAAATCAATATTTTAAAATTTTGTTGCATGTTATTTCCTTTCAAGTTACTTTCCAGTGAAGAGTCTAATTGGCAAAGATAAGTCACACTCCTGGGGAAGAAGTCAGATGAAAACACCTAGTTGTTTTGCTTTCCTCTTATTATATGAATCTCAGTCTCATGCTGAGAACAGATGGCAAAAAAAAACACAAAACTGGCCCAGAATGCAGCTACAACAGTACAAATATGGTGGTCAGCAGGAAATACATTATCCTTAATTTCAACCTTTTCCTGGAAACTGCCTGGAGTGTTATGGAGTAAAAACGGGTGAACAGGTGTAGGAGGATTTTATTTTTGGCAAGGGCTGAAGGCAAAGGAGAAAAATAAGTTTGCTTAAAGGAGCCTACTTAATTCTATAAAAGAAATAAAGCAGACTGGGAACACCTTGAATAATTTTATATTTCTATAAATGTTTATATTTTTTGGAAAGGCTATCAATAAGAAGAATATAATACTTTTTTACTTTTTCTTTCTTTCTTTTTTAGATGGCCTCATTCTGTTGCCCAGGTTGGAATGCAGTGGTGCAAACAACGGCTCACTGCAGCCCCAAACTCCTGGGCTCAAGTGATCTTCCTGCTTCAGCCTCTCATGTAGCTGGAACTACAGGCACGCACCACCATGCCTGGCTAATTTATTTATTTTATTGTAGAGATGGAATCTTGCCATGTGGCCTAGGCTGATCTCCTGGGCTAAAATACATCTCCTGCCTTGGCCTCCCAAAGTGCTGGGATTACAGGTGTGAGCCACCACACCCAGCTATGTAATACTTTTTTAGATACCAAATGTTTTCTTAGAACTCTAAACTCAAAATAAAGGTGCAATTCTCATGATATGCTAAAAGGAGGTAATAATGATTCCTGGGGAAACAGCATGTGTTATCAGAAATAATAATATTTTGTATAACTTCTCTTGCTTTGGTTTCATTGATTTTTAGAGCAGCATCATCATGTTCTCACAAGCTTTTAAGTATTCTAATACAGACCCAAGAATTTGCTTCTGAAAACTTTAAAGTACCCATGTTGTTTTTCTTTTTTTTTGAGACAGAATCTTGCTCTGTCACCCTGGCTGGAGTGCAGTGGTGCGATCTCAGCTCACTGCAACCTCTGCCTCCCAGGTTCAAGTGATTCTCCTGACTCCACCTCCCATGTTTAAGGGATTCTCCTGCCTCAGGCTCTTGAGTAGCTGGGACTACAGGCACATGCCACCATGCCCGGCTAATTTTTTGTATTTTTAGTAGAGACGGCATTTCACCATGTTAGCCAGGATGGTCTCGATCTCCTGACCTTGTGATCCGCCCGCCTCAGCCTCCCAAAGTGCTGGGATTACAGGCATGAGCCACTGTGCCTGGCCTTTGTTTTTCTTTATTAAGGATATGTACTAATGCTACACATGAACCCAATGAAGTAAAACAGGCCCTCCCCAATCTGTCAGTATATTTTTATCTAACAAGTTTTATGCCTTAGTGTTCTTGGATGAATTCATTTTTCTAATCTCCAAAGAATCAAATATCTTTATAGTGCCCCTCAAGTGATTAAGACTTTATTTCTTCACAAGAAAAAATAATGCAATTTTAAAAGCTTAAGGTTGCCAGCAAGACACACCCTCAATGTTCATTCTCCACATACACCTTGCTCTGATTTTTGGTGTCAGAACTTTTGGCCACATAACACACTACCCTTTGTTCTCCTGGTTGCTGGTCTCAGTGACAGGGCTAGGTCAACTCTTTTGGTTAATATGGCTAGCTCAGTAGATTATAACCAAATACAAGTGTGGCTCAATTTAAATTAAGGGCCTATTAGGTCTCCCTAAGAAAGAGCTTAATTCCATCTCTGAAAGCTACTGGAGTGTGAATGGCAACATAAATCATCACCTTCACTCAAAATGTGTGGTCAGCTTGGTCACCGGCCACCTCATTTCCTATGCTATGAGGAAGACATCAGTTTGGTTTGGGTAAGGGTTTATTTCCTATATCTTGCAGATCTGAAGATCTGTACCTAGCTTTCTGTGCAGGTACACTAAATAGCCAGCCCCTGCACACCCCTCCTGACTTGCTTTATTAATGTTTTCAAATTCAAATCTCTTGCTTCCAAATAGAAGCTTACTGTAAGATGAGCAGTTCCATGTGCATGAAGATCAGCCTCATGATTGCGTCAGAAGCGGTGGTTTGGCACTATCATCTCTAACCAGGGTAAGGCAGGGTAGAGCAGGATTAGCATGTGCCAGGACACAGATAAGGGAGTATGCTGGCTTTCCTTCTCCCATCCTAAAATATGGTTCATAACAGCATAGAGATCTTCTCTAGGTAACCAGTTTAAATAATCTTTTAATAGTAGAAAACCAGGCCAGTGGTTGAGGAAACAGGTCTATTTAAGCAAGTTTTCCAACAAAGAGAAACCTATAAATGTCCAGGTCTGTCTATAAACTATTCATAGTGGCTAAATATCATGCTTAATAAATGTAAATTTCTAGGCAAGGGGTAAAAGTGAAAGGTGTTAATTTAGTGTGTTTAGTTGTCTTCTTGCATTAAAGCTACAGATAAATCTTGGAAGATCATAAATGACTATTTTCACTTTTTTTTATGCTACACTGACTGACATAAAGATTTTACTACCAAGGATGGCATAAGTACTTACTTAGTAAGGTAGCTTAATAGACAAAATTATTGTCGACATGTTTAAGAGGCAAAAATTCTAACCCAAAGTATCTCAGTCATCTCAGTCACTAATTTTTCTGTTACTCAGTTTCTTAATCTTTTTTTTAAAGGAGACGGAGTCTTGCTATGTTGCCCAGGCTGGAGTGCAGTGGCTATACACAGCCGTGATCCCACGACTGATCAGCACGAGAGTTTTGACCTGCTCCGTTTCCAACCTGGGCCAGTTCACCCCTCCTTAGGCAACCTGGTGGTCTCCCACTCCCGGGAGGTCACCATATTGATGCCGAACTTAGTGGGGACACCTGATTGGCAAAGCACACTATAGCCCAGAACTTCTGGACTCAAGAGATACTCCAGCTTCAGCCTCCCAAATAGCTGGGACTACAGGCATGTGCCACTGCGCCCGGCTCAGTTTCTTAATCTTTAAAGCAAAGAATGAATAAGGCCTCGGCCGGGCGTGTGGCTCACGCCTGTAATCCCAGCACTTTGGGAGGCTGAGGCGGGTGGATCACGAGGTCAAGAGATTGAGACCATCCTGGTCAACATGGTGAAACCCCGTCTCTACTAAAAATACAAAAAATTAGCTGGGCATGGTGGCGCGTGCCTGTAATCCCAGCTACTCAGGAGGCTGAGGCAGGAGAATTGCCTGAACCCAGGAGGCGGAGGTTGCGGTGAGCCGAGATCGCGCCATTGCACTCCAGCCTGGGTAACAAGAGCGAAACTCCGTCTCAAAAAATAAAAAATAAAAATAAAAATAAATAAAAAGAATGAATAAGGCCTACCATGTCCCTTCACTTTCCTATTATGGTGTTTTAATTCAATTTAACAGATATTCAGCAAAACTATCACACTATGGGTAGTAAAAAGGGTGAGGAGCTCTCATATAAATGTACATGCAGTTATAGGGAAACTAAGAACTTCTCCTATTAAGAAGTTTTTGGTTGTTAGTTTTTTTTAATTTTTTTGAGACAGAGTCTGCTCTTCCACATAAGAACCTTTCAATTAGATGAAGAAAATACACACGGTGGTGGAGAAGGGACATCAGAAGAATATTAGTTAGCGCAGCTGTTCTCAACCCTGGATGAATATTAGAATTGCTTTGAGAGCTTTTAAACAAGACTAATGAGTTGATCTCATCCCAGTCTGGTTATCTCAGAATATCTGTGGATGGAGCCTAGGCATCTTTTTTTTTTTTTCCTTTTTTTTGAGACAGAGTCTTGCTCTTGTCACTCGGGCTGAAGTCAGCTCACTTCAACCTCCATCTCCCCAGCTCAAGTGATTCTCCTGCCTCAGCCTCCCAAGTAGCTGGGATTACAGACGCTCACCACCACACCAGGCGAATTTTTGTATTTTCAGTAGAGACAAGGTTTCACCACATTGACCAGGCTAGTCTCGACCTCCTGACCTAACCTCAGGTGATCCACCCACCTCAGCCTCCCAAAGACATCATTTTTGTTTCCTTTATTTTTTAAATATTTATAAAAATATAACTTTTTTTTGGAGACAACATCTTGCTGTATTTCCCAAGCTGAAGTGAAGTGGTGCCATCGTAGCTCACTGCAGCCTCAACCTCCTGGGCTCAAGCAATCCTCCTACCTTGGCCTCCCAAGTAGCTGAAACCATAAGTACATGCCACCATGCCGAGTTAATTTTTTTATTTTTGTAGAGACAGAGTCTCACTATGCTGCCAGGACTGGTCTCAAACTCCTGGGCTCAAGCGATCCTCTTGCCTCAGCCTCCCAAAGTGCTCGGGTTGGAGGCATGAGACACCACACCCAGCCAACATAAGTGTTTTAAACTAAGACAACAATCATTCTGGCTTGCGAAATGAAATGAAGAAAACTTCAGAATTCCTATAAGTCCGTTGCCACAAGGCTAGAAGCATCACTGATTTCCTGTTGGCAAACATCCATGAAAAGGACTAAGTCCTTATTTTAGCCCAGACCGAAACAGAACATCAACTCTATGGAAACCAGCAGAAGAATTTCATAAGAACCAAGGAGCTGACTGACAACCACCTGACTGGCAGCCACGATTACCAGGTTAAAACTATGTCTGATGATGTTTCTTGACAGCTCTGCAGTTCCAAGAATGTACACATGGCTTCAATACAGTCAATGGCCAATTTAAAGAACAGGTGAGGGATTCTTTCTAAGTATCTTTCTAGGCTAATGGATATGTTATCAAACCTGTCCCATTTCCCTAAATTCTAAACATGCTACTGAGAGAAAAGGCTCTAAAATTATTAACTCATGTACAGACTATTTTGTTTTTGTCATTTCCCTTATAGAAGAACACATTACCAACAAAAAAAAAATGCCAGCTTCTTACTGTCTTTTATATTTTCTAAAATGTGGCTCTTTCTTGAGTTTCAACAATGACTGGTTGAACAGAGATAAACTGAGTTATTTTAAGAAACTACAACCAGATCCTTTCATGCATCAAAGAAAAACCCCCAATAAGTTCTAAACTTCAGCTTTGAAAAGTTAGGATATGTGTATAGCACGTCAACAGAAAAAAGAAAAAAAAAAAGAAAGAAAAGTTAGCATAGAAGAATCATTTCCTATCCTCCTAGGAACCACCTGCTTGCTAAAAATATTATAGAAATATAACTTTATTAATGTCAAAGGTAATTTTAAGCTCATCAGCTAACATTTGCCAAAATGGAATATGTGCTTGACAGGATTAATAATAGTGGTTTTTAGCCAGCACAGTGGTGCATGCCTGTTGCCCAGCTACTCAGGAGGCAGATGTGGGAGGGTCACTTGAGCCCAGGAGTTCAAGGCCAGTCTGGGTAACAGCAGGACGCTATCTCTAACAATCGTTTTTAATTTTTTGAGACAGGGTCTCACTCTGTTTTCCAGGCTGGAGTGCAGAGGCATGAACACAGCTCACTGCAGCCATGACCTACCAGGCTTAAGCAATCCTCCTACCTCAGCCTCTTGAGTAGACATGCAACACCATGACCAGCTAATTTTTAAATTTTTTGTAAAGGCAGGATCTCACTATGTTGCCAAGGATAGTCTTGACCTTCTAGGTTCAAGCAATCCTCCTGCCTCCAGCTCCCAAAGTGCTGGGATTACAGGCGTGAGCCATCAGCCAACACTGTTTTGTTTTTTTTTTTAAATCCATTGCTTTGAAATCCTTCACTCTGACTCCTAAAAGAGACAGAGAAGGAAAAACCTGGGTGTGCTATTCAGAATGCTTCTATTAATACCAAGGAGCAGCCAGGAGTTTGAGACTAGTCTGGGCAAACATGGCGAAACCTGATCTCCACAAAACATACAAAAATTAGCTGGGCTTGGTGGTACACACCTGTAGTCCCAGTTGCTTGGGAGACTAAGGCAGGAGGATTGCTTGAGCCCAGGAGGCAGACAATGCAGTGAGCCAAGACAGCACCATTGTGCTCCAGCCTGGACAACAGGGCAAGACTGTCTTAAAAAACAACAACAACACACACGCACACACAGAGCAACACTTCAAATCTCAAATTATTTTGGGTCATTACTACAAAATTATATTCTCAACCATGGTCTATGATGGTTATTCCAATCCTAGTTCAATTTCAAACATCATGAATATTAAGAATTTGAGCCTTTGTACAAATAAAAACTAGGCTCAAAACAAAGATGAGTGCTGCCCTACAGATCAAATATTTATTCTATGCTATATTTAAATAAGCATAAGGCTAAGGGTTTGCTAAATGGGATCTTTTTTTTTCTTTTTTGAGACGGAGACTCGCTTGGTCACCCAGCCTGGAGCACAGTGGCACAATCTCAACTCACTGCTATCTCCGCCTCCCAGGTTCAAGCCATTCTCCTGCCTCAGCCTCCCCAGTGACTGGGATTACAGGCACCCATTATCACACCCAGCTAATTTTTGTATTTTTCAATAGAGACAGGGTTTCGCCATGTTGGGCAGAACTCCTAACCTCAGGTGATCCACCCATCTCAGACTCCAGAGTGCTAGGATTACAGGTGTGAGCCACTATGCCCAGCTGCCAAATGGGATTTAAAAAAATTAAATGTGGGCTGGGCATGGTGGCTCATGCCTGTAATCCTGGCACTCTGGGAGGCTGAGGCAGGTGAATCACCTGAGGTCAGGAGTTCGAGAACAGCCTGACCAACATGGCGAAATCCTGTCTCTAGTAAAAATACAAAAGTTAGCCAGGCGTGATGGCGGGCGCCTATAATGCTAGCTACTCAGGAGGTTGAGTCAGGAGAATCAGGAGGTGGAAGTTGCAGTGGGCTGAGATTGTGCCACTGCACTGCAGCCTGGGCAACAGTGCAAGACTCTGCCTCAAA
>NW_016107323.1:9399177-9401174 GCF_001604975.1 Cebus imitator
CGGTGAGCCGAGATGGCGCCATTGCACTCCAGCCTGGGTAACGAGAGCGAAACTCCGTCCCCCAAAAAAAAAAAATGTCCCTCAAACATACAAGCACCATGGTAAGCTAACAGCCTTTGAAGGTCTATATTTATTGTGTCATAGATAAGCTCAACTACAATTTGATTTCATTTAAAAAACAGTACAGTGCTACTCTAATCCAAAAAAAAATAATAATAATAATAATTGCTAACAATAAAGGGGATATTGTAAATGGCACTAAATTGTATCAAAACAGGAATGAACACTAAATAATTACAACTATGTACTTTCCAAAAACTGAATGACAAAAGAAAACTGAAAAATCTCCAGTACTTCCTTCTCATTAGATCTTCTCCTTCTCACTCTCTTTCTGGGTTTTTTTTTTTTTTTTGAAAGACAGCGTTTGGCTGTCGCCAGGCTGGAATGCAGTGGCGTGATCTCGGCTCACTGCAACATCCATCTTCCAGGCTCAAACCATCCACCCATCTCAGCCTCTCAAGTAGCTGGGACTACAGGCGCGCACAACCATACCCAGCTAATTTTTGTATTTTTGATAGGGATAGGGTTTTGCTATGTTGCCCAGGCTGGTCTCAAACTCCTGGGCCCAAGTCATCCTCCTGCCTTGGCCTTCCAAAGTGCTGGAATTACAGGCATGAGCCACCACATCAGGCCCCCTTCCTTGTCTTAACCAAGAAGGTAACACACAAAAACTGCCATGATATATTCAAATAGTTATGGATAGGAATAGCTACGAAAGAGTTTAAGGTCCTTCTGACCTTTCAGGCTTCCTGATTAAAAAGAATTATAAAAAGTTCCATCAACCTTGCTGAGCTGGGGGTATAGTGGCACATTAAATATTATGAAGTATCTCCAAGAATCAGTAGAAATATGTATTAAATTTCTACTGTGTGTAAATCTCTCTTCTGAGTTCAGGCTAAGTTCAAAAACAGAAGAAAAAAAAGGAGTTATTTGTATTTGAATACCAGCATAGTTGTCGAAAGTTTTCAATGCGACAAACATTGCATTAAATATTCCATATTTGTGCTTCTCAAAATATTTGTAATGAAAGACCAGTTTTGTTTTGTTTGTTTTTTTTTCCAACACATTGTGGAACAATATTTTTAGAAAATACAAAAATCAATACTACAAAAATAAAGTGAAAAATAAGATATACAAAACACAAGTCCCAATTTTATTAGTATGCTCGACAGATATAAAATTACACTAGTGAACTATTATGAAGTCTCTAAATGTTGACTATTTTTGTACTTATCTTGTCATTACAGTAACAGACAGTTCATGGTATGTGGACCACACTTTGAGAGGCTTTGTTCTATATGTAACCTATTTAATTTTCCAGAGTAATTTTAATGGCCTCCAAGTTAACAGTAATGACTATAATAAACCAAAGGAACACCGTGTCTTCTGAAAAACATGCAGGATTAAATGATTTCAAGATCCTTTTCAGTCCCACAAGTTCTATGATCCTAAAGCTAAAGATGTGATTTGACTGGTGAGTAAAACGCTCATTGCCTAATGATAGACATTTTTGTCATAGCAACAAGAGTAGCTGAAAGAGGAAAAGTGATAATAAAAAAAAAGAGGGGGAAAATAAACTCAGAGAAGAGCAAGAATTTAACTGTGACGTAGATACTGACAGTAAGGAGATGTAACTCAGTAAGACAGATAAAATGCCAATAGGCTGGGCAACACAGTGAAATCCCATCTGCCCAGCTACTGGGTGGGGAGGCTAAGATGGGAATGTAAACTTGAGTCCGGGAGATTGAGGCTACAGTGAGCTGTGATGATAAGGAGGGAGGCAGGAAGAATGGAGGGAAAAAAAAAATAACCTACAGCAATTACTTCCAAACACTCAGGGTAGGAGATGCAGCTCTCAAAAATTAGTCTCTGAAAATTGGCCATTTTAATAATTAAGTTTAAGGTTAAAATATCTTTTTTTTTTTTTTTTTTTTTTT
>NW_016107323.1:9404241-9405437 GCF_001604975.1 Cebus imitator
ACCAGGCTGGAGTACAGCAACACAATCATAGCTCACTGCAACCTTAAACTTCTGGGCTCAACTGATCCTTCTGCCCCAGCTTCCCAAAGTGCTGGGACTATAGGCATAAGTCACCACATTCACGCTTACTCTACATTTTAACAAAACCTTCAGGTGGTATGCACATTAAAATTTAAGAAGCGGGGCTACAAAGCCCAAAGAGAATTAAGAGGGAGGAATATGCACAGGTGCAACACAACAGTGGACTTTTTCCGACTGACGCAACAGAGTTATCTTCTGGTTTGGATGACAATCACATGGATAAGAAGCTGCAATGATCTTTCCTCCATTTTCTAGAAAGTATCTTTCTTACTAATTAGAAGAAAGCCGGAGTATTTCTAGAAAGTATCTAGGTAAAGGTTTAAACACATAAAAGTAGCAAAATAGTCAGGGGCAGTGGCATGCATCTATAGTCCCAGCTACTTGGGAGGCTGAGGCAGGATGATCTCTTGAGCCCAGGAGTCTGGGGCTGCAGTGTGCCATGACTGCACCTGTGACTAGCCACTGCACTCTAGCCTGGGTAACAGAGTGAGACCCTATCTCTAAGTAAATAAATAAATAAAATTTATAAAGTAGCAAAATACTATTTTTACCATTCACAAATTTTTTATCAAACAAGTTATATATCAAAAGAGGTTCCACTGGAAGCATCCATCATCCGAAGAATGCAGTTCTCCTTGAGTGGCAATTCTCAAGAACTAAGTACCCTGATCTTGTATCTCCAACAAAGTGAAAAAATAAAACAGAAATACAGAGAACAGAAAGTATTAAAATATATATGAGAAAATATATCATTAAGATGCCCTTTTGCAAAAATGTTTTAAACTCGGTCTACAGAAATAGATTATACCTGGCTTCATATGTCTCTAGCAAAAATAACAACATTATTTTAGTTAAAAATAAGATCAAGACAGTATTATTATTCAACTATAGAATAAAGACAAGCATCTAATTTTTTCCGGCTTTAAAGAACCTGAAGGACAATGTCTGTTCATTCATGACAATACATGACTTGAATTATAATGGGTGTTTTAACAGAAAAGCTCTTCTCCTATCCATATTTTCTTCATTATTATATGCCATATGTTAGTTGCTATTCTGGGTGTGTTCCCCATTTATCTCATTTAGTCTTTTTGTTTTACCTTTTTTTTTTTTTT
>NW_016107323.1:9407602-9414596 GCF_001604975.1 Cebus imitator
AAGGAAGGAAGGAAGAAAAAGAGAGAGAAAGAAAGAAAGAAAGAAAGAAAGAAGAAAGAAAAGAAAAGAAAAGAAAAAAGAAAAGAAAAGAAAAGAAAAGAAGGAAGGAAAGAAAGAGAGAGAAAAAGAAAGAAATCAAGGGGCACATCAGGAGCCCAGGTCAGAGAGGAATCTGCCTATGCATCACTCGTACATGTGCTCACTACCTCTGGGGTGCATCAAGGCAGCTACTAATATTGGCTGCTGCTGGGAAGTTGAAAGTCGGGGAGGCAGATGAGGGGCCTTATGTTAGGAAGGAGATATTCTCCTGTATTCTCTCTTGACCTTTAGAATTTGAACTAATTTTAAGCAGAATAAATTCTATTAAAAAAAGAAAAAAGATATAAACAAAAAAAAGAATTTGAACCAATCCTAAATTTTCTTTTTTCTTTGTTTTTGTTTTTCGCTTTTTGTTTTAAGAGACAGGGTCTCGTTCTGTCACCCAGGCTGGAGTGCATTGGTACAATCATAGCTCACTGCAGCCTCAAACTGCTGGGCTCAACCAGTCCTTCTGCCTAAGCCTCTAGAGTAGCAGGGACTACAGGCACAGGTCACCATGCTCGGCTAATTTTTGTATATTTAGTAAAGATAGGGTTTCACCGTGTTGGCCAGGCTGATCTAGAATTCCTGACCTCATGTGATCCATCCACCTTGGCCTCCCAAAGTGCTGGGATTACAGGCATGAGCCACCATGCCTGGCCTCCCTTATGCTTTTTTATATCTTCTAAATTTCCAAAAATTCCTCTAACATTTTAATTTTTAAAAATCTTAAGCGTTTTGTAATGTTCTAAATAAATATTATAATAGCTTTATTATGCTAATCAATAATTAGATTATACTAAATTTTTTTTTTTTAGTCAGAGTCTTGCTCTATCGCCCAGGCTGGAGAGCAATGGCATGATCTCTGCTCACCACAACCTCCACCTCCTGGGTTCAAGCAATTCTCCAAAGTAGCTAGGATTACAGGTGCATGCCACCACACCTGGCTAATTTTTTTGTACTTTTAGTGAGCCAAGGTGATGCCACATTGGTCAAGCTGGTCTTGAACTCCTGACTTCATGATCCGCCTGTCTCAGCCTCCCAAAATGCTAGGATTACAGGTGTGAGCCACTGTGCCTGGCCAGATTATATTAAATCTTAAAACTTCTATAACATTTCCACTCTTTTTTCTTTATTTTAATTTTTTTAAATGTATATATAATAAAATACATCATATATAAATATGTATTTATATGTATATAAAATTTCCTGAGTTCAAGCAATCCTCCCACCTTAGTCTCCCAAAGTGCGGGGATTACAGGTGTGAGCCATGGTGTCTGGCCTGATTTTCAAGGTACTGCCAGTCAATAAAACTTACTTAAAGGACATAGAATAGGTTTACTGACACCTGAAAACGTACCAAATAAACAGAATAGTGCTCAAGTTCACTACTTAACCATAGAATAACTGAGTTAAACAAAAATTCAAAGTCATTAATATTTTTAGAATGATGATCAAAGCAACATATTTTCGATTAATTCCATCTAACTAGCTATTTTCAGATCTCTCAGGAATTTGTTATTTTCTATGCAAAATTCACTAAGCTCTATACAAAAATCAAAGGTCCTGACCCCACATTACTTATCTAAGTCCCAATATTAAAAATATTAATAATATTACAACTGTTGGGAAGTGTTTTCTTCTTATCTGAAATGCAAAATGGGCTGGGCACGGTGGCTCATGCCTGCAATCCCAGCACTTTGGGAGGCCAAGGCAGGTGGATCACCTGAGGACAGGAGTTCGAGACCAGCCTGGCCAACAAATAGTGAAACCCTGTCTCTGTGAAAAATACAAAAATTAGCTGGATGTAGTGGCACACGTATGTAGTCCCAGATACTTGAGAAGCCGAGGCAGGAGAATCCCTTGAACCCAGGAGGTAGAGCTTGCAGCAAGCCAAGATGGCGCCACTGCACTCCAGCCTGGGTGACAGAGAAAGACTTTGTCTCTCAAAAAAATAAAATAAAATAAAATAAACGCAAAATGTATGCCAGATGCAGTTTATAATCCCATCACTTTGAGAGGCTAAGGCAGGTGGAAGACCAGCCAGAACAACATGATGAAGCCCATCCCTACAAAAATATAAAAATTAGCCAGGTGTGGTGGCACACGCCTATAGCCCCAGATACTCAAGAGACTGAGGTGCTTGAATCAACTGAGCCCCGGGAGGTCCAAACTGCAGTGAGCCATGATTGTGCGCCACTGCCCTCCAGCCTTGGACAACAAAGTGAGACCCTGTCTCAATAAAAAAATAAAAATTTAAAAAATAAAAAGAAAAACGCAAAGTGTAACTGCAATTACAATTCCTAGAGTCTCACCTGAACTACTTCAATTCATCAAAAATAACTACCTATTCTTATTTATTTTCCATTAGTGAATTTTTCCTGACGTGTGTCCTCAACTCAAGATCTTATTGATCACAGAGCCCTAGAAGGCTTGTGGGGCATAAGATCTTGTCACAACTACTCAATTTTGCTTTGTAGCATGAAGGAAGACAATATGTAAACAAATAAGCTGCTGGGTGTGGTGGCTCATGCCTGTAATCCCAGCACCCTGGGAGGCCATGGTGGGTGGACCATTTGAAATCAGAAGTTTGAGACCACCCTGACCAACGTGGTGAAACCCAATCTCTACTAAAAATACAAAAAATGGGCCGGGCATGGTGGCTCACAGCTATAATCCCAGCACTTTGGGCGGCCAAGGTGGGCAGATCATTTGAGGTCAGGAGTTCAAGACCAGCCTGACCAAATGTTGAGATTCCCGTCTCTGTTAAAAATACAAAAAAAAAAAAAATTAGGCCAGGCCTAATTTTAGCTCACGCCTGTAATCCAAGCACTTTGGAGGCCAAGGCGGGAGGATCACCTGAGGTCAGGAGTTCAAGACCAGCCTGACCAAATGTTGAGATTCCCGTCTCTGTTAAAAATACAAAAAAAAAAAAAATTAGGCCAGGCCTAATTTTAGCTCACGCCTGTAATCCAAGCACTTTGGAGGCCAAGGCGGGAGGATCACCTGAGGTCAGGAGTTCAAGACCAGCCTGACCAACATGGTGAGACCCCCATCTTTAAAAAAATAAAAATTAAATAAATAAATAAATAAATAGGCAGGCATGGTGGAGTGTGGCTGTAGTCCCAGCTACTTGGGAGGCTGAGGCAGGAGAATGGTTTGAACCCAGGAGGCAGAGGTTGCAGTAAGCCTGGATGGAGCCACTGCACTCTAGCCTGGGTGACAGAGCTAGACTTTCTCTCAAAAAAAAAAATTGGCTGGTTATGTTCCAATAAAACTTTACTTATGGGCTGGGCACAGTGGCTCATGCCTATAATCCCAGCACTTTGGGAGGCCAAGGTGGGTAGGTTACCTGAGGTCACGAGTTCATGACCAGCCTGGCCAACACAGTGAAACCCCATCTCTACTGAAAATATAAAAATTATCCGGGTGTGGTGGTAGGCACCTGTATTCCCAGCTACTTGGGAGGCTGAGGCAGGAGAATCATTTGAACCTGGAGAGGGAGGTTGCAGTGAGCCAAGAACTTGCCATTGAGGCCGGGCGCGGTGGCTCAAGCCTGTAATCCCAGCACTTTGGGAGGCCGAGGCGGGTGGATCACAAGGTCAAGAGATCGAGACCATCCTGGTCAACATGGTGAAACCCCGTCTCTACTAAAAATACAAAACATTAGCTGGGCATGGTGGCGTGTGCCTGTAATCCCAGCTACTCGGGAGGCTGAGGCAGGAGAATTGCCTGAACCCAGGAGGCGGAGGTTGCAGTGAGCCGAGATCGCGCCATTGCACTCCAGCCTGGGCAACAAGAGCGAAACTCCGCCTCAAAAAAAAAAAAAAAAAAAAAAACTTTATTTACGAAAACAGATAGTTGGCTAGATATGACCATGAGAGCCACAGTTTACTGACCTCTAAAGAGCATTGTCTAATAGAAATATGTGAGACACATATATAATTTAATATTTTCCAGAAGCCATGTTATAAGGGTAAAAATAGATAAAATTAATTTTTGTATTTTTAATTTAAATAGTATGTTTTATTTAACCCATTATATATACAAATCATCATTTCAACATTTAATCAATATGAAATATTACTAGCTGGGTGTGGTGGCATATGCCTGTAGTCCTAGCTACTGGGGAAGCTAAGCCTAGGAGTTCAAGGTTACAGTGAGCTATGATAGTGCCACTGCACTCTGGTGTGGGACACAGCGAGACCCTGTCTCTAAAAATGTAAATTAAAATAAAAAATATTACTGAGATCTTTTCAATTTTTGTTTTGCATGAAGTCTTCAAAAATCTGGTGTGCATTTTACTTTCAGCACATTTCAATTCTGAAGTGCTCAGTAGCCATGTGTGGGTGATGTTTACCAAGTGGACAGTGCAGTTCTGGAGGCTACTTAAGTAAAATTCCTGAACTTTGACAATACTAATGTAAAACAACAATCTGAACAACAAAAAACTGCAGGCATATAATTGTACTCTATAAAGAAGAGAGAAGCAAAAATGCATTTCAGATTTTAAAAACAATGTTTCTCCTGGAATAGCAACTGTTAGTGCTTCTTCTTTGTTGTTTTCTTTTGAGACAGGGTCTCCCTGTGTTTCCCAGGCTGGAGTGCAGTGGCATGATCTTGGCTGATACAGTGTAACCTCTGCCTTCTGGGCTCAATAGATCCTCCTACCTCAGCCTCCTGAGTACCTGGGACTACACGTGTGTACCACCACACCCAGTTAATTTTTTATTTTATTTTATTTTTTAGTAGAGATGGGATTTCATCATGTTTCCCATTAGCTGGTCTCAAACTCCTTGGCTCAGGCAATCTGCCCACCTTGGCCTCCCAAGGGGCTGGGATTACAGGCAACAGTTACTGTTTGAGGTTACCTGTTTAAAATGATTAGCAGCATTAGATACCAATGTTAACAACATTGTATTAAATTTTATTCACATACTTTCAGCTGACCAACATTCTCCTCAGACAAGAGGGGAAATACCCAAAATACTTGGTGAACAAAAAAAATTTGTTCTATTTTGGCAGAGCACAGTGGCTCACATCTGTAATCCCAGCACTTTGGGAGGCCAAGGTGGGTGGACAACTTGAGCTCAGGAGTTCAAGACCAGCCTGGGCAACCTAGTGAGACCCTATCTCTACAAAAAATTTAAAAAAATAAAAAATTAGTCAGGCACAGTAGTGTGAGCCTATAGTCCCAGCTACTTGGGAAGCTGAGATGGCAGGATCTCCTGAGCCCAAGAAACTGAGGCTGCAGTTTCTATAACTATACCACTGCACTCAGCCCGGGCAACAGACCTTGTACTTAAAACAACAAACCATTGTTCTATTTTGAAAAAATTGCTTGTTACTATTTTTTTAGTATTGTACATGTGGGAACACTCCCAATACTACTTGGGTTTGTTGACTGCCTTCAGTGGGAAGAAAATGGTGAACTCTGGCTGGGTGCAGTGGCTCATGCATGTAATCCCAGCACTCTGGGAAGCCGAAGCAAGCAGGTTACTTGAGGTCAGGAGTACGAGACCAGCCTGGCCAACATGGTGTAACCCCATCTCTACCAAAAATACAAAAATTAGCCAGGTGTGGTGGCACACACCTGTAATCCCAGTTACTCGTGAGGCTGAGGCAGAATTGCTTCAACCGGGGAGGTGGAGAAAAAAAAGAAAACAAAACAAAATGCTCAATTTAAGCTAAAGGTATATGAAAATAAAGATTTTTCCATCCAAGGTCACAAATGCCGTGAATTCTATTCATAGATCACATGTACCTCTGAATCTCGTTCAGGTTCAGAACCCCTGAGGGAAAGGAAAATTACTTATAAACTAACTGAAAAAATGTTTCCAGCAGGGCGCAGTCCCTCGAGCCTGTAATTCCAGCACTTTGGGAGGCTGAGGCAGGTGGATCACCTGAGGTAAGGAGCGCCAGACCAGCCTGGCCAACATGGTGAAATCCCATCTCTAGTAAAAATATCTGAATTTGGCCAGGCATAGTGGTGGGTACCTGTAATCCCAGCTGCTGGGGAGGCTGAGGCAGGAGAATCACCTGAATCCGGGAGGCAAAGGTTGCAGTGAGCAGAGATCACATCATTGCACTCCAGCCCGGGCAAACTCTGTCCCCCCCCAAAAAAAAAAAAGTTTCCTCCAAAGTTCTCCAACTGTATTTTTACCTTTCCATCCATTTTCTCCTTTCCAGATTAAAAAAAAAAAAAAAAAGTAGTCGTTTTTCAGCTACTCTGTAACTGAATGATTGAGAAGGAATTGTTAGATACAGTGAACCCCAAGTTTCTCTTCAAAGAATCAATGTCAGTATTTTCAGCTCTCTTATTCTTTCTCTATTTTAAAGTTTAACTTCCTTGTAGTTTCAGTAAACAACCTTCTCCACCAGTTCTAATCAGTAGTTCACATCTGTTCCCCTGGCCCCTGGCTCCGTCCTGACTCATCCCAATCACCTTCTTCAGTCACTTGCTCTGGTCACCTTCTTCAGTCACTTGCTCTGGTCACCTTCTTTGACCAAGGTCACCCCTGGCTACCTGCTCTCACCCTCCTGTAACCATCCTTCGCACCAAACCACCCACCCTGCCACTTCAGCTTGGACACCTGCTCTCTTTAAAATAGCCAATCGGGATTAGTCTACCTTGTGCAGTCTAACCCTAGCCAATAGGAGAATGACACAGCAGTAGGGCAACCCCCATTAGGCATAAGTATCCATTTCCTCTTGTCCAGGTGTATACTTGCCATTGTTTCATCTATGAGCCACATCCTTCTATAGAAGTAAATTGCCTTGCTGAGGAAATTTATATTCAAGTGCTACTTCTTTTGTGGCATCAAAAATTCTACTTATAGGGCCGGGCGCGGTGGCTCAAGCCTGTAATCCCAGCACTTTGGGAGGCCGAGGCGGGTGGATCACGAGGTCAAGAGAT
>NW_016107323.1:9414900-9416286 GCF_001604975.1 Cebus imitator
AAAAAAAAAAAAAAAAAAAAAAAAATTCTACTTATAACAGAATTAGTATCAAGAAATAAAGAAGGAAATTCTATTACCTACCACTGTTTTAATGCAAACATGTAGACATACGTTCTCCTTTAACATTCTCCTTTTTTTTTGAAATTGAGACAAGCTCTCACTGTCATCCAGGCTGGACTGCAGTGGCACGATCAAGGCTCAGTGCAGCCTTAACCTCCCAGGGCTCAGGCAATCCTCCCAATTGGCTGGGCCTACAGGCTTGTGCTACCATGCTCAGTTAATTTTTAAATTATTTGTAGAGACAGGGTCTTCCTATGTTACCCAGGCTGGTCTCAAACTCCTGGGCTCAAGCAATCCTCCCATCTCAGTCTCCCAAAGTGGTGGGATTACAGGCATGAGCCACCACACCTGGCCAACATTCTTGATTATTTCAACAGTTAAAAAAAAAAAGCTAACATGTCAGAGATAGAAGGTCCAGATTTTCTACTCTGTCCCATAAGTAGCTACATCGATTGTATCAGACTTTACACATTTGAAATCAGTAACACAAACTACAGAACACAGAGCAAATATAGTAAACACAGAAAAGATCCATTACAAATACAAACTGAATGTTAATATTTTGTTAGTATAAAAGCACTACTTGAATGCTGAACCTGTAGTTATTAGCATTACTAAACCTACAATATGCATAAAATACTTTGCAAATTACGCATCTTATTGTTAATCTAAAAGTGCTACACAATGTGCTCTGACCTAGTAATTCAGCCAACTACAGGTTTCAGTAAAAGCTCTAGGGATCCAAATGTGTCCACTCCAATGTGTCCCATCATGGAACATTAATTATTCATCAAATGTGCTTAACAGCACTTTCTAAACTATAAGCTCCATGCAAATCTTCAACATTATTGGGAGAGGATTCATACAGCATTATTAAAATCCCTTTAAATTATGAAGTATTAGCAGTAATAAGTCACCAAAACACTTTAAAAATCACTACAAATTTATAATTTACCAAACTCTATCAAACAGATAACACTTTAAATACTAAAAATTATTTTGTTTCCTATAAATTATCTTTAAATAGCAGATTTTTTAAATAGCAGATTTGAAGAAACAGCAGAAGACAATTATAGCATATCCATAATTTACTATGCAAACATTAAAAATTATATCTTTAGGCCGGGCGCGGTGGCTCACGCCTGTAATCCCAGCACTTTGGGAGGCTAAGGCGGGTGGATCACGAGGTCAAGAGATCGAGACCATCCTGGTCAACATGGTGAAACCCCATCTCTACTAAAAATACAGAAAATCCGCTGGGCATGGTGGTGCATGCCTGTAATCCCAGCTACTCAGGAGGCTGAGGCAGGAGAATTGCCTGAACCC
>NW_016107323.1:9416308-9419556 GCF_001604975.1 Cebus imitator
ACCCAGGAGGCGGAGGTTGCGGTGAGCCGAGATCGCGCCATTGCACTCCAGCCTGGGTAACAAGAGCAAAACTCCGTCTCAAAAAAAAAAAAAAATTATATCTTTAAATCTTATTCAACAAAATGTTCCCAGTGAGTGATTATAGGATCCAAAACTGCAAACAGCATATAATCCAAACTTTATCTATATAAAAATATGAGCTGAAGAAGCAAATAATAAAAAATTAATCTTGTTCCGGTGAAATGGTATAATCCCAGGGTATTTACTGTCTCTCTTATACTTTTAGATGTTTTCTCTATTTTCAACAACATCCCTGTATTACTTATGTATAATCAAAAAGGTTTTACATATCATAAAAATACAATCCACTTATTATCAGTATTTTTCATATAGGTCAAAAAATGTGGAATCACTCATGATATTAGCATGTAAGAGAGAAAATTTTCAGGGGATCTGAGTCCAAATAGTTGGCCTAACAACTGCTGTGTATTCTGAGCACACTTCAGGAGCCAATGTTTCTTTTCCTGGTATGTGCAGCTCCCTCGCCCTCGTGGTCTCTGGAGGCATCCGAAAACCATCACGGAGTAAGAAGTCGTCATTTCTCTCCTGCCTATATATGGACATGGTCTGTATTAACTGGATTACTGACCAAAATGAGCCTATGCCTGGACAAGAAGGTGATCAAGCCACAAAAGAGGTTCTCTGAAGTGAAGTCATAAGAGCGGGACGGCACTGACAGAAAATTCTGGCTTCTTTTGGCTGACCAGGGTTCAGCATGCATTTCTAGGTACTCAATTACATCCATTGGATGCACCTTTTGGAGTGAAAGTTACTGGCTTACACAAATGACAAATTAAGCAAACCTATGAGTTTTTGCTTTTTTTTTTTTTTTTTTTTTTTTTTTTTTTTTTTTTTTTTTTTTTTTTTTTTTTTTTTTTTTGAGGCAGGGTCTTGCTCTGTCACCTAGGCTAAAGTGCAGTGACACGATCTTGGTTCACTGAGGCCCCTGCCTCTCAGGTGCAGATAATTCTCCTGCCTCAGCCTCCCAAGTAGGTGGGATTACAGGCATCCACCACCAAGCCCAGCTAATTTTTTTTAATTTTCTGTAGAGACGGGGTTTTGCCATGTTGGTCAGGTTGGTCTCAAACTACTGACCTCAAGTGATCCGCCTGGCTTGGCCTCCCAAAATGCCAGGATTACAGGTGTGAGCCACTGCACCCAGCCAAATTAAGCAAACCTACAAGTTCTAAAATGGCCTCTGCAAGGGTGTGTGGAAAAGAGGTCCTATCAGGACTATATCAACACTATATATCCTATCAGGACTATATCAACACTATATCAACACTAATATCAGGACTATAAATTGGTAGTCATGTGGGAAGGCAATTTGGTAGTATATATTAAAATTAACTTGTCACCAATGACCCAGCAATTCCACTTACCCTAGAGAAATAATCCCAGGTGTGCATAAGCACGTATGCAAGAATCTGTACTGAAGGACTGTTTTTAAGAGTGAAAAACTAGGCCGAGCACGGTGGCTCACCCCTGTAATCCCAGCACTTTGGGAGGCTGAGGCAGGCAGATCACCTGAGATCGGGAGTTCAACACCAGCTTGACCAACATGGAGAAACCCCATCTCTACTAAAAATACAAAATTAGCCAGGCATGGTGGCGCATGCCTGTAATCCCAGGTACTTGGGAGGCTGAGGCAGGAGAATCACTTGAACCTGGGAGGTGGAGGTTGCGGTGAGCCAAGATCACACTATTCACTCCAGCCTGGTCAACAAGAGGGAAACTCCATCTCAAAAAAAAATTTTTTTAAAGGAAAACTGAAAACAACCAAAATACCCATCATGCTCAACTAAATAATGGCGCTTACCAAAATGTCCACCTACTAATCCTTGGAACCTGTAAATGTGACCTTAGGTGGCAAAAGGGACTTTGCAGATGTGATTAAGTTAAAGATATTGAGATGGGGGGATTATCCTAGATTACCTGGGTGGGCCCTAAATGTACACACAAAGATGCTTACAAAATGGATGCAGGAGGAGTGGGTCAGAGAAGGCATGTGATGACAGATGAGAGATGGCAGTGAAGTTCTCTGAAGATGGAGGAAATAGCAACAAGGCAAGGGATACAAGTTGCCACAAGAAGCTGTGCAAAAGACCTGGGAACCAATTCTTCCCTAGAGCATGCAGAAGGAACCAGACCTACCAACACTCGATTTTTAGCCCAGTGAGACTCATTTCAAACTTTTGACTTCCAAAAATATAAGAGATTTAATCTGTGTTGCCTTAAGCCACAAAATTTGTGATAATCTGTTAGCATGGCAACAAAAAACTAAGATACTCATCAATAGGGAATGTCTAAATAAAACTATGACATTTCTGGAGTCTTGTGCAGCACTTAAAAATAATGTGGCAGATATATATATGGAGACACAGAATGATCAAAACATATCCTTGAGTTTTTTTTTTTAAAAAGCAAGTTACAGAAAGATATGTCTAGTGTGACATCTTTATGTAAAAAGGAAAAAAATAGAATGTGTTATATACACACCAAAATTTTAAAATGGTCTTGAAGAATACACACAAAAAAATTGTCACTAATTTAGCCAGGGTAGGAAGGACACAGAGACCCAGATTAGAGATGGTACTCAAAAGGGACTTCAGTTTTACCTGTTATTTCCATTTTGTCTAAGAATGTATTCAGGTACTACTCATATTTGGTTTTTTAAAAATTTATTAGATATATAAGCTGTGCTTAAATGCAGCGTCGAAATAATCATTACATAGTTTCTGCAATCTTCTCTCCTTTTGAAATAACTATGCATTTGTCCCATAGTTGATCACCTGCTGTTATTTACATTTGTCTACAACTATTGACTAAATATCTTATAAAACAGACTGCATTCCTTGTGTTCACCCCGCAACCACTGTTGTAAAACGAGATGGAAAGGCAGGGAGGAGAAAGTAGGGTCACTTTCAGCAATTGACAGTCCTTTAATGACTATCACCACAGGCACCTTCAGTCCTACCCACCCAGCATCTCTGGTCAACAGGTGGTAGTCAAGATGGAAGCCAAGAAGACAGGTAATAATCAAAGTTGATTTATTTATTTATTTATTTATTTTTGAGACGGAGTTTCACTCATGTTACCCACGCTGGAGTGCAATGGCGCGCTCTCGGCTCACCGCAACCTCCGCCTCCTGGGTTCAGGCAATTCTCCTGCCTCAGCCTCCTGAGTAG
>NW_016107323.1:9420940-9424967 GCF_001604975.1 Cebus imitator
CTCCTGGGCTCAAGCGATTTTTCAGCCTCTGCCTCTTGAGTAGCTGGGATGGGACTATAAGTGCATGCTACCAGTAGCCCAGCTAATTTTTTTGTAGAGACAGGGTTTTGCCATGTTGTCCAGGCTGCTCTTAAACTCCAATCCACTCCTTGGCCCCCCAATGTGCTGAGATTACAGGCATGAGACACCACATCTGGCCACATCCATCTTATTCATTCTGACATTAGCCTTACCATTATCACACTCTTATAGATGATGATAGTATAACATAATAGTTCAAGAGTATGGACTCAGGGCTGGAATCAGATCTATTTCAGACTTAGCTTTGCCACTAACTATCTGACCATCGTCAAGTTACTTAACTTTCGTCTGTGCCAGTTTCTTCATTCATGAAATAAAGATAATCTTTGGCTGGGCATGGTGGCTCAGGCCTGTAATCCCAACACTTTGAGGGCTGAGGAGGGCGGATCACTTGAGGTCAGGAGTTCGAGACCAGCCTGGCCAACATGGTTGGCAACCACATTTCTACTAAATGCAACCACATTTCTACTAAAAATACAAAAAATACCTGGTCGTGGTGGCATGGGCCTCGGAAGGCTGAGGCAGGAGAATTGCTTAAACCCAGGAGGTAGAGGTTGAAGTGAGCTGAGATCACGCCACTGCACTCCAACCTGGGTGGCAGAGTAAGACTCCATCTTGAACAAAACCAAACAAAAAACAAACAAAAAATAATAATAAAAATAAAGATAATCCAGTATCAACCTCATGTTTTTTGTGGGGATTAAATGAAATAATGGATGTGAAGTATTTAGCACAAAATCTGCCACTCAATATGCTGGCACTGTTGTCATGGTAGTGGAAGAGATGGTGACAATGATGACTAAGAAGAGTCACCAGAAGAAGTAACTAGGGGCTGAGCATGGTGGCTCACGCCTGTAATCCCAGCACTTTGGGAGGCTGAGGCAGGCGGATCATCTGAGGTCAGGAGTTTAAGACCAGCCTGGCCAATATGATGAAACACCGTCTCTACCAAAAATACAAAATTAGCTGGGCATGGTCATGTATGCCTGTAATCCCAGCTACTCGGGAGGCTAAGACAGGGGAACCACTTGAACCTGGGAGGTAGAGGTTCAGTGAGCAGCAGTCGTGCCATTGCATTCTAGCCTGGGCGACACAGAACAAGACTCTGTCTCAAAAAAAAAAAGAAAAAGAAAGAAAGAAAAGAAAAGTAACTTGGGATTTCTGAAGGTATGGAATTTGGCCAGGTGTGATGGCTCACACCTGTAATCCCAGCACTTTGGGAGACTGAGGCAGGAGGATTGCTCAAGGCCAGTTCACAACCAGCCTGAGCAATATAGCATGATTCCCTCTCTATAAAACATTAAAATATTAGTAGTACATCTGTAGTCCCAGCTACTCAGGAGGCTAAGGTGGGAAGATCACTTAAAGCACAGGAGTGTGAGGCTGCCGTGAACTATGATCACACTAGTGCTGTCCAGCCAGCAGCAGAGTAAAATCCTGTCTCTAGAAAAATATGTTTTAAAAGAGGTATGGAATTTGCCCAAGGTCACACAGCAAGCAAGGAGCAGAGCTAGAATTTCAATTCCAGTTTGACTCTTTAAATCTGACTTTAACTTCAAGGCAATACTATCTCCCACAGCCCTCACATACTTTATTCTCATTTTACAGCTTGAGCTAGACAAGCCTGAGAGCCTGTTGGGCCTTTTGCCCAAGCTCACAGAACACTGCACCAAGATTCAGTGACTCCTATTACAGTGCTCATTAATTGCATGGTAATCAACACTACTGGTAAACAAGGGTAGTTTATTCACTTACTCATTAACTATTTCAAATCTAGAATTCTATAAAAGTACATAAATTTTGCTCAAAGGAAACACAGGCTAGCAGTGTCCTCTTAGAATAGCTCAACATAAACCTGAATGCCATCTCAAAGATTCCACTTGAGTGAACATTTCACCTGAGTGTATGATAAGTATTTAAAGCCTTGACTATTTCAGCTGATCAACGTCAAACCCAAATGCTCCTTTCCTTATTTGGCAAAACAAACAAAATAAAAAACAAAAACCCTTTTGTGTCTTTTAGGTTTCATTTGTCAATTAACATATAATTGGCATACAGTAAACTGCACATATTAAAAGTGTGTGATTTAAAGAGTTGTGACACACATACAAATGTAAAACAATCAAAATAGAGAAATGTCCATCACCCAAAAAGTTTCGTCATGTTCCTTTATACTTCGTCCCTCTCATCCTTTCCTGCCTCTATCCCCAGGCAGCTACTACAGATTAGTCTGCATTTCTAGAATGTCATATAAATGGAGTCTTACAGTACATACTCCTGTTTGTCTGGTTTCTTCCACTCAGCATAAATCCATGTTGTGAGTACCAATGGTTCATTTGTTTTGTTGCTGAGTAATACTCCATTGTATGGATATACCACATTTGTTTATCTATTCACCTGCTGATGGACATTTGGATTGTTTCCAGCTTTGGGCAGTCACAAATAAAGCTGACTTGAAAATGAATGTTCAAGTTTTTGTGTGTGTGAGGCAGGGTAGAGGGGAAGTACTTACAAGCAAACACAATGAAATATGAGAAGCACTAACCAAAATGCTTAAATTTAAAATGAACCTCAACCGTGGAGTAAGAAATATCTTAGCCACCATGGGTAAGTCAATCACCTTCTCTGTCAACACCCTTTTATACGATGCCTGCTTGTTCCCAACTGCAGTTTGTAAAGAAAAATGGGATAGGAAGCAGAAAGCTTTTGGAATTTCCACAAGTAAGCTACTGCTTTTTTTCTCATCTTAAAATCCCTTTATTTTAAAAAGAATGATGTTCTATGAAATGCAATGCAAAATACAATAACATTTGAGATGTCATTTCTGAGTTATTGCTTTTTTATTTCTCTTAAATGTATATTTATTTCAACATTTTAAAAAAATTTCCTAAGCCGGTCATGGTGGCTCACATCTGTAACCCCAAAACTTTGAGAGGTAGAGGCAGGTGGATCAACTGAGGTCAGGAGCTTGAGACCAGCCTGGCCAACCTGGTGAAACCCCATCTCTACTAAAAATACAAAAAAAAAATTAGCTGGAGTGATGGTCGCCCGTCATCCCATCTACTCAGGAGGCTGAGGCAGGAGAAGCCCTTGAACCTGAGAGGCAGAGTTTGCAGTGAACTGAGATTGTGCCACTGCACACCAGACTGGGCAATAGAGCAACACTCCTGTCTAAAAAAAAGAAAAAGAAATCCTATATGCCTTTGCTTTCCACCAGCAACATAAAATTCAATACAAAGAGCTATTTTTTTTTTCTCTTTGCCTTTTTTCACATATTCTAACAAATGGCTATTTTAAAGGACATGAAAAAGCCTCACTCTGCATTCTTTTTTCTTTTGAGACGAGTTTCACTCTTGTCGCCCAGGTTGGAGTGTAATGGCGATCTTGGCTCACTGCAACCTCCGTCTCCTGGGTTCAAGTGATTCTCCTGCCTCAACCTCCCAAGTAGCTGGGATTACAGGCGCCCACCACCATGCCCAGCTAATTTTTTTATTTTTAGTAGAGATGGGGTTTCACCATGTTGGCCAGACTGATCACGAACTCCTGACCTCGGGTGATCCGCCTGTCTTGGCATCCCAAAGTGCTGGGATTACAGGCATATGCTACTGTGCCCAGCCCACTCTGCATTCTTAATTCACTCATAGTAAGATCCAATGCCCTCACCTACAAGGATCTACTTATTCTGCATCCCGTGTTCCCCATCTCTTCTCTCTCCTTTAGCTTACTGAGCTCAGAGCTCCAAATATGCTGAGGATGCTTCCCTCTCAAGGACTTGGCTCTTGCTGTCCTCTCCGTATGGGATGTTCTTTCCTGGGTAGCCATATGGTATACTCCCTCCCTCCCTTCAGGTTTCTGCTCAGAAGCCATCCTGGGCTTTCCTTTCGTGCCCACCCTATATAAAACAGGGCAGGCTGGGTGCAGTGGCTCACACCTGTAACCCCAGCAC
>NW_016107323.1:9426175-9432569 GCF_001604975.1 Cebus imitator
TAATCCCAGCACTTTGGGAAGCCGAGGTGGGTGGATCACAAGGTCAGGAGTTCAAGATCAGTCTGGCCAACATGGTAAAACCCCATCTCTACTAAAAATACAAAAATTAGTTGGGCATGGTGGCCCATGCATATAATCCCAGCTACTCAGAAGGCTGAGGCAGGAGAATTGCTTGAACTGGGACCCAGGAGGCAGAGGTTACAGTGAGCCAAGATTGTGCCACTGCACTGCAGCCTGGGCTACAGAAAGAGACTCCATCTTAAAATAACAATAATAATAATAATAATAATAATAACCTGTTTAGAATTTACTGGGAAGAGGCTGGGTGTAGTGGCTCATGCATGTAATCCTAGCAGTTTGGGAGGCTGAGGCTGGCGGATCACTTGAGGTCAGGAGTTGAAGACCAACCTGGCCAGCATAGTAAAACCCATTCTCTACTAAAAATACAAAATTAGCTGGGCACAGTGGCTCATGCCTGTAATCCCAGCACTTTGGGAGGCTGAGGTGAGCGGATCATGAGGTCAGTAGATTGAGACCATCCTGGCTAACACAAAGAAACCCCGTCTCTACTAAAAATATAAAAACTTAGCCAGGAATGGTGGCGTACGTCTGTAGTCCCAGTTGCTACTTGGGAGGCTGAGGGAGGAGAATTGCTTGAACCTGCGAGGTGGAGGTTGCAGTGAGCCAAGATCGTGCCACTACACTCCGGCCTGGGCGATAGAGCGAGACTCAAACAAACAAACAAAAAACAAAATTAGCTGGGCATGGTGGCACATGCCTGTTATCCCAGCTAACTGGAAGGCTGAGGCAGGAGAATCACTTGAACCCAGGAGGTAGAGGTTGCAGTGAGCTGAGATCACGCCACTGCACTCCAACCTGGGCAACAAGAATGAAACTGTCTCAAAAAAAAAAAAAAGAAAGAAAGAAAGAAAAAGAAAAAGAATTTACTGGGAAGAAAAATTTTAATTGAAATACTTTCAACTGCGTAAATTAAAATACTAAGTCAATGTTGATCTACTTCTTAGAAGGGATTCTTTGTTCAGATTGACTTTGAGCAGTGCTTACAGGGTGAACAGAACACTAAAGCCCAAAGGCAGGAAAGCCAGGTTCTAGTCATTGCCCTGCCACAACTAGCTATGCTATAGTGACTGAGTCATAACCTCTCCTGATCTGAGATAACTTCTTTCTAAAATGAGGGAAGTTATTATCTCTAAAATCTCTTCTTGCTCTAAAATTCTAAGACTCTCTATTGCAATCTTCTGCATTAAGGTTGCCAGTCATAAATTAGTCAACTTGAATCCCATCCCTCATAATCCAAAAGTGTTAACTGAAGGATTCTACATATTATAAAACCCTGTGGAAAATGGCGATTATTCACCCAAATGTCTACTGGAAGAAGAGGCTTGGAAGACTGTACTTCATAGGTGTGGTGGTATTTCAAAAGATAGCTTTTAAAAAATTAATAAACCACAAATCTTCCTCAAATATGAAAAAGAAACAGTTACTAAAAGAAAACAGAGATATCTGTTTATTCCTCCTTCTGTAGCCAGTTATGAAATTTAAAATAACTGCAAATACAAATACTATACATTGTTGGAGGCAGTAAAGCATTATGATGAGGAGCAGATGTGCAGTGAACAGAACTAAGTTAACGTGCAAGCTCTTTATGTGTTCTTGAGCAAGTCGAATACCTACTCTGCACTTTACTTCCTTCATCTGTACAGAGTGCAATATTTCCAATTGTTAGACTCTTTTGAGAATTTAATAAGATAATGCCTGATATGTAGGATACATTTAATCAACATTATTAAGTAATTAAATATGAGCACTTTGGGAGGCCAAGGCAGGCTGATCACATGAGGTCAAGAGTTTGAGACCAGCCTGGCCAATATGGTGAAACTTTGTCTCTACCTAAAATACAAAAATTAGCTAGGTATGGTGGCCCAGGCCTGTAATCCTAGCTACTTGGGAGGCTGAGGCAGAAGAATTGCTTCAACCCAGGAGGTGGAGGTTACAGTGAGCTGAGATGGTGCCACTGCACTCCAGCCTGGGCAACAGAGAGAGGCTTTCAGAATATAAAAAAATAAAAATTAAAAAATTATATATATAATATATGAATATATGAATACAGCCACACAAATAAAAATCTAATAGCCACAAAAAATATTCTTAGCTATCTATTTCTCCTGATACCATGGAGCCTATATACCACAGAAAGAATGAAAAAGTTATTCACCACTACCAGTCGTAAATGTTTATCACCCATACATACACTAATTTCTGAGAAATCAGACCATAAATTTAAAAAGCAATTTTAAAAAAAAAATCTAGCAGGCCAGAGAGGTTCTTTCCTTTTAAAACCACCTATTCTGTGGAAATAGGTGACAAATTCATGCCAATACATTTACACAGTAAACATTTTAGGAAAACCAACTTAACAGCACAGTTATTTTAACTAATCCTACTCTTTCTAATCCTAAAAATAAATAAATCACATCAATATAAATGACATATATATTGGCTCCGTGAACTTGGATTAGTCTTTAAGAAACAAAGAGCGTAGGCCCGGTGTGGTGGCTCATGCCTGTAATCCCAGAGCTTTGGGAAGCCAATGCAGATGGTTTAAGAGGTCAGGAGTTCCAGACCAGCCTGGCCAGCATGGTGAAAACCTGTCTCTACTAAAAATACAAAAAATAGCCGGGCGTGGTGGCACACACCTGTAATCCCAGCTACTCCAGAAGCTGAGACAGGAGAATCACTTGAATCCAGGAGGTGGAGGTTGCAGTGAGCTGAGATCGCACCACTGCACTCCAGCCTCAGCGACAGAGCAAGACTCCGTCTGAGAAAAAAAAAAAAAGAAAGAAAGAAAGAAAAGAAAAGAAACAAAGAGCATCCACTTCCCACCTTCCACACACAACACAGCCAATTATCAAAAGATTCCACTATGATAGCAAAATACCCCTTGAGTTTTCAGGCAGATAAGACACTCAGACACACCTTGCTTTTTATAGAACAGGCCCAAATGAGACACAATAAAAGGATGATTCCATGTCAGGAATTCCCTGCCAATTATATCCTCCTCTTTTTGGTGACTAGATTGTAAAATAAGTCAATTAAGAGTTCACAACAGAAGTGCTGAAGCAACCTCAAATCCAGACACAAAAATACAGTGGAACGTATTCGCATCTCAAGCACGTCCAAATGTCTCAGCCACCACGATCGGATCACTGCCATTTCCAGAAACATACAGTAATGGCTTTTAATTCATTTCTATAAATGTTCGTTGTGCGGAAAGCCAAACTGCATGCAAAACCGCAAAACACAAAAGATTCCTCGCATTCCGTTTATAGCCAGAAGATAGGCCATCTTCTCTGCGCCCTACCCCAGAAAGCCCTCCTTAAGGCTGTAAAAATTTGATGACACCCCATGCTACCTACACATCAAAATGTCATCCCACGAAGTGGAGGGGGAGCGGTGTCAGCATCCGCTGGCCTCCATGAAATGACACTGCCAGTATTCCTACCGCTGGGCAAACACGAACTCAAGTGAAGCCGATGGAAAGTTCCCACCAACCAGGCACATTTGGTTCCCTTCTGTCCGCAAGGCCAAGCAACTCAAATGAGATCTGCTGTTGCACCTGCCACAGCTCTGAACCCGGGATGCTCGGCGACCCCCTGGCGCACAAATAGGCCCTGCGGCCTAACGCGCCCGTGACCCTTCGCCGAGAGCGCACAGAGGGCCGCTGGAGCATCCCTCTCGTTGTCCACATCACCCGCTTCCCTGACAAAGGCCCCGTGTCAATCTATCCGAGGCACGACACAGAGAAGTTGCTGGATTGCCCATCGCGGACCCGCAGCTGCCACTACCCTCTCCCGGAAAACAAAAACAAAAACAAAAACAAAAAACACAGAACTGGGGAAGAAAAGGGTGAGAGGGTGCACAGCGTGAAAATGAAAATGTTCCTAAAGCTAAGCAACCTGAATGTGCCCTGGAAGTGGGTCCAGGGGGCCCGTGGGGTAGGGGAGGGAGGGCCCGGGTGGTGGCGGCGGCTCCTCCGGGGCATGAAGGCCGAGCCAGGAGCTAGTCTAATAAAATGCCGGGTGTCGGAACGCTCAAAAGGAAACCACAAATGAAATCCCCGGACGGGCGCCAGGCCCGGGGGAGGGAGGAAAGGAGAGAGAGAGGCGCGGGCGGTCTGCAGACCTGCGGCCGCGGCCCCAACCTGCCAGCCCCGCGCCCACACACACCTGCCCCGGCAGCCACCGGGAGGCAAGGCCCGCGACTGGAGACCTACCCCCGGGAGCTGGACGGGTGGGCCAGTCTGATGGCGGGGTCCGGGGGCCGCCTCGCTTACCTCCAGGTCGGTGTCGGCGGCCTCCGGGGCCCCGAGGATCTCGCTGGGCAGCTCCGCCAGGTCGGTGACCCGGATCAGCCCGTCGTGCAGGAATATGGTCTCCTCCTTCACCGAGAGCCACTGCGCCGAGTCCGCGGCCGCCGCTGCCGCCGCCGCCGCCGCGGCCGCCGAGGAGCCCATGGCCCCAGCTGAGGTCCTGGCGCTGATGAGCAGACGCTCGGCCCGGGAAGACAGAGCAGGAGCTGCCGCGATCACCAGTCCATGGCAGCGGCCTCCGCGCCCGCCAGCGGCGCCCCGCTCGCCGCCTCGCCCGTGCAGCTCCGCCCTAGGCGGTCCGAGCCGCCATCCCCCAGACCTCAGCCCGGGAGACCCCGGCCCCGCCGCCGCAGCCGCCGCCGCCCTCAAGAGCAGGATCCGCCTCTGCCGCTCGGCAGCCAACTGTCAGTGAGACGCCATGTTGGGGGCGGGGCTCCCGGCATGCCCCGCGGAGCGGACAATACAGGCCCCGCCCGCCACCCCGCCCACCGCTCCGCAGACCCCGCCGCCGGGGTGGCCTGGACCTCCGGCTTGCCCTTAGCTGCCGCTTGCCCTCAGCCTGACCTCCGTCGGCCCCTTCTCCCTGAGGCCATTCAGGGTCGCCTTAGCTCTGCAGCGCACCAGGGAAGAGGACGCCGCCTCCCCCTTCTTGTCCCTACTCAGGTGTGCACCCCTTGCTCGGGCCCGCGCCCCTACCCTGGGCAGAGCATAGAGATCACGCCTTGTTTTCATGTTTAAATGAGATGCAGGCAAAAGGCTGACGCAGCATCGGCGCTGCACACTTGTTCATAAGCACTTGGGAGAATCGCATAGTAGGTGATTCTTATTTCCTGAAAACTCTAGCGCCCAGTAAGCACTCAAAACCTGCTGAAAATAAAGCGGTTTGTCAACAATGCTTGGTGCCCGATGCCCAGCACTTAATATGTACTCCATGAGTGGCAGTTCTAATTATTGCTATGTTAATTCCATCAGTGTTACACACGAATTGACATACACCTTAAAATATGCTCACTAGGCCAGGTGCAGTGGCTCAGCACTTTGGAAGGCTGAGGTAGGATTGCTTGAGCCCAGGAGCTCGAGACCAGCCTGGGCAACATAGGGAAACCCCATCTCTACAAAAAATAAAAAATTAGCCAGGCACAGTGGCAATTGCCTGTAGTATCAGCTACTCGGGAGGCTGAGGCAGGAGGATCTCTTGAACCCAGGAGGTGGAGGCTGCAGTGAGCTATTATGTTGCCACTGCACTCCAGCCTGGGTGACAGGGAGACTCCATCTCTCCCTCCCCACCAAAAACATATATATGCCCATTGGTCCCATTTTATAAAAGCAAGAAAAGAAAACTGTATGTATAAAGAAAAATGCATTAGGGAGGGCTGGGCGCGGTGGCTCACGCCTGTAATCCCAGCACTTTGGGAGGCCAAGGTGGGCAGATCACAAGGTCAGGAGTTTGAGACCAGCCTGGCCAACATGGCGAAACTCCATTTCTACTAAAAATACAAAGATTAGCTGGGTTTAGTGGTGCCCACCATAACTCCCAGCTACTCAGGAGGCTGAGGCAGGAAGATCGCTTGAGCCCAGAAGGCAGAAGTTACAGTGAATCAGCTGAAATTATGCCACTGCACTCCAGCCTGGGCAACAGAGCAAGACCCTGTCTCAAAAAAGAGGAAAAGAAGAAAGAAGGCCGGGCGCGGTGGCTTAAGCCTGTAATTCCAGCACTTTGGGAGGCCGAGATGGGTAGATCACTAGGTCAAGAGATTGAGACCATCCTGGTCAACATGGTGAAACCCCGTCTCTACTAAAAAATACAAAAAAATTAGCTGGGCCTGGTGGTGTGCGCCTGTAGTCCCAGCTACTTGGGAGGCTGAGGCAGGAGAATTGCTTGAACCCCGGAGGCAGAGTTTGCAGTGAGCCGTTATTGCGCCACTGCATTCCAGCCTGGCGACAAAGCGAGACTCTGTCTCAAAAAAAAAAAAAAAAAAAGAAAGAAAGAAAGAAAAGAAAAGA
>NW_016107323.1:9433044-9435646 GCF_001604975.1 Cebus imitator
AAAAAAAAAAAAAAAAGAAGAGGAAAAAGAAAACAGTAAGTCCAGCAGTTCAGAGATGATCAGAACCATGGACACAATAAAACTGGCAAGTGTAATGGAATGACCATTTCATCAAATCCTCCCAACTACCTGACAAGGGGAGAGGAGCATTATTATTCCTAATAACAGCTGGTTTCAGCTGGGAAACCAGTGCTCAGTTAGATACTTTGCTCAATGTCACAAAGCCAGTAAACAGCAAAGCTCAGATGTAAACCCAGGTGTCTGTCTGCCTTTACAGCTCCAGCCTCCTTAGCTATAGGGAAACTCCTTCATGCCCTTTTCCAAGTCTAATGACAACTTTTTTTTTTTTTTTTTTTGGAAACGGAGTCTTGCTCTGTCACCTAGGCTGGAGTGCAGTGACACGATCTTGGCTCACTGCAACCTCCGGCTCCCAGGTTCAAGCAATTCTTCTGCCTCATCCTCCGGAGTAGCTGGAACTACAGGCGCGGACGCCCAGCTAATTTCTTTTCTGTTTTTAGTAGAGATGGGGTTTCGCCATGTTGGCCAAGCTGGTATTTTTTAATTAAAAAAAATTTTTTTTTGTAGAGATGGACTCTCCCTATGTTGCCTAGGCTGTTCTCCAACTCCTAGCCTCAAGTGATCTTCACACTTTGGCCTCCCAAAGCACTGGGATTACAGGCATGAGCCACTATGACCAGCCCATCACAATTTTTAAATGCTCAGATTCTGGATTCTAGCCATCTTAAATAGCTCAGATAAAATTTCTTCTACTCTTAATCTTATTTCTTCTACTCTTAATGATATTTCAACATCAGGAGTCAAGGTGCCCAGGAACTCTTGTCCTTCACCCTAAGTGAGGAAAGCAATACAGATCTAGGGCTTAAAGTCTTTAGACTGCATAATGAATAGTTATTTAATATTTTAGCAACAGTGATTAATTAGTCATAGGACTGCGTGGCTGCCACTGCACCATGATGAGGCAGCTGATGAATTAATATTTATATAACCCCCTCTGGAAATAATACCATTTAGTAGGGATTTTTAGAACAGATCAGCAAAACAAAGAAAATGGCCAAAAGAACTTTAGGTTGGAAGCTAGGAGGCCAGAGAATCCATATCTAGTCTAGACAACACACAAATACACACATAAGACATTCATTTATATAGGAAGGAAAGATTTATGGCTTATGACTTCTTTCTTTTTTTTTTTTTTGAGACACAGTCTTACTGTGTCGCCCAGGCTGAAGTGCTGTGGCATGATCTCGGCTCACTGCAACCTCCGCCTCCAGAGTTCAAGTGATTCTCCTGCCTCAGCCTCCTGAGTAGCTGGGATTACAGGTGTGCGCCACCACACCCAGCTAATTTTTGTATTTTTAATAGAGATGGGGTTTCACCATGTTGGTCATGCTGGTCTCGAATCCTGACCTCGTGATCTGCCTGCTTTGGCCTCCCAAAGTGCTGGGATTACAGGCGTGAGCCACCACCCCCAGCCAACTTCTTTTCTTTGGAATTGTCTTTTCTACTCTTCTAGTTGAGAATGGGGAATCAGGATGGGAAAAGGAGCAAGAGAAAGTGTTGGCTGGGCAACCCTAAGTTAGAAGCAGAGAAGAAACATGAGGAAAGCAGGAAGAATAGCTATAACTGGGTTGGACCTCAGTTACCCCTGGGAGGCATCGTCCCAAGAGGGAGCAGGCTTGTTGATGGAGATCATCTCCCTCCTGCCCCAGCTGCTGACATGATACTCGCTGGCCCTGGCTCAAGCTGGGGCCCCTGTGGGATTTTGCAATATCTCTCCCTTCTGCTGGCTTTTCTATACCAGCTGACTGTCTAAAATGACTCTGTAATCCTTCCTGGATCCAAAAATATGTGAGTGTGGTATGAAGATAAGTGGTCCTTGATAGACTTTATTAGGGCTCAAAGGTGGTTTTAGATGAGTCAGCCATGTTAAGGCCTTTCAAAACACCAAAGAAAAAATACACACACACACACACACACACACACACAGAACCTATGGGGGAGATTGATTATTTCCATCTCACTAATTACAGCCTCAAAGAGGAAACACACACACCTACTCAAAATCTTTTTTCCAAGTGTTCTGGTAGGCTCTGTTCATATTTTTATTTCAAAGAAGATTATTTTGGCTCATGGGTGGATCTATGAGGCAGCAGGGAAAAGAAATCAGATTAAATAGATATTTGAAAACGAGGAGGGGGAAATTCTCCTTCAAGCACCACTGAATTGCTAAAACTATAGGGTGGGCCTCCACATTGATGAAAAACCAGAAGATGAAGCAGCATTAAACGCCTTTCTCATTTGAAAAAAAATCAGTACCAGGGAGCTCTGAAAGATGCTATGTCCTCCGGCGCCACCTTGTGTGCATCACAGGCATTGCTGCACTGGGATTTCTAGTTCTGACTTGGAAATTTGCAAACATTCCTCTCCTGCAAAAAAATTAGATTAAGAAAAAGTTGTTCTTGGTCAGGCACAGTGGCTCATGCCTGTAATCCCAGCACTTTGGGATCCCAAGGCGGGCAGATTACAAGGTTAGGAGTTTGAGACCAGCCTGACCAACATGGTGAAACCCATCTCTACTAAAAAT
>NW_016107323.1:9436251-9437911 GCF_001604975.1 Cebus imitator
AAAAAAAAAAAAGGAGTCAAGACCCATCCGTGTGTTGTATTCAGGAGACCCATCTCACATGCAAAGACACAAAAAGTCTCAAAATAAAGGGATGGAGGAATATTTACCAAGCAAATGAAAAGCAAAAAAAAGCAGGGGCTGCAATCCTAGTGTCTGATAAAAATGACTTTAAACCAACCAAGATTTGAAAAGACAAAGAAGGGCATTACGTAATGGTAAAGGGATCAATGCATCAAGAAGAGCTAACTAACTCACCTAAATATATATGCACCCAATACAGGAGCACCCAGATTCATAAAGCAAGTTCTCAGAGACCTACGAAGAGACTTAGACTCCTGCACAATAATAGTGGGAGACTTTAACACCCCACTGTCAATATTAGACAGATCAACAGGACAGAAAATTAACAAGGATACTGAGGACTTGAACTCAGATCTGGACCAAGCAATCCTAATAGACATATACAGAACTTTCCACCCCAAATCCACAGAATATACATTCTTTTCAGCACCACATCACACTTATTTGAAAATTGGCCATATAATTGGAAGTAAAACACTCCTCAGCAAATGCAAAAGAATGGAAATCATAACAGTCTCTCAGACCACAATGCAATCAAATTAGAATTAGGATTAAGAAACTCACTCAAAACCACACAACTACAGGGAAACTGAACAACCTGCTCCTGAATGACTACTGGGTAAATAAGTTCTTTGAAACCAATGAGAACAAAGACACAATGTACCAGAATCTCTGGGACACAGCTAAAGGAGTATTTAGAGGGAAATTTATGCACTAAATGCCCACATGAGAAAGTGGGAAAGATGTAAAATTGACACCATAACATCACAGTTAAAAGAACTAGAAGGCCAGGTGCAGTGGCTCATGCTTGTAATCCCAGCACTTTGGGAGGCCAAGGTGAGTAGATCATGAAGTCAGCAGTTTGAGAATAGCCTGGCCAACACAAGGAAACCCCATCTCTACTAAAAATACAAAAATCTGATGGACATGACGGTGCATACCTGTAGTCTCAGCTACTCAGGAGGCTGAAGCAGGAGAATCGCTCAACCTGGGAGGCGGAGGTTGTGGTGAGCCAAGATCATGCCACTGCACTCCAGCCTGGGCAACAGAGTAAGACTCCGTCTCAAAATAAAGAAATGAAAATAAAAATAAAATTACTAAAGAATCAAGAGCAAATACATTTCAAAAACTCGCAGAAGACAAGAAATAACTAAGATCAGAGCAGAACTGAAGGAGATAGAGACACAAAAAAACCCTTCAAAAAGTCAATAAATCCAGGAGCTGGTTTTTTGAAAAGATTAACAGACAGCTACCCAGGATAATAAAGAAGAAAAGAGAGAACAATCAAATAGACATAATAAAAAATGATAAAGGGGCTGGGCACAGTGGCTCACACCTGTAATCCCAGCACTCTGGGAGGCCAAGGTGTGCGGATAACCTGAGGTCAGGAGTTTAAGACCAGCCTGGTCAACATGGTGAAACCCTGTCTCTACTAAAAATACAAATATTAGCTGGGCATGTGCTGTAATCTCAGCTACTTCAGGAGGCTGAGACAGGAGAATTGCTTGTGAGGCGGAAGTTGCAATGAGCCAAGACCATGCCACCATTGCACTCCAGCCTGGGCGACAAGAGTGAAACT
>NW_016107323.1:9439596-9440921 GCF_001604975.1 Cebus imitator
AAAGAAAGAAAGAAAGAAAGAAAGAAAGAAAATTGGCACAAGAAAAGGATGCCCTCTCTCACCACCCTATTCAACATAGTATTGGAAGTTCTGGCCAGGGCAATCAGGCAAGAGAAAGAAATAAAGGTATTCAAATAGAAAGTGAGGAAATCAAATTGTCTCTGTTTGCAGATGACATGATTGTATATTTAGAAAACCCCGTTGTCTCAGCCCAAAATCTCCTTAAGCTGATAAGCAACTTCAGCAAAATTTCCACAATACAAAATCAATGTGCAGAAATCACAAGCATTCCTATACACCAATAATAGACAAATAGAGAGCCAAATCATGAGCAAACTCCCATTCGCAATTGCTACAAAGAGAATAAAATACCTAGGAATACAACTTACAAGGGATGTGAAGGCAAATAAGAGAGGACACGAACAAATGGAAAAATATTCCATGCTCATGGATAGAAAATATCAATATCATGATATTGATACTGCCCAAAGTAATTTATAGATTCAATGCTATTCCCACCAAGCTACCATTGACTTTATTCATGGAATAAGAAAAAAACGACTTTAAATTTCATATGGAACTAAAAAAGAGCCTGTATAGCCAAGACAATCCTAAGCAAAAAGAACAAAGCTGGAGGCATCATGCTACCTGACTTCAAACTATACTACAAGGCTACAGTAATCAAACAGCATGGTACTGGTACTAAAACAGATATTTAGACCCATGGACCAGAACAGAGGCCTCAGAAATAACACCACACATCTACAACTATCTAATCTTTGACAAACCTGACAAGAACAAGCAATGGGGAAAGGATTCCCTATTTAATAAATGGTATTGGGAAATCTGGCTGGCCATAAACAGAAAACTGCAACTGGACCCCTTCCTTACACCTTATACAAAAATTAACTCAAGATGGCTTAAAGACTTAAACATAAGATCTAAAACCATAAAAACCCTAGAAGAAAACCTAGGCAATACCATTCAGGACATAGGCATGGGCACATGGGCAAAGACTTCATGACTAAAACACCAAAAGTAATGGAAACAAAAGCCAAAATTAACAAATGGGATCTAATTAAACAAAAAATCTTCCACACAGCAAAAGAAACTATCATCAGAGTGAACCAGCAACCTACAGAATGGGAGAAAATGTTTGCAATCTATCCATCTGACAAAGGTCTAATGTCCAGAATCTACAAGGAACAAGTTTACAAGAAAAAAATAAAGAACCCCATCAAAAAGTAGGTGAAGGATTATGAGCAGACACTTCTCAAAAGAAGACATTTATGTGGCCAACAAACATTTTTTTTTTTTTTTTTTTT
>NW_016107323.1:9441996-9443180 GCF_001604975.1 Cebus imitator
TTGTATTTTTAGTAGAGACGGGGTTTCACCATGTTGACCAGGATGGTCTCGATCTCTTGACCTCGTGATCCACCCACCTCAGCCTCCCAAAGTGCTGGGATTACAGCCTTGAGCCACCGCGCCCGGCCCAACAAACATATTTTAAAAAGCTGATCATCACTGGTCATTAAAGAAATGCAAATCAAAACCATGATGAATTATCATCTCATGCCAATTAGAATGGTGATCATTAAAAAGTCAGGAAACCAGAGGTGCTGGAAAGGACATGTAGAAATAGGAATGCTTTTACACTGTTGGTGGAAGTGTAAATTAGTTCAACCATTGTGGAAGACAGTGTGGCAATTCCTCAAGGATCTAGAACCAGAAATAGCATTTGATCCAGCAATCCCACTGTTGGGTATATATCCAAAGGATTAGAAATCATTCTACTATAAAGACACATGCACATGTATATTTAATGAAGCACTATTTACAATAGCAAGGACTTGGAACCAACCCAAATGCCCATCAGTGATAGACTGGATAAAAAAGTGTGGCACATATACACCATGGAATACTGTGCAACCATAAAAAAGAATTAGTTCATGTCCTTTGCAGGGACATAGATGAAGCTGGAAACCATCAGCAAACTAACACAGGAACAGAAAACCAAATACTACGTGTTCTCACTCGTAAGTGGGAGTTTAACAATGAGAACACATGGACGCAGGGAGGGGAGCATCGCACATGGAGGCCTGTCGGGGTTTAAGGACAAGTAATACTTTTATTATTACAAAAATACTTTTATTATTAAAGTCTAATAAAAAATATATAAAAATTTTAAAAATACCAAATAGGATGGGCGATATTGTTGCCATCTTTTGAGAAATATGATCTACCTCAAGCCCTAAGAATACCCAATGTAGGCCAGGTGTGGTGGTGAATGACTGTAATCCCAACACTTTGGAAGGCCGAGGTAGGCGGATCATTTGAGGCCAAGAGCTCCAGACCAGCTTGGCCAACATAGAGAAGCCTCATCTCTACTAAAAATACACAAATTAGCCAGGCTTGGTGGCTGGCGCCTGTGATTGCAGCTACTTGGGAGGCTAAAGCATGAGAATCATTTGAACCCAGGAGGGGGAGGTTGTTGTGAGCTGAGATGGTGCCACTGCACTCCAGCCTGGATGACAGAGTGAAACTGTCTC
>NW_016107323.1:9444841-9446088 GCF_001604975.1 Cebus imitator
GAAACCCTGTCTTTATTAAAAAAAAAAAAAAAAAAAAAAAAAAAAAAAAAAAAAAGGGGGAACAACAAAAAAAAATTAGCTGCGTGTGATGGCACACATCTTTAATCCCAACTACTGGGGATTGTGAGGCAGGAGAGTGGCTTGAACCCAGGAGTCGGAAATTGCAGTGAGCTGAGATCATGCCACTGCACTCCAGCCTGGTGAAAGAGCTAGACTCTGTCTCAAACCAAAATAAGAAACTACATTTAAGGGCCAGTCACGGTGGCTCACACCGGCAATCCTAGCACTTTGGGAGGCCAAGGCAGGTATCACTTGAGGTCAGGAGTTTGAGACCAGCCTGCCCAACATGCCGAAACTCCCTCTCTGCTAAAAATACAAAAATTAGCCAGGTGTGGTGGTGCATGCCTGTATGCCTGTAGTCCCAGCTACTTGGGAGGCGAAGGCAGTAGAATCTCTTGAGCCTGGGAAGCAGAGGTTGCAGTGAGCCAAGAACTTGCCACTGCACTCCAGCCTGGGCAGCAGAGTGAGACTCCATCTCAAAAAAAAAAATAATAATAAAAAGCCAGAAGTGGTGGCTCATGCCTGTAATCCCAGCCCTTTGGGAGGCTGAAGGTGGTGTATCATGAGGTTAGGAGTTCAAGACCAACCTGACCAGGATGATGAAACCCTGTCTCTACTAAAAATGCAAAAATTAACTGGGCACAGTGGCAGGTGCCTGTAATCCCAGCTATTCAGAACTCGGGAGGCAGAGGTTACTGTGAGCTGAGAACTCACCACTGCACTCCAGCCTGGGTGATGGAGCAAAACCCTGTCTCAAAAAAAAAAAAGAAGAAAAAAGTGTTCGCTTTGGCAACACATGTAGTAAAATTGGAACGATACAGAGAAGATTAGCATGGCCCCTGCACAAGGATGACACGCAAATTCGTGAAGCGTTCCTTATTTTTTTTTTAATTCAATTTTTAATTTTTTATATATTTTATAGAGATGAGGTTTCACCATATTGGTCAGGCTGGTTTCAAACTCCTGACCTCAGGTAATCCACCCACCTTGGCCTTCCAAAGTCCTGGGATTACAGGCATGAGCCACCTCGGCCGACTGAGTGTTCCATATTTAAAAAAAAATAAAGTGGGCCGGGCGCGGTGGCTCAAGCCTGTAATCCCAGCACTTTGGGAGGCCAAGGCAGGCGGATCATGAGGTCAAGAGATCGAGACCATCCTGGCCAACATGGTGAAACCCCGTCTCTACTA